>NC_139220.1:2336931-2456931 GCF_055691185.1 Crinia signifera | reverse complement strand
CGGGTTTACTGTGTGTATATAATTGTGTCAGTATACAGCAGGTACACGGGTGCACTGTGTGTGTATAAGTGTGTCAGTATACAGCAGGTACACGGGTGCACTGTGTGTGTATAAGTGTGTCAGTATACAGCTTGTACACGGGTTTACTGTGTGTGTATATATAATTGTGTCAGTATACAGCAGGTACATGGGTGCGTTCTGTGTGTATAAGCATGTCAGTATACAGCAGGTGCACTGCGTGTGTATGTGTCAGGATACAGCAGGTACATGGGTGCGTTCTTCTGTGTGTATAAGTGTGTCAGGATACAGCAGGTACATGGGTGCATTGCGTGTGTATAGGTGTGTCAGTATGCAGCAGGTACACGGGTGCGCTGTGTGTGTGTATGTGTGTCAGGATACAGCAGGTACACGGGTGTGCTGCGTGTATATAAACGTGTCAGTATACAGCAAGCACACTCACTTTGTCTCTAGGTAATAATGTATTTTCTCTGTCTCCGGGAAGTGTGTGCACACTATGGTACAGCCTGAGCACACTATGGTACAGCCAGAGCACACTATGGTACAGCCAGAGCACACTATGGTACAGCCTGAGCACACTAAGGTACAGCCAGAGCACACTATGGTACAGCATACGTGCTGTGCCTTGTGGGGCTGGTGGTGGCTGAGATCACACAGAATAGGAGAGTGTGATGCTAATGAGTGGTAATATAGGAATTAATGAGCAGCCGCAGCCCGTTCTCCATGTCCCAACATCTGTTTATTTGCTGATATAAGATGAGGCTGCTGGTAAATACAGGTCTGATCTTCCTATATGTATGTAGTAATGACTGCTGGGATACGCTACAGTACAAGGTGGTGACATCTGTCCTGCTTTACAATTCTATTTTACTGGCACCGACACTGCTCCACAGTACAAATGGCTTCCACGTACACTTTACCTTGAGGACATGTACTGGGGGAAGTGGTGGGGGGTGATGGAGATGTACTGGGAGTGGGGGGTGAAGTAGATGTACTGGGTGTGGGGGGTGAAGGAGATGTACTGGGAGTGGGGGGGGGATGAAGGAGATGAACTGGAAGTGGTGGGGGGGGGGGGGTGAAGGAGATGTACTGGGATCGGGGGTAACAAGGAGATGTACTGGGAGTGGGGGGATGAAGGAAATGTACTGGGAGTGGGGGGATGAAGGAAATGTACTGGGAGTGGGGGGATGAAGTAGATGTACTGGGAGTGGGGGATGAAGGAAATGTACTGGAAGTGGGGGGGATAAAGGAGATGTATTGGGAGAGGGGGTAAGAAGAAGATGTACAGTACTGGGAGTGGGGGGATGAAGGAAATGTACTGGGAGTGGGGGGATGAAGGAAATGTACTGGGAGTGGGGGGGGGGATTAAGGAGATGTACTGGGAGTGGGGGATGAAGGAGATGTACTGGGAGTGGGGGATGAAGGAGATGAACTGGGAGTGGGGGGGATGAAGGAGATGTACTGGGGGGATGAAAGAGATGTACTGGGAGTGGGGGGATGAAGGAGATGTACTGGGGGGATGAAAGAGATGTACTGGGAGTGGGGGGATGAAGGAGATGTACTGGGGGGATGAAGGAGATGAACTGGGGTGGATGAAGGAGAAGTATTGGGGATGAAGGAGATGTACTGGGAGTGGGGGGATGGAGGAATTGTACTGGGATCGGGGGTAACAAGGAGATGTACTGGGAGTGGGGGATGAAGGAGATGAACTGGGAGTGGGGGGGATGATGGAGATGTATTGGGAGAGGGGGTAAGAAGAAAATGTACAGTACTGGGAGTGGGGGGATGAAGGAAATGTACTGGGAGTGGGGGGGATGAAGGAGATGTACTGGGAGTGGGGGATGAAGGAAATGTACTGGGAGTGGGGGGGGTGAAGGAGATGTACTGGGAGTGGGTGATGAAGGAGATGAACTGGGAGTGGGGGGGATGAAGGAGATGTACTAGGAGTGGGGGATGAAGGAGATGAACTGGGAGTGGGGGGGATGAAGGAGATGTACTGGGAGTGGGGGATGAAGGAAATGTACTGGGAGTGGGGGGGGGGGTGAAGGAGATGTACTGGGAGTGGGGGGGTGAAGGAGATGTACTGGGAGTGGGGGATGAAGGAGATGTACTGGGAGTGGGGGGTGAAGGAGATGTACTGGGAGTGGGGGAAAGAAATAGATGTACTGGTGGAGGGTGAAGGAGATGTACTAGTGGGGGGTGAAGTAAATGTACTGGGTGAATGAAGGAGATGTACTGGGGTGGATGAAGAAGTATTGGGGGTGAAGGAGATGTTCTTGTGGAGTGGATGAAGGATATGTACTGGGGGTGGATGATGGAGATGTACTGTGAGAGGAGGGATGAAGGAGATGTACTGGGAGTGGTGGGTGAAGAAGATGTACTGGAGGATGAAGGAGATGTACTAGGAGGGGGGGAAAGAAGGAGATGTACTGGGAGTGGAGGGTGAAGGAGATGTACTGGGGGATGAAGGAGATGTACAGGGAGAGGGGGGATGATGAAGATGTACTGGGGCTGGATGATGGAGGTGTACTGTGAGAGGTGGGATGAAGGAGATGTACTGGGAGTGGGGGGTGAAGAAGATGTACTGGGAGTGGGGGGATGAAGGAGATGTACTGGGAGTGGGTGGGTGAAGGAGATGTACTGGGAGTGGGGGGATGAAGGAGATGTACTGGGAGTGGGGGGGTGAAGGAGATGTACTGGGAGTGGGGGGGTGAAGAAGATGTACTGGGGGTGGATGAAGGAAATGTACTGTGAGAGGTGGGATGAAGGAGATGTACTGGGGGTTTGGGGGGTGAAGGAGATGTACTGGGGGGATGAAGGAGATGTACTGGGGGGGGTGAAGGAGATGTACTGGGGTCGGATGAAGGAGATGTACTGGGAGTGGATGAAGGAGATGTACTGGGGGGGGGGTGAAGAAGATGTACTGGGGGGATGAAGGAGATGTACGGGGGTGGATGAAGGAGATGTACTGGGGGGATGAAGAAGATGTACTGGGGTGGATGAAGGAGATGTACGGGGGTGGATGAAGGAGATGTACTGGGGGGATGAAGGAGATGTACTGGGGGGATGAAGGAGATGTACTGGGGGGGTGAATAAGATGTACTGGGGTGGATGAAGGAGATGTACTGGGGGGATGAAGGAGATATACTGGGGGGATGAAGGAGATGTACTGGGGTGGATGAAGGAGATGTACTGGGGGGATGAAGAAGATGTACTGGGGTGGATGAAGGAGATGTACTGGGGGGATGAAGGAGATGTACTGGGGGGATGAAGGAGATGTACTGGGGGGATGAAGGAGATGTACTGGGGGGATGAAGGAGATGTACTGGGGTCGGATGAAGGAGATGTACTGGGGGCGTATGAAGGAGATGTACTGGGAGTGGGGGGGATGAAGGAGATGTACTGGGGGGGTGAATAAGATGTACTGGGGTCGGATGAAGGAGATGTACTGGGGGCGTATGAAGGAGATGTACTGGGGGGGATGAAGGAGATGTACTGGGGGGATGAAGGAGATGTACTGGGGTCGGATGAAGGAGATGTACTGGGGGGATGAAGGAGATGTACGGGGTGGATGATGGAGATGTACTGGGGGGATGAAGGAGATGTACTGGGGGGATGAAGGAGATGTACTGGGGTGGATGAAGGAGATGTACTGGGGGGGTGAAGAAGATGTACTGGGGGGATGAAGGAGATGTACGGGGGTGGATGAAGGAGATGTACTGGGTGGATGAAGGAGATGTACTGGGGTGGATGAAGGAGATGTACTGGGGGGATGAAGGAGATGTACTGGGGGGATGAAGGAGATGTACTGGGGTGGATGAAGGAGATGTACTGGGGTGGATGATGGAGATGTACTGGGGGGATGAAGGAGATGTACTGGGGTGGATGAAGGAGATGTACTGGGGGGATGAAGGAGATGTACGGGGTGGATGATGGAGATGTACTGGGAGTGGGGGGGTGAAGTATATGTACTGGGAGTGGGGGGGTGAAGTATATGTACTGGGAGTAGGGAAAAGAAGGAGATGTACTGAGGGGACGAAGGAGGTGTACTGGGGTGGATGAAGAAGATGTACTGGGGGGATGAAGGAGAAGTACTGGGAGTGGGGGGATGAAGTATATGTACTGGGAGTGGGGGGATGAAGGAGATGTACTGAGGGGACGAAGGAGGTGTACTGGGGTGGATGAAGAAGATGTACTGGGGGGATGAAGGAGAAGTACTGGGAGTGGGGGGATGAAGTATATGTACTGGGAGTGGGGAAAAGAAGGAGATGTACTGAGGGGACGAAGGAGATGTACTGGGGTCGGATGAAGGAGATGTACTGGGGGGTGAAGGAGATGTACTGGGGGGTGAAGGAGATGAACGGGGGGTGAAGGAGATGAACGGGGGTGGGCACAGATCTACTGATTTTGAAAACTGTACAAATAATGGCTGAATGTAGTAAATGCTATACAGTAGGTCACAGTCTAGAACGTGTGTAATCAGCTTTCGTTGCATCCCAGAATTATACATCCCACATCTCCTATATATTTGGCTACATCTGTCACTCAAAGTGGGTGTCTGTGTCTATAACGCTCTGTTCCTGGACTTTCCTCTTAATGTGTGATTGCCTTCATCTGTGCTGAACACCTTTCTGAGAAATTAACCTGTTTAAAACAGGTGATGGCAATCATACATTAAGGGGAAGTCTAGAAACAGAGCATTGTGTCCCTCCTGGAGAGGGTCATGTTGGGAGGTATGTGACAGAGAACCAGCCCAGTGAGCCCACAGACAGTGCCAGACACCCACTGCCTTCCCATGTTGCCCAGCACTGCTACTCCACAGCCACCAGGTGAGCGCCCCCCTCCCGCGATTTGCGGCAAACCCCCCCCCCGCGCGCCCCCCCCCCTCCCGCGATTCGCGGCAAAAACACCCGCTCCCCCGCGACCCCCCCTACCGCGAATCGCAGCAAAAACACCCCCGCGACCCCCCCTCCCGTGATTCGCTGCAAAAAGAACCCCCCACGACCCCTCCCGCAATTCGCGGCATAACCACCACCCCGCGACCCCCCCTCCCGCGAATCGCGGCAAACCCTCCCCCGTGACACACCCCCCCCCCCCGATTCGCAGAAAAAACACCCCCCCCCCCGCGACCTCCCTTCCGCGATTCGCGGCAAAAAGAACCCCCCTCGACCCCCCCTTGCACGATTGGCGGCACCCCCCCTGCGACCCCCCTCCCGCGATTCGCGGCACACCCCCCCCCCCTGCAATTCGCAGCAGCCCCAGGATTAAATGGCACATGCAAAACACTGACATGGCTATGGTCGACAATGAAAAAGGTTGACATGAGTTTTTGAAGATTTATTTTTAATTTTTTTAATTTTTTCATATACATTGTCATGTGTCGACATGGACACCAATGAAGTGGCACACTTATGTCAACATTTACATGTGTTGACCTTTCTGTGTTGATTTTTTCTTGTGGCGATTCGCGTCACACACCCCCGCAACCCCCCCTCCCGCCATTCGCGGCACCCCCCGTGACCCCCCACCTCCCGCAATTCACGGCAACCCCCCACCGGAACCCCTGTGAACCCCGCCCTCCCGCGATTCGCGGCACCCACCCCCGCGACCCCCCCTCCCGCAATTCGCGGCTCCCCCCCCGTGATTCGCGGCAGCTCCAGAATTAAATTGCACATGGAAAACACTGACATGGCTATGGTCGACAATGAAAAAGGTTGACATGAGTTTTTGAAGTTTTTTTGTCATTTTTTGAATATTATAATATTCATTCTCATGTGTCGACATGAACACCAATGAAGTGCCACACTTATGTCAACATTTACATGTGTTGACCTTTCTGTGTTGATTTTTTTCTTGTGGCGATTTGCGTCACACCCCCCGCAACCCCCCCTCCGGCGATTCGCGGCACCCCCTTGCGACCCCCCCCCCCTCCCGCAATTCGCGGCAACCCCCACCGGAACCCCCATGAACCCCGCTCTCCCGCGATTCGCGGCACCCACCCCCCGCAACCCCCCCCTCCCGCAAATCGCGCCCCCCCCCCCCGCGATTCGCGGCAGCCCCAGGATTAAATGGCACATGCAAAACACTGGCACGGCTATGGTCGACAATGAAAAAGGTTGACATGAGTTTTTGAAGATTTATTTCATTTTTTGAATGTTTTCATATTCATTGTCATGTGTCAACATGGACACCAATGAAGTGGCACACTTATGTCAACATTTACATGTGTTGACCTTTCTGTGTTGATTTTTTCTTGTGGCGATTCGCGTCACACCCCCCCCGCGATTCGCGGCACCCCCCGTGACCCCCCACCTCCCGCAATTCGCGGCAACCCCCCACCGGAACCCCTGTGAACCCCGCCCTCCCGCGATTCGCGGCACCCAACCCCGCGACCCCCCCTCCCGCAATTCGCGGCACCCCCCGTGATTCGCGGCAGCTCCAGAATTAAATTGCACATGGAAAACACTGACATGGCTATGGTCGACAATGAAAAAGGTTGACATGAGTTTTTGAAGTTTTTTTTTTCATTTTTTTAATATTTTCATATTCATTCTCATGTGTCGACATGGACACCAATGAAGTGCCACACTTATGTCAACATTTACATGTGTTGACCTTTCTGTGTTGATTTTTTCTTGTGGCGATTCGCGTCACACCCCCCCCACCCCCCCCGCAACCCCCACTCCAGCGATTCACGGCACACACACACCCCCCCGCGATTCTCGGCACCCCACCCCATGACCCCCCCTCCCGTGATTCACGGCACACCCCCCGCGACCCCCCCTACCATGATTCGCCGCAACCCCCGCCCCCGTAACCCCCCTCCCGCGATTTGCGGCAACCCACCCCGCGACCCCCCTCCCGCGATTCTCTGCAATCCCTCCCCTCCCGCGATTCGCAGCATCCACCCCCCCCACAACCCCCCCTCCTGTAATTCGCGGCACCCTCCGCGACCCCCCCTCCCGCGATTCGCGGACACCTAAGTTGCAATACAGGGCATCTTTCATACAATTCTAACCATATTTCTCATATACAAACATTCACAAATTAAGGGGGCGCAGCCCCTTACGACGGTGTGAAGAGCGCCCGTAGGGCGCGATGAATCACCTAGTATATATATATATAGATATATATAAAGTATGTAGAAATCTGCGCCGTATACCGTTACCATATATAACAAGTATCCGGCCTTCTTGTCACACATTCCCCATGACCCGTGTGACCTGTTGTACTGACATCTTCACGTCGCCTCCATTACTTATTAACTGTGATCCGCTCCCCCATGGAATCTATAGACATATAGCAGCTAGGTAATTATATAGTGTTTTCTCATCACTCCCTCGCTCCCCCGCTCCCGGGGTCCCAGGACCTCTCGGACTGCAGCATTTCTCACATACACCAAATTCTTTTCTCAAGCTACAAAGTGACAGAAATCTTCAGAAAAGTGACGTTTTTGGCCTCAATGTTGGGTTATAATTGCATTCTCCCCTCAGTGGCTGCCATGTGGCTGGACGCCTATCTGTTTTCTGAGCAGTCTACAGCCACCATTGAGACATGAATGTGCTGGATAAAGAAGGACTATATGGGGGCAGGACTCAGTAGCAGGTATTGGGTTTGTGTCACACTTGAGGACTGACTACACTCACATTGGTGGTACAACAATAACTGGGGAAAAGAATGGGAGAAAGAACCATCAATGGAGGCTCGGAGATAGCGATAAGTCATTGCAGGTAAGTAGGGGTAGTTCACCAGGATACCATTAACACAGGCACAGGAAAAAACTACACCTATGACAGTCTGTCGATGTAAGGTCACCGATGCTGGCTATATCGATGAGGACTTTCTGAGAGGTGTCTGGTAGAAACGGGTGGAAATCTGTAGCAGTACATGAGGAGTAGTGATTGCAGACAACGATGGTGAACTCATACCTCCCAACTTTTGATGGCAAGAAATAGGGACACTCGCGCGGCGAAGCCGCGCGAGCGCCCGAAAAGGGGGCGTGGCGTATGCAAATGAGGGCGCGGCTTATGCTAATTAGCCGCGACCTCATTTTCATACGAGAATAGACGCTGTGCGCATGCGCACAGCGTCTATTCTACTACATTGGGGGGTCTCCCAACTGCCACCCCCCCGCAGCGGGACAATGCCTGCCGCGGGTGGGACGTCGGGACAGGACCCGAAAATCGGGACTGTCCCGACGGAATCGTGACAGTTGGGAGGTATGTGAACTGATGGTGAATCAATGGTGGACCAGATAATCGCTGTAGAAATGATAAAAGCAGAGGATGGCTGGAAATAGCAGGAGTGGAAGCTGATTGGAACAGCAGACGTGGAAGCTGAGTGGAAACAGCAGGAGTGGAAGCTGACTGGGACAGTAGGAGTGCAAGCTGACTGGGACAGAAGGAGTGGAAGCTGACTGGAAACAGCAGGAGTGGAAGCTTACTGGAAATAGCAGGAGTTGAAGCTTATTGGAAAAAGCAGGATTGAAAGCTGACTTGATAAGCAGAAGTGGAAGTTGACTGGATGAGGAGTGGAAGCTGACTGGATCAGCAGTAGTGGGAGCTGACTGGATCCGCAGGAGTGGAAGCTGAGTGGATCAACAGGAGTGGAAGCTGACTGGAAACAGCAAGTGTGGAAGCTGACTGGAAACAGCAGGGGTGGAAGCTGAGTGGATCAACAGGAGTGGAAGCTGACTGAGAAACAACAGGATTGGATGCTGACTGGAAACAGCAGGAGTAGAAGCTGACTGAAACAGTAGGTTTGGATGCTGACTGGAAACAGCAGGAATGGAAGCTGACTGACTGGAATTTCCATTATTCAGGAAGTTGCATCATAGTTACCTCCCCTCCTGCATTCTGCAGGAGACTCCTTGAAATAACAGCAATCTCCCTGATCAGTCTAGCAATCCCTGATTTTACCTAACTCACATTATGCAGCTGTAACATTTTTTTGGGGAAAAGAAAGAAATCAGAGATATATATACATTCACATAAGGTCGTCAGTGACATTTCCCTGCATTGGTAATAATACACCATGATCCCTATGGCTACATACATTTTAAATAAGGTTTCTCATGGCCACTTATGGAACCACATGTAAAACAATACCAGGGTTGCATACCCTCCTCCCCCCGTACCGGGGGCGGGGTTACATCAGGCCCCGCCCCCGAAGTGCTGCTGACAGGCTACCTTGAACAATACACGAGCAGCCCTGACACGTACAGGAGAGCTTACTACGTAGGGGCTCATTTTCATTTTGATGTGAGCGATTTTATGACCTCTCAGGCACAGCCATAAATGTCTGCACTTCTAGGTGCCGCCATCACTCTCTCCCTGACATGCCAGGCAAGTATCTGTACCCACACAGAAAGTGCCACCACACAGGATGTTCCACAGAAAAGTGGGCAAGCCCCCCCGAATAGCGGCAGCCTCCTGCAGCCCCCTCCTCATCGGGACCAGATGACGCAAATTACATCATCGTGGCTCCAATACACAGCGGGAGATTATGCAATAGTAATGACCATGCCCACGTTTGTACTTATTTGAATAGCCCCACCCCTGACTCCGCCTGATCCCTGGCCCCACCCACTACCTCCTGGAGCTGACTGCCCTCTCCTGGAGAGGGCAGCCTCAAAGTCGGCAACCCTGCTATATAGTACATACTTGCCTACCCTCCCGGAATGGCTGTCAGGCTGCCGATAATCGGGTCCACCTCCCGCCACCTCCATGAAGGTGGGCTAGTCCCCCTAGCCTCCCGCATTCCACCCACTCAAGGCTCAGTTGCTGAGCTCCTTCTCCAGGCCCTACCACTTTCACTGCATGCCCACCAGCCCCATCCCCTGCTTCCTCTGGCTGTAGCCAACCTGACTGAATATTATCACACTAGGTGATTCATCGCGCCCTACGGGCGCTCTTCACACCGGCGTAAGGGGCTACGCCCCTTAATTTGTGAACATTTGTATTGTGAGAAATATGGTTAGAATTGTATGAAAGATGCCTGTATTGCAGCTTCTGGCAGTGGGTGAGGGTCCAGCGTGGCAGCACAGGAGTACCGGACGGTGGCCCTGAGTCAGTGTCTCCTCCTACTGGGTGGGAGTTAGGGTGCATGAGAGCAGGAGGCTGGGTGGTAAAGCATGATAGGGGTATGTGGGCAACACAGCGTCAGCGATTACCCAGTGGTGGAAGTTACGGTTCAGGAGAGCAGGAAGCTGGGTAGTGATATGGGTGTGTGGGCATACGGGGGACTAAAGAGGGTGGTGGACACTGTACAGCTTCTGCCAGTGGGTGAGGGTCCAGCGTGGCAGCACAGAAATACAGGAGTCAGTGTCTCCTCCGACTGGGTGGGAGTTAGGGTGCATGAGAGCAGGAGGCTGGGCAGTAAAGCATGATAGGGGAATGTGGGCAACACAGGGTGAGCGGGTCTCCACTGGCGTAAGTTACGGGGCAGGAGAACAGGAGGCAGGGCAGTGTCCTCCCACATTGATGGCAAAAGTATTCAACATCGGCCATAAACCATCGATTATTTGAAAATCATTGATGGTCGATGGGCATCCCTAGAACTGGAGGAGGGTGGGGGACAGTATGCAGCTCCCGGCAGTGGGTGAGTGTCTCCTCGCACTGGGAGGGAGTGAGCGTGCATGAGAGCAGGAGGCTGTATACTAGTGGTATGTGGGCAAGACATTGATAAAAGTTGTGGCGCTGGTGCAGAGGGCAGTGGGGAAACCTGCAGTGCGGCAGCCAGGGCCGGATTTCCCACCTAGGGGCGGTACCTGCTTGTGGTGGTACAGGATCCAACATTGTCACGGGGGTACGTGAAATGCGGGAGCGGGGGCCGCGGTGGTCCGCTGGGGGGTGAAATTGCCGGAAGGGGGTCTGGGGGGTCTGCAAATTGCGGGAGGGGGGGTGGTGTGTGGGGATCCGCGGTTAGCGGGAGGGGGCGGGGGGTCCGCAAATCGTGGGCGGGGGCGCGAGGGGGGCTTGAATCGTGGGAAGGGGGGTCCGCAAATTGCGGGAGCGGGGTTGTCGGGGTTAGTGAATTGCGGGAGGGGGGGTTGCGGAGGTCCGTGAATTGCGGGAGGGGCGCGTGGGGTGCCGTGAGTCAAGGGGGGGGTGGTGCGGGGGTCCGTGAATCACGGGAGGGGTCATGAATCGCAGGAGGCGGGGGTCGTGGGGGGGCTGCGAATCGCAGGAGGGGGGGTGTGGGGGGTTGCCGTGAATTGCATGAGGGGGGCGTGAATCAAGGGAGGGTGGGCGCAGGGGGGTGGTGCGAGGGTCCGTGAATCGCGGGAGGGGGCATGAATCGCGGGAGGGGGGGTCGTGGGGGGTTCCGAATCGCAGGAAGGGGGGTATGGGGGGTGCCGTGAATTGCGTGAGGGGGGCATGAATCGCGGGAGGGGGGGTCCCCGAATGTGTGAATTACGGGGCGGTCGCAAATCGCGAGAGGTGCCGAGGGGGCCCGCAAATCGCGGGAGGGGGGCGCTACGGGGGGTTTCGTGAATCGCGGGAGGGGGGGGTCGTGGGGGGTTCCGAATCGCAGGAAGGGGGGTATGGGGGGTGCCGTGAATTGCGTGAGGGGGGCATGAATCGCGGGAGGGGGGGTCCCCGAATGTGTGAATTACGGGGCGGTCGCAAATCGCGAGAAGTGCCGAGGGGGCCCGCAAATCGCGGGAGGGGGGCGCTACGGGGGGTTCCGTGAATCGCGGGAGGGGGCGGCGCGAATTGCGGGAGGGGGGTCGCAAATCACAGTGGGGGGGGTGCCGTGAATCGCGGGAGGGGGGGTCGCGGGGGGCCCTTTTAATGCCGGGAGGGGGGGTCGCAGGGGTCCCGCGAATCGCGGGAGGGGGTGGTCGCGGAGGTCCAGCGAATTGCGGGAGGGGGTGGTTGGGTCTGGGACGGATATTAGACAGCACTTACATCGACAGCCATTACATCGACACCATTAGTTCGACAGATCAATAGGTCGACATGGTTTTAGGTCGACATACCATTAGGTCGACATGTCATTATGTCGACAGCTCATTAGGTCGACAGCTCATTAGGTCGACAGCTCATTAGGTCGACATGTTTTTAGGTCGACACTGCCATTAGGTCGACAGAGTCTATGTCGACAGTCAAAAGGTCGACATGGGTTTTTTCACAGTTTTTTGGCCGACATGTGCCGACAGGCGGTATTTCATGCCCTACTATCCACTAGGGCGTGGTGGGAGAATAAAATAGTGTGCCGAGCGCAGCGAGGCACCGTGCCCGAAGCATAGCGAGCGGCTGCGGTACACTTCAAACTGTGTCAGGGGGGGGGTCAGGGGGGGTCCCGCGAATCGCGGGAGGGGGGCCGCGGGGGGTCCTGGCAGAGGGTAGGGATGTGCAGGAGTAATGGTGGATGGTGGCTGTGGAGTAATGGTGGATGGTGGGCGTGTACTGTAGCCCTGGCTGGGCGGGGGGAGGTGATGTCAAGGGGGTGGAACGTCAGACACATGAAAGTGAAACTGTTCTACACAGGAACGTTCTCCACAGGGGTTGAGTGACAGATCTGGCTAAATATATAAGAGATCACAAACAGCTCTTATACAATAACTATGGGGGCTGTAATTTAGGCAAAAAGATAAAATGTTGGAGCATAGCATGTATATTTGTTTGCCACTCACTGCCCCCCCCCCCCCCCCCCTGTGTTTTGCCTTTGGTTCCATCGCATGGTTTGGATTATGTTTTTTTTTAATTGCTAAAAATACACAAAAATGACGATAATCATTGATACAAAAAAATGAGAAACCAGCTAAATTCTTGTAACATGTGTAATCCAAATCCAACATTCAGATTTCACATTCTGAACCACTGGGATATCTGAACCGGATTTTGGTTTGGATCTACAAAGTTCAGGTAAATTCAGATTTTTTTTGTAGAACCGAGGCGCACATAATGATTACACATGAGTTACCATTGGTCAGCATTATTTTGTGTATTAACCTTTTGGGAGTCCAAACCAAAATCCGCCTGCATAATCTGGGATACTCGCAGAAACGCCGGCGTGTTGCCACAAAATGCTTTCTGTCTGTTATTCAGCTGGCGTACAACATTATATCACAGACGTTGCACACATTTTCTGGAATTATGCGACTCAGCCACGCAAGGGAATGCAGTGCGCTAACTGGGACTCTACAACATTATGTCAACATTTACATGTGTCGGATATTTCCTTGTTGACTTTTGGTCTATGTTGACCTTGTGCCCACTGGTATATTTATTATGGGTACAGTGCAAACGGGTCCAAGGGGCCCACACCACACACCCTGGGCCCATTTTTGTTTTTAATACTGTTTCTAATTCAGCACAGCAGAATCACCTGAATAATTATACTTTATCTGGGATTTGCACATGTGTGGTAAGAAAATCTCTGGGAATATGGTTGGAGACCTGCATAGGTACTGTAGACTCTGGAACAAAACTAGGACCCCTAGCGCCCAGAGTCTACATCGCCTGGAGAGGTGGTTCCTGGAGAGATGGTTTCTGGAGAGGACGGGCCTGGAGAGGTGGTTCCTGGAGAGCAGGAGCCTGGAGAGGTGGTTCCTGGAGAGGAGGGGTGTGGAAAGATGGTTCCTGGAGAGGAGGGGCCTGGAGAGGTGGTTCCTGGAGAGGAGGGGCCTGGAGAGGAGGGGTGTGGAAAGATGGTTCCTGGAGAGGAGGGGCCTGGAGAGGTGGTTCCTGGAGAGGAGGGGTGTGGAGAGGTGGATCTTGGAGAGGAGGGGCCTGGAGAGGAGGGGCCTAGAGAGGTGGTTCAGGGAGAGGAGGGGCGTGGAGAGGTGGTTCCTGGAGAGGAGGGGCCTGTAGAAGCACATTTGCTTGTGCCTGTTGATGTACAGTATTTACCACTTTGTTGATGAGGGGGGTGGGGGTGTTAATTGCTGCATTTGGGGTTAGTAAATAGCCTCTTTATCTAGTGGCGGTCCTGTGGAAAGTGCTGTAGTTAATGGGGCAAATAGACTTGGTAAATGGGCACCTTTATGCTTGACGTGATGTGGCAGCGGAGTATCCAGGCGGCTGTAATGGGCAGTGACTGAGAACAGCCCCAACCTGCGGCATTTCCTGTCTCTTCCGTGTGTAAGATTTAGCTCTGGAGATGAAAGAAGCTTTTAACGTGGTTGGATACATCATTAAATCTCTTGTTTATTGTATAACTGAGCAGCGAGCGGAGGGGGACAGAGAACAGATCCCATCTCCCATTCTGTATAAAATACGCTGGCTATTTTAAGGTAATTGTGTATCAGAAAGTGTATCATTCGCCATCGTAAAACGCTAAGCCAGTAAAGTTCCAGTTACACCGTATAATGTAAAGTGTAAATCTGGTGCACAGTCTTCAGCCTGGATGCTACAATGTCGTCTTTATAGGAGGGTTCGGTTCCATGGCGGCCAAGTCAGGCCGCGTCTGCTGAACTGACCAAAGGTTCAGGGGATTTCCCACAAATTTCATTTATTGTCCACGTTTGTGCTTTTCAACCATGCAAATATATGATCAGGTTTTATATCTGCACTGCCCAAATATTCAGCTTTACTTGTGCTCCCAAGGAACATTGCCCCTAGTGGCCATTGGCTTTGCTTGGACTTTATTTGTACCCACTCAAGGAGGGGGTGACTATCGGTGCGTGCCCTACACTCTCACAGGTGAGTCCATTTGTATCCCCCCTGGTGGAGGTGTATATTTACCAGGATTCACTTCTACAAACCTCATCCAGACTTATGTTTGGGAAGTACACCAGAACCTATGAAGCTTACAATCTAATTTTCAAAACCACCCACCGGAGACCCCAGTGTGTGGGCGCCGGTACCCGCTCGACGCACTGATATGCTGCTGCCTGTCGCTGGCCACTGACTGAGCAACAGAGGCTAGTCAGCTGCAGCACGGGTGGGGCCATGGCAGAGATGACATATCCCTCCACTGATTCAATTGACTGTACACAGAGCCGGCTATTGGCTATTGTGTACAGGATGGGCGGGCGGATGGACGTGCTAGGGCGGCCTGGGATGCGTCGGAGCCAAGGGAAGCAGCAGTGTATGCTGGTCTCTCTTCCTCTCTCCTGCTTCAGCTTCTCCGTTATGTGTGTGACGTCATCACGCCACACGCTGGAGAGGAGTCCCCAGGGGGGGGGGGGGTCACCACAATTTTTTGGGCAGGGGGGAGCAAAATTCATAGTTACGCCACTTGGGAGATCCTACCAGTGTGCGTATGGACTGTGGCAGAAAGCACTCTGAGAAAATGGGCATGATCATGGAAAGTCCATGCAAACTCCACATAGATAGTGCTCTGGCCAGAATTGACCCAAACACCCCAACACGGAGTAATCACTCTGATGCATAGGGCCCGAGTGGACATCGGTTAGGCCCATACCCCCGAACACGATTCTGCGCCACCCTAGGATACAAGACAGATCATATTCCAAAACTGCTCTGTTTTATCCAAGAATAAATCAGAATTAATGCCAAGAAAAGCTGCAAGTAACGATCACAAATTTATATTTAGAAGATGCCAAAAATAATGATGTTGACATAGGCTTCGTTCCGTGAGATAAGATGTTTTCTCCGGCTCTTATAAAGGACGTAGAATATTTATGGATACAGCAGGGACTCTGGACACCAATTCCTTTGGAAGACCGGAGACCAGTTATAATAATGATTGCGTAATTCCCACAGTGTTACAAGCTTCCTCCGGTGGGTCAGTGTCATTTAGGTTCTATTTGGATTTATATGTTCTCTCCGGATCAGCACTCTGGGTTTTGCTGATCCACCTTGCCTGGTTTTCATGCATACCTCAGCCTTTGGGTGTGGCTGCCTCCTAAGCCACTGGGTATTTAGGTATGCTCCCATCATTGAGAACCTGCAGGTTATAGCCGTGTTAAAGTCCTTAGTATTCCTGTGATTCTCATAGTATTCTGCTGGTTCCTGGTTATTCCCATGTTCCTAGACATTCTGAAATTCCTAGCAAACAACTGTCTGTATATACTCCAGAGTTCAGGTTATTTCAGCCTGTGTCTGAGGAACACTGCGAGCATACCTGCCGTGTGCCTGAAATCCTGCCTGTGTCAGAGAGCCATTATTTCCTGTCCTGTTGGAGTTCAGAGCCATGGAGATACGTTATATTTCTGCTATTTCTTGATTCTTCCACGGTCGCATGTGCAGCATCATCTGTGTGGCGTTATATTGTCTCTCTTTCATGCAAATTATTGTCCTGATTCTGAATATCTTCATGCATTGTTGCATACAGGTGCCTATCTTAAAGAAATTATTGATATGTTTAAAACCTTCATGCATTGTTGCATTTACAGTAGTTTGGTAGAAGATTGTATCACTGTTTCCTACTTCATAACCTTTGTTAGTAGTCCTGCTTAGTAGTCACCTGTTCAGTGATATTTGTACGTTGGCCTACTGGAGGATCCTTTCCCGTGGAGGACAGCTGCACCACATTTTGTTTAGTTTCCCATTATTACGGGTTTTAGTTAGTCCTCCTCTTGTCCGCTCTGGAGGTGTTGGGCACCTTGTCTCCATGCAAGGTCTGGTGGCACCGGAGTTGGGGCAGACCTAATTTGTCCCTTTAAATGTGGCTATTATAGGTGAAGTCTTAGCTCTGCAGGTGCCTATAATCTCTGTAGGGTTTAACAGAGTCATGGTTGGGATTGTGGACTGTCCTTACCCGTATCCTTTGCTTGGGTATCTCCCAGAAGCGTAACACATAGATCATAATGGGATGAGGTGTCCTATCTATGAAATGGCACCATGTTACCTGCGCTGGTTCTATGGCCAGAAGACCATGAAGCCTGATTTAGCCCTACGATCAGATAGCACAGACAGAGTCATCCAGAAATCCCGACCTGTGCAAGTCTGTGAATGGACCACCGTCCAGCTGAAAATCCATTCGCAACACACTCCTCATCGAATGATTTCCCAGTATGTGCAGTGTGTACGTAGCTCTGACTCTTCTACAAGTGTGCGACAGAGTCAGGCAGATCGAGCTGATGTCGGAAACCCCCTGTGGCTGTACGTCGGCAACCCCCTGTGGCTGTACCTCAGGAACCCCCTGTGGCTGTATGTTAGGAACCCTCTGTGGCTGTACGTCAGTAACCCCCAGTGGCTGTACATCAGGAACCCCCTATGACTGTACATCAGGAACCCCCTGTGGCTGTACGTCATGAACCCCCTGTGGCTGTACGTCGGGAACCCCCTGTGGCTGTACGTCGAGAACCCCCTGTGGCTGTACGTGGGGAACCCCCTGTGGCTGTACATCAGAAAACCCTGGTGGCTGTACCTTGGGAACCCCCTGTGGCTGTACGTCGGGAACCCTCTGTGACTGTACGTCAGAAACCCCTGGTGGCTGTACGACAGGAATGCACTGTGGCTGTACGTCGTGAGCCCCCTGTGGCTGTACGTCAGGAACCCCCTTTGGCTGTACGTTAGGAACCCTCTGTGGCTGTATGTCAGTAACCCCCAGTGGCTGTACGTCAGGAACCCCCTGTGACTGTACGTTTCGAACCCCCTGTGGCTGTACCTTGGGAACCCCCTGTGCTGTACGTCGGAAACCCCCTGTGGCTGTACGTCAGAAAACCCTGGTGGCTGTACATCGGGAACCCCCTGTGGCTGTTCGTGGGGAACCCCCTGTGGCAGTACGTCAGAAACCCCCGGTGGCTGTATGTCGGGAACCCACTGTGGCTGTACGTCGCAAACCCCCTGTGGCTATACGTCAGGAACCCCCTGTAGCTGTAAGTCGGGAACCTCCTGTGGCTGTAGGTTAGAAACCCCCTGTGGTTGTACATCAGGAACCCCTGTGGCTGTACGTTGGAACCTTCTGTGGTTGTATGTCAGGAACCCCCTGTAGCTGTACGTCGGGAACCCCCTGCAGCTGTACATCTGGAACCCCCTGTGGCTGTACGTCAGGAACCCCCTGTGACTGTATGTCAGGAACCCCCTGTGGCTGTATGACGGGAACCCCTGTGGCTGTACATTGGAACCCACTGTGGCTGTACGTCGGGAAGCCCCTGTGCCTGTACGTCGGAACCCACTGTGGCTGTACGATGGGAACCCCCGGTGGCTACATGTCATGAGCCCCTGTGGCTGTACGTCAGGAACCCCCTGTGGCTGTTAGTTGGGATCCCACTGTGGCTCTACGTCGGGATCCCACTGTGGCTCTACGTCAGGATCCCCCTGTGGCTGCACGTCAGGAGCCCCTGTTAGTACTTTAATAAACTATTCATTAGGATTTGGGATCAGCTTTGGAACACACACAGTGTACAGACTGGCGTTATGCTGACAGGTGTGGCTAGCGGTGACATCACTGTCGCTGGGTTATAGGGACCTCTGTATCACTGAGCCGCCCTGTGTTGTACTCACACATTATTCTGTCACCCCATTGATCTGCACAGAGTTATGCCAGGCTAATGACTATTGATTGACAAGGGTACCGCAAGGGCAGCTGCAATATCTTATAGAACAGGGACGATGTCGCTCACTGTGGGGCTGATTCTGATGCAGTAGCAGCGTGTATTGCCGCAGTCACATCTTTCCCGGGTGCATCTGTGCATATGAATCTGCCAGGAATGAGATGAGGACATTATCAGGACACATAGTTCCACTGCACCTGACATTGCCGCTGAGAATCAGGCCCTGGGCCCGGAGTACTATCTGCATCCTGCTGCATTACATGATACCATAAAATATCAGGAGCAGAAGCAGGACCCAGGATGTGTACAGGAAACAGCAGGATATTCTGCATCACACGGATATGTGTTCTAGACTGCGGGAGATCCTGTCCACCTTTTATCTGTGTCAAATTGTCAGTGTTAACCTATAGTACCATCGACATATTGACCAGAGAATGGAACAGCAGCCGATGTGATGCTATAATTGTCATGGCAGCCCTACCCCTGGCAATGTCTTGTCATGGCAGCACAGGGTAGAGTTGCAGACTATACTGAGAGCTGGCCGAACTCCCCCAATTCATCAGTGTCCTGGAAAGTTCGGGAGCGTGGGCAACTATGCTTCAACAGCAGCAGTACGTGTGACAGTTGTGCGGCTCATCAGTGCGGAATCTGTCACTCGTCGAGCAAAAGCTGTAGTGAGATCACCAGTGGGTCTATGGTGCAGTAGTGAGATCACCGGTGGGTCTATGGTGCAGTAGTGAGATCACCGGTGGGTCTATGGTGCAGTAGTGAGATCACCGGTGGGTCTATGGTGCAGTAGTGAGATCACCGGTGGGTCTATGGTGCAGTAGTGGGATCACCGGTGGGTCTATGCAGCAGTAGTGAGATCACCGGTGGGGGTATGGTGCAGTAGTGAGATCACCGGTGTGTTTATGCAGCAGCAGAAGGATCACCGGTGGGTCTATGGTGCAGTAGTGAGATCACCGGTGGGTCTATGCTGCAGTAGTGGGACCACCGATGGGTCTATGCAGCAGTAGTGGGATCACCGGTGGGTCTATGGTGCAGTAGTGAGATCACCGGTGGGTCTATGCAGCAGTAGTGGGATCACCGGTGGGGGTATGGTGCAGTAGTGGGATCACCGGTGGGTGTATGCAGCAGTAGTGGGATCACCGGTGGGTCTATGGTGCAGTAATGGGATCACTGGTGGGGGTATGGTGCAGTAGTGAGATCACCAGTGGGTCTATGCAGCAGTAGTGGGATCACCGGTGGGGGTATGGTGCACTAGTGAGATCACCGGTGGGGTTATGGTGCAGTAGTGGGATTACCGGTGGGTCTATGCAGCAGTAGTGGGAACACCGGTGGGTCTATGCAGCAGTAGTGGGATCACCGGTGGGTCTATGGTGCAGTATGGGATCACTGGTGCGGTTATGGTGCAGTAGTGGGATCACCGGTGGGTCTATGCAGCAGTAGTGGGATCACCGGTGGGGTTATGGTGCAGTAGTGGGATCACCGGTGGGTCTATGCAGCAGTAGTGGGATCACCGGTGGGGTTATGGTGCAGTAGTGGGATCACCGGTGGTTCTATGCAGCAGTAGTGGGATCCCCGGTGGGGTTATGGTGCAGTAGTGGGATCACTGGTGGTTCTATGCAGCAGTAGTGGGATCACCGGTGGGGTTATGGTGCAGTAGTGGGATCACCGGTGGTTCTATGCAGCAGTAGTGGGATCACTGGTGGGGTTATGGTGCAGTAGTGGGATCACCAGAGGGTCTATGCAGCAGTAGTGGGATCCCCGGTGGGGTTATGGTGCAGTAGTGGCATCACCGGTGGGTCTATGCAGCAGTAGTGGGATCACCGGTGGGTCTATGGTGCAGTAGTGGGATCACCGGTGGGTCTATGCAGCAGTAGTGGGATCCCCGGTGGGGTTATGGTGCAGTAGTGGGATCACCGGTGGGTCTATGCAGCAGTTGTGGGATCACTGGTGCGGTTATGGTGCAGTAGTGGGATCACCGGAGGGTCTATGCAGCAGTAGTGGGATCACTGGTGTGGTTATGGTGCAGTAGTGGGTTCACCGGTGGTTCTATGCAGCAGTAGTGGGATCACCGGTGGGGTTATGGTGCAGTAGTGGGATCACCGGTGGGTCTATGCAGCAGTAGTGGGATCACCGGTGGGTCTATGGTGCAGTAGTGGGATCACTGGTGCGGTTATGGTGCAGTAGTGGTATTACCGGTGCGGTTATGGTGCAGTAGTGGTATTACCGGAGGGGTTATGGTGCAGTAGTGGGTTCACCGGTGGTTCTATGCAGCAGTAGTGGGATCACTGGTGGGTCTATGCAGCAGTAGTGCGATCACCGGTGGGTCTATGGTGCAGTAGTGGGATCACTGGTGCGGTTATGGTGCAGTAGTGGGATCACTGGTGCGGTTATGGTGCAGTAGTGGGATCACCGGTGGTTCTATGCAGCAGTAGTGGTATCACCGGTGGGGTTATGGTGCAGTAGTGGGATCACCGGTGGGTCTATGCAGCAGTAGTGGGATCACCGGTGGGTCTATGCAGCAGTTGTGGGATCACTGGTGCGGTTATGGTGCAGTAGTGTGATCACCGGAGGGTCTATGCAGCAGTAGTGGGATCACTGGTGTGGTTATGGTGCAGTAGTGGGTTCACCGGTGGTTCTATGCAGCAGTAGTGGGATCACCACCGGTGGGGTTATGGTGCAGTAGTGGGATCACCGGTGGGTCTATGCAGCAGTAGTGGGATCACCGGTGGGTCTATGGTGCAGTAGTGGGATCACTGGTGCGGTTATGGTGCAGTAGTGGTATTACCGGTGCGGTTATGGTGCAGTAGTGGTATTACCGGTGGGGTTATGGTGCAGTAGTGGGTTCACCGGTGGTTCTATGCAGCAGTAGTGGGATCACTGGTGGGTCTATGCAGCAGTAGTGGGATCACCGGTGGGTCTATGGTGCAGTAGTGGGATCACTGGTGCGGTTATGGTGCAGTAGTGGGATCACTGGTGCGGTTATGGTGCAGTAGTGGGATCACCGGTGGTTCTATGCAGCAGTAGTGGTATCACCGGTGGGGTTATGGTGCAGTAGTGGGATCACCGGTGGGCCTATGCAGCAGTAGTGGGATCACCGGTGGGTCTATGGTGCAGTAGTGGGATCACTGGTGCGGTTATGGTGCAGTAGTGGTATCACCGGTGGGGTTATGGTGCAGTAGTGGGTTCACCGGTGGTTCTATGCAGCAGTAGTGGGATCACCGGTGGGTCTATGCAGCAGTAGTGAGATCACCGGTGGGTCTATGGTACAGTAGTGGGATCACTGGTGCGGTTATAGTGCAGTAGTGAGATCACCGGTGGTTCTATGCAGCAGTAGTGGGATCACCGGTGGGGTTATGGTGCAGTAGTGGGATCACTGGTGGGTCTATGCAGCAGTAGTGGGAACACCGGTGGGTCTATGCAGCAGTAGTGGGATCACCGGTGGGTCTATGGTGCAGTAGTGGGATCACTGGTGCGGTTATGGTGCAGTAGTGGGATCACCGGTGGATCTATGCAGCAGTAGTGGGATCACCGGTGGGGTTATGGTGCAGTACTGGGATCACCGGTGGGTCTATGCAGCAGTAGTGGGATCACCGGTGGGGTTATGGTGCAGTAGTGGGATCACCGGTGGTTCTATGCAGCAGTAGTGGGATCCCCGGTGGGGTTATGGTGCAGTAGTGGGATCACCGGTGGTTCTATGCAGCAGTAGTGGGATAACCGGTGGGGTTATGGTGCAGTAGTGGGATCACCGGTGGTTGTATGCAGCAGTAGTGGGATCACTGGTGGGGTTATGGTGCAGAAGTGGGATCACCGGAGGGTCTATGCAGCAGTAGTGGGATCCCCGGTGGGGTTATGGTGCAGTACTGGCATCACCGGTGGGTCTATGCAGCAGTAGTGGGATCACCGGTGGGTCTATGGTGCAGTAGTGGGATCACTGGTGCGGTTATGGTGCAGTAGTGAGATCACCGGTGGGTCTATGCAGCAGTAGTGGGATCCCCAGTGGGGTTATGGTGCAGTAGTGGGATCACCGGTGGTTCTATGCAGCAGTAGTGGGATCACCGGTGGGGTTATGGTGCAGTAGTGAGATCACCGGTGGTTCTATGCAGCAGTAGTGGTATCACCGGTGGTTCTATGCAGCAGTAGTGGTATCACCGGTGGGGTTATGGTGCAGTAGTGGGATCACCAGTGGGTCTATGGTGCAGTAGTGGGATCACCGGTGGGTCTATGGTGCAGTAGTGGGATCACTGGTGTGGTTATGGTGCAGTAGTGGGTTCACCGGTGGTTCTATGCAGCAGTAGTGGGATCACCGGTGGGGTTATGGTGCAGTAGTGGGATCACTGGTGGGTCTATGCAGCAGTAGTGGGATCACCAGTGGGTCTATGGTGCAGTAGTGGGATCACTGGTGCGGTTATGGTGCAGTAGTGGTATTACCGGTGGGGTTATGGTGCAGTGGTGGGTTCACCGGTGGTTCTATGCAGCAGTAGTGGGATCACTGGTGGGTCTATGCAGCAGTAGTGGGATCACCGGTGGGTCTATGGTGCAGTAGTAAGATCACTGGTGCGGTTTTGGTGCAGTAGTGGGATCACTGGTGCGGTTATGGTGCAGTAGTGGGATCACCGGTGGTTCTATGCAGCAGTAGTGGTATCACCGGTGGGGTTATGGTGCAGTAGTGGGATCACCGGTGGGTCTATGCAGCAGTAGTGGGATCACCGGTGGGTCTATGGTGCAGTAGTGGGATCACTGGTGCGGTTATGGTGCAGTAGTGGTATCACCGGTGGGGTTATGGTGCAGTAGTGGGTTCACCGGTGGTTCTATGCAGCAGTAGTGGGATCACCGGTGGGTCTATGCAGCAGTAGTGGGATCACCGGTGGGTCTATGGTGCAGTAGTGGGATCACTGGTGCAGTTATAGTGCAGTAGTGAGATCACCGGTGGTTCTATGCAGCAGTAGTGGGATCACCGGTGGGGTTATGGTACAGTAGTGGGATCACTGGTGGGTCTATGCAGCAGTAGTGGGAACACCGGTGGGTCTATGCAGCAGTAGTGGGATCACCGGTGGGTCTATGGTGCAGTAGTGGGATCACTGGTGCGGTTATGGTGCAGTTGTGGGATCACCGGTGGGTCTATGCAGCAGTAGTGGGATCACCGGTGGGGTTATGGTGCAGTAGTTGGATCACCGGTTTGTCTATGCAGCAGAAGTGGGATCACCGGTGGGGTTATGGTGCAGTAGTGGGATCACCGGTGGTTCTATGCAGCAGTAGTGGGATCCCCGGTGGGGTTATGGTGCAGTAGTGGGATCACCGGTGGTTCTATGCAGCAGTAGTGGGATCAGCGGTGGGGTTATGGTGCAGTAGTGGGATCACCGGTGGTTCTATGGTGCAGTAGTGGGATCACTGGTGCAGTTATAGTGCAGTAGTGAGATCACCGGTGGTTCTATGCAGCAGTAGTGGGATCACCGGTGGGGTTATGGTGCAGTAGTGGGATCACTGGTGGGTCTATGCAGCAGTAGTGGGAACACCGGTGGGTCTATGCAGCAGTAGTGGGATCACCGGTGGGTCTATGGTGCAGTAGTGGGATCACTGGTGCGGTTATGGTGCAGTTGTGGGATCACCGGTGGGTCTATGCAGCAGTAGTGGGATCACCGGTGGGGTTATGGTGCAGTAGTTGGATCACCGGTTTGTCTATGCAGCAGAAGTGGGATCACCGGTGGGGTTATGGTGCAGTAGTGGGATCACCGGTGGTTCTATGCAGCAGTAGTGGGATCCCCGGTGGGGTTATGGTGCAGTAGTGGGATCACCGGTGGTTCTATGCAGCAGTAGTGGGATCACCGGTGGGGTTATGGTGCAGTAGTGGGATCACCGGTGGTTCTATGGTGCAGTAGTGGGATCACTGGTGCAGTTATAGTGCAGTAGTGAGATCACCGGTGGTTCTATGCAGCAGTAGTGGGATCACCGGTGGGGTTATGGTGCAGTAGTGGGATCACTGGTGGGTCTATGCAGCAGTAGTGGGAACACCGGTGGGTCTATGCAGCAGTAGTGGGATCACCGGTGGGTCTATGGTGCAGTAGTGGGATCACTGGTGCGGTTATGGTGCAGTAGTGGGATCACCGGTGGGTCTATGCAGCAGTAGTGGGATCACCGGTGGGGTTATGGTGCAGTAGTTGGATCACCGGTTTGTCTATGCAGCAGTAGTGGGATCACCGGTGGGGTTATGGTGCAGTAGTGGGATCACCGGTGGTTCTATGCAGCAGTAGTGGGATCCCCGGTGGGGTTATGGTGCAGTAGTGGGATCACCGGTGGTTCTATGCAGCAGTAGTGGGATCACCGGTGGGGTTATGGTGCAGTAGTGGGATCACCGGTGGTTCTATGCAGCAGTAGTGGGATCCCCGGTGGGTTTATGGTGCAGTAGTGGCATCACCGGTGGGTCTATGCAGCAGTATTGGGTTCACCGGTGGGTCTATGGTTCAGTAGTGGGATCACTGGTGCGGTTATGGTGCAGTAGTGAGATCACCGGTGGGTCTATGCAGCAGTAGTGGGATCCCCGGTGGGGTTATGGTGCAGTAGTGGGATCACCGGTGGGTCTATGCAGCAGTTGTGGGAACACTGGTGCGGTTATGGTGCAGTAGTGGGATCACCGGAGGGTCTATGCAGCAGTAGTTGGATCACTGGTGTGGTTATGGTGCAGTAGTGGGTTCACCGGTGGTTCTATGCAGCAGTAGTGGGATCACCGGTGGGGTTATGGTGCAGTAGTGGGATCACCGGTGGGTCTATGCAGCAGTAGTGGGATCACCGGTGGGTCTATGGTGCAGTAGTGGGATCACTGGTGCGGTTATTGTGCAGTAGTGGTATTACCGGTGGGGTTATGGTGCAGTAGTGGGTTCACCGGTGGTTCTATGCAGCAGTAGCGGGATCACTGGTGGGGTTATGGTGCAGTAGTGGGATCACCGGAGGGTCTATGCAGCAGTAGTGGGATACCCGGTGGGGTTATGGTGCAGTAGTGGCATCACCGGTGGGTCTATGCAGCAGTAGTGGGATCACCGGTGGGTCTATGGTGCAGTAGTGGGATCACTGGTGCGGTTATGGTGCAGTAGTGGGATCACCGGTGGGTCTATGCAGCAGTTGTGGGATCACTGGTGCGGTTATGGTGCAGTAGTGGGATCACCGGAGGGTCTATGGTGCAGTAGTGGGATCACTGGTGCGGTTATGGTGCAGTAGTGGGATCACTGGTGCGGTTATGTTGCAGTAGTGGGATCACCGGTGGTTCTATGCAGCAGTATTGGTATCACCGGTGGCGTTATGGTGCAGTAGTGGGATCACCGGTGGGTCTATGCAGCAGTAGTGGGATCACCGGTGGGTCTATGGTGCAGTAGTGGGATCACTGGTGCGGTTATGGTGCAGTAGTGGTATCACCGGTGGGGTTATGGTGCAGTAGTGGTATCACCGGTGGGGTTATGGTGAAGTAGTGGGTTCACCGGTGGTTCTATGCAGCAGTAGTGGGATCACCGGTGGGTCTATGCAGCAGTAGTGGGATCACCGGTGGGTCTATGGTGCAGTAGTGGGATCACCGGTGGTTCTATGCAGCAGTAGTGTGATCACCGGTGGGGTTATGGTGCAGTAGTGGGATCACTGGTGGGTCTATGCAGCAGTAGTGGGAACACCGGTGGGTCTATGCAGCAGTAGTGGGATCACTGGTGGGTCTATGGTGCAGTAGTGGGATCACTGGTGCGGTTATGGTGCAGTAGTGGGATCACCGGTGGGTCTATGCAGCAGTAGTGGGATCACCGGTGAGGTTATGGTGCAGTAGTGGGATCACCGGAGGGTCTATGCAGCAGTAGTGGGATACCCGGTGGGGTTATGGTGCAGTAGTGGCATCACCGGTGGGTCTATGCAGCAGTAGTGGGATCACCGGTGGGTCTATGGTGCAGTAGTGGGATCACTGGTGCGGTTATGGTGCAGTAGTGGGATCACCGGTGGGTCTATGCAGCAGTTGTGGGATCACTGGTGCGGTTATGGTGCAGTAGTGGGATCACCGGAGGGTCTATGGTGCAGTAGTGGGATCACTGGTGCGGTTATGGTGCAGTAGTGGGATCACTGGTGCGGTTATGTTGCAGTAGTGGGATCACCGGTGGTTCTATGCAGCAGTATTGGTATCACCGGTGGGGTTATGGTGCAGTAGTGGGATCACCGGTGGGTCTATGCAGCAGTAGTGGGATCACCGGTGGGTCTATGGTGCAGTAGTGGGATCACTGGTGCGGTTATGGTGCAGTAGTGGTATCACCGGTGGGGTTATGGTGAAGTAGTGGGTTCACCGGTGGTTCTATGCAGCAGTAGTGGGATCACCGGTGGGTCTATGCAGCAGTAGTGGGATCACCGGTGGGTCTATGGTGCAGTAGTGGGATCACTGGTGCGGTTATAGTGCAGTAGTGAGATCACCGGTGGTTCTATGCAGCAGTAGTGTGATCACCGGTGGGGTTATGGTGCAGTAGTGGGATCACTGGTGGGTCTATGCAGCAGTAGTGGGAACACCGGTGGGTCTATGCAGCAGTAGTGGGATCACTGGTGGGTCTATGGTGCATTAGTGGGATCACTGGTGCGGTTATGGTGCAGTAGTGGGATCACCGGTGGGTCTATGCAGCAGTAGTGGGATCACCGGTGAGGTTATGGTGCAGTAGTGGGATCACCGGTGGGTCTATGCAGCAGTAGTGGGATCACCGGTGGGGTTATGGTGCAGTAGTGGGATCACCGGTGGTTCTATGCAGCAGTAGTGGGATCCCCGGTGGGGTTATGGTGCAGTAGTGGGATCACCGGTGGTTCTATGCAGCAGTAGTGGGATCACCGGTGGGGTTATGGTGCAGTAGTGGGATCACCGGTGGTTCTATGCAGCAGTAGTGGGATCACTGGTGGGGTTATGGTGCAGTAGTGGGATCACCGGTGGGTCTATGCAGCAGTAGTGGGATCACCGGTGGGTCTATGGTGCAGTAGTGGGATCACTGGTGCGGTTATGGTGCAGTAGTGAGATAACCGGTGGTTCTATGCAGCAGTAGTGGGATCACCGGTGGGGTTATGGTGCAGTAGTGGGATCACCGGTGGTTCTATGCAGCAATAGTGGGATCACTGGTGGGGTTATGGTGCAGTAGTGGGATCACCGGAGGGTCTATGCAGCAGTAGTGGGATCACCGGTGGGGTTATGGTGCAGTAGTGGGATCACCGGTGGTTCTATGCAGCAGTAGTGGGATCACTGGTGGGGTTATGGTGCAGTAGTGGGATCACCGGAGGGTCTATGCAGCAGTAGTGGGATACCCGGTGGGGTTATGGTGCAGTAGTGGCATCACCGGTGGGTCTATGCAGCAGTAGTGGGATCACCGGTGGGTCTATGGTGCAGTAGTGGGATCACTGGTGCGGTTATGGTGCAGTAGTGGGATCACCGGTGGGTCTATGCAGCAGTTGTGGGATCACTGGTGCGGTTATGGTGCAGTAGTGGGATCACCGGAGGGTCTATGGTGCAGTAGTGGGATCACTGGTGCGGTTATGGTGCAGTAGTGGGATCACTGGTGCGGTTATGTTGCAGTAGTGGGATCACCGGTGGTTCTATGCAGCAGTATTGGTATCACCGGTGGGGTTATGGTGCAGTAGTGGGATCACCGGTGGGTCTATGCAGCAGTAGTGGGATCACCGGTGGGTCTATGGTGCAGTAGTGGGATCACTGGTGCGGTTATGTTGCAGTAGTGGTATCACCGGTGGGGTTATGGTGAAGTAGTGGGTTCACCGGTGGTTCTATGCAGCAGTAGTGGGATCACCGGTGGGTCTATGCAGCAGTAGTGGGATCACCGGTGGGTCTATGGTGCAGTAGTGGGATCACTGGTGCGGTTATAGTGCAGTAGTGAGATCACCGGTGGTTCTATGCAGCAGTAGTGTGATCACCGGTGGGGTTATGGTGCAGTACTGGGATCACCGGTGGGTCTATGCAGCAGTAGTGGGATCACCGGTGGGGTTATGGTGCAGTAGTGGGATCACCGGTGGTTCTATGCAGCAGTAGTGGGATCCCCGGTGGGGTTATGGTGCAGTAGTGGGATCACCGGTGGTTCTATGCAGCAGTAGTGGGATAACCGGTGGGGTTATGGTGCAGTAGTGGGATCACCGGTGGTTGTATGCAGCAGTAGTGGGATCACTGGTGGGGTTATGGTGCAGAAGTGGGATCACCGGAGGGTCTATGCAGCAGTAGTGGGATCCCCGGTGGGGTTATGGTGCAGTACTGGCATCACCGGTGGGTCTATGCAGCAGTAGTGGGATCACCGGTGGGTCTATGGTGCAGTAGTGGGATCACTGGTGCGGTTATGGTGCAGTAGTGAGATCACCGGTGGGTCTATGCAGCAGTAGTGGGATCCCCAGTGGGGTTATGGTGCAGTAGTGGGATCACCGGTGGTTCTATGCAGCAGTAGTGGGATCACCGGTGGGGTTATGGTGCAGTAGTGAGATCACCGGTGGTTCTATGCAGCAGTAGTGGTATCACCGGTGGTTCTATGCAGCAGTAGTGGTATCACCGGTGGGGTTATGGTGCAGTAGTGGGATCACCAGTGGGTCTATGGTGCAGTAGTGGGATCACCGGTGGGTCTATGGTGCAGTAGTGGGATCACTGGTGTGGTTATGGTGCAGTAGTGGGTTCACCGGTGGTTCTATGCAGCAGTAGTGGGATCACCGGTGGGGTTATGGTGCAGTAGTGGGATCACTGGTGGGTCTATGCAGCAGTAGTGGGATCACCAGTGGGTCTATGGTGCAGTAGTGGGATCACTGGTGCGGTTATGGTGCAGTAGTGGTATTACCGGTGGGGTTATGGTGCAGTGGTGGGTTCACCGGTGGTTCTATGCAGCAGTAGTGGGATCACTGGTGGGTCTATGCAGCAGTAGTGGGATCACCGGTGGGTCTATGGTGCAGTAGTAAGATCACTGGTGCGGTTTTGGTGCAGTAGTGGGATCACTGGTGCGGTTATGGTGCAGTAGTGGGATCACCGGTGGTTCTATGCAGCAGTAGTGGTATCACCGGTGGGGTTATGGTGCAGTAGTGGGATCACCGGTGGGTCTATGCAGCAGTAGTGGGATCACCGGTGGGTCTATGGTGCAGTAGTGGGATCACTGGTGCGGTTATGGTGCAGTAGTGGTATCACCGGTGGGGTTATGGTGCAGTAGTGGGTTCACCGGTGGTTCTATGCAGCAGTAGTGGGATCACCGGTGGGTCTATGCAGCAGTAGTGGGATCACCGGTGGGTCTATGGTGCAGTAGTGGGATCACTGGTGCAGTTATAGTGCAGTAGTGAGATCACCGGTGGTTCTATGCAGCAGTAGTGGGATCACCGGTGGGGTTATGGTGCAGTAGTGGGATCACTGGTGGGTCTATGCAGCAGTAGTGGGAACACCGGTGGGTCTATGCAGCAGTAGTGGGATCACCGGTGGGTCTATGGTGCAGTAGTGGGATCACTGGTGCGGTTATGGTGCAGTTGTGGGATCACCGGTGGGTCTATGCAGCAGTAGTGGGATCACCGGTGGGGTTATGGTGCAGTAGTTGGATCACCGGTTTGTCTATGCAGCAGAAGTGGGATCACCGGTGGGGTTATGGTGCAGTAGTGGGATCACCGGTGGTTCTATGCAGCAGTAGTGGGATCCCCGGTGGGGTTATGGTGCAGTAGTGGGATCACCGGTGGTTCTATGCAGCAGTAGTGGGATCAGCGGTGGGGTTATGGTGCAGTAGTGGGATCACCGGTGGTTCTATGGTGCAGTAGTGGGATCACTGGTGCAGTTATAGTGCAGTAGTGAGATCACCGGTGGTTCTATGCAGCAGTAGTGGGATCACCGGTGGGGTTATGGTGCAGTAGTGGGATCACTGGTGGGTCTATGCAGCAGTAGTGGGAACACCGGTGGGTCTATGCAGCAGTAGTGGGATCACCGGTGGGTCTATGGTGCAGTAGTGGGATCACTGGTGCGGTTATGGTGCAGTTGTGGGATCACCGGTGGGTCTATGCAGCAGTAGTGGGATCACCGGTGGGGTTATGGTGCAGTAGTTGGATCACCGGTTTGTCTATGCAGCAGAAGTGGGATCACCGGTGGGGTTATGGTGCAGTAGTGGGATCACCGGTGGTTCTATGCAGCAGTAGTGGGATCCCCGGTGGGGTTATGGTGCAGTAGTGGGATCACCGGTGGTTCTATGCAGCAGTAGTGGGATCACCGGTGGGGTTATGGTGCAGTAGTGGGATCACCGGTGGTTCTATGGTGCAGTAGTGGGATCACTGGTGCAGTTATAGTGCAGTAGTGAGATCACCGGTGGTTCTATGCAGCAGTAGTGGGATCACCGGTGGGGTTATGGTGCAGTAGTGGGATCACTGGTGGGTCTATGCAGCAGTAGTGGGAACACCGGTGGGTCTATGCAGCAGTAGTGGGATCACCGGTGGGTCTATGGTGCAGTAGTGGGATCACTGGTGCGGTTATGGTGCAGTAGTGGGATCACCGGTGGGTCTATGCAGCAGTAGTGGGATCACCGGTGGGGTTATGGTGCAGTAGTTGGATCACCGGTTTGTCTATGCAGCAGTAGTGGGATCACCGGTGGGGTTATGGTGCAGTAGTGGGATCACCGGTGGTTCTATGCAGCAGTAGTGGGATCCCCGGTGGGGTTATGGTGCAGTAGTGGGATCACCGGTGGTTCTATGCAGCAGTAGTGGGATCACCGGTGGGGTTATGGTGCAGTAGTGGGATCACCGGTGGTTCTATGCAGCAGTAGTGGGATCCCCGGTGGGTTTATGGTGCAGTAGTGGCATCACCGGTGGGTCTATGCAGCAGTATTGGGTTCACCGGTGGGTCTATGGTTCAGTAGTGGGATCACTGGTGCGGTTATGGTGCAGTAGTGAGATCACCGGTGGGTCTATGCAGCAGTAGTGGGATCCCCGGTGGGGTTATGGTGCAGTAGTGGGATCACCGGTGGGTCTATGCAGCAGTTGTGGGAACACTGGTGCGGTTATGGTGCAGTAGTGGGATCACCGGAGGGTCTATGCAGCAGTAGTTGGATCACTGGTGTGGTTATGGTGCAGTAGTGGGTTCACCGGTGGTTCTATGCAGCAGTAGTGGGATCACCGGTGGGGTTATGGTGCAGTAGTGGGATCACCGGTGGGTCTATGCAGCAGTAGTGGGATCACCGGTGGGTCTATGGTGCAGTAGTGGGATCACTGGTGCGGTTATTGTGCAGTAGTGGTATTACCGGTGGGGTTATGGTGCAGTAGTGGGTTCACCGGTGGTTCTATGCAGCAGTAGCGGGATCACTGGTGGGGTTATGGTGCAGTAGTGGGATCACCGGAGGGTCTATGCAGCAGTAGTGGGATACCCGGTGGGGTTATGGTGCAGTAGTGGCATCACCGGTGGGTCTATGCAGCAGTAGTGGGATCACCGGTGGGTCTATGGTGCAGTAGTGGGATCACTGGTGCGGTTATGGTGCAGTAGTGGGATCACCGGTGGGTCTATGCAGCAGTTGTGGGATCACTGGTGCGGTTATGGTGCAGTAGTGGGATCACCGGAGGGTCTATGGTGCAGTAGTGGGATCACTGGTGCGGTTATGGTGCAGTAGTGGGATCACTGGTGCGGTTATGTTGCAGTAGTGGGATCACCGGTGGTTCTATGCAGCAGTATTGGTATCACCGGTGGCGTTATGGTGCAGTAGTGGGATCACCGGTGGGTCTATGCAGCAGTAGTGGGATCACCGGTGGGTCTATGGTGCAGTAGTGGGATCACTGGTGCGGTTATGGTGCAGTAGTGGTATCACCGGTGGGGTTATGGTGCAGTAGTGGTATCACCGGTGGGGTTATGGTGAAGTAGTGGGTTCACCGGTGGTTCTATGCAGCAGTAGTGGGATCACCGGTGGGTCTATGCAGCAGTAGTGGGATCACCGGTGGGTCTATGGTGCAGTAGTGGGATCACCGGTGGTTCTATGCAGCAGTAGTGTGATCACCGGTGGGGTTATGGTGCAGTAGTGGGATCACTGGTGGGTCTATGCAGCAGTAGTGGGAACACCGGTGGGTCTATGCAGCAGTAGTGGGATCACTGGTGGGTCTATGGTGCAGTAGTGGGATCACTGGTGCGGTTATGGTGCAGTAGTGGGATCACCGGTGGGTCTATGCAGCAGTAGTGGGATCACCGGTGAGGTTATGGTGCAGTAGTGGGATCACCGGAGGGTCTATGCAGCAGTAGTGGGATACCCGGTGGGGTTATGGTGCAGTAGTGGCATCACCGGTGGGTCTATGCAGCAGTAGTGGGATCACCGGTGGGTCTATGGTGCAGTAGTGGGATCACTGGTGCGGTTATGGTGCAGTAGTGGGATCACCGGTGGGTCTATGCAGCAGTTGTGGGATCACTGGTGCGGTTATGGTGCAGTAGTGGGATCACCGGAGGGTCTATGGTGCAGTAGTGGGATCACTGGTGCGGTTATGGTGCAGTAGTGGGATCACTGGTGCGGTTATGTTGCAGTAGTGGGATCACCGGTGGTTCTATGCAGCAGTATTGGTATCACCGGTGGGGTTATGGTGCAGTAGTGGGATCACCGGTGGGTCTATGCAGCAGTAGTGGGATCACCGGTGGGTCTATGGTGCAGTAGTGGGATCACTGGTGCGGTTATGGTGCAGTAGTGGTATCACCGGTGGGGTTATGGTGAAGTAGTGGGTTCACCGGTGGTTCTATGCAGCAGTAGTGGGATCACCGGTGGGTCTATGCAGCAGTAGTGGGATCACCGGTGGGTCTATGGTGCAGTAGTGGGATCACTGGTGCGGTTATAGTGCAGTAGTGAGATCACCGGTGGTTCTATGCAGCAGTAGTGTGATCACCGGTGGGGTTATGGTGCAGTAGTGGGATCACTGGTGGGTCTATGCAGCAGTAGTGGGAACACCGGTGGGTCTATGCAGCAGTAGTGGGATCACTGGTGGGTCTATGGTGCAGTAGTGGGATCACTGGTGCGGTTATGGTGCAGTAGTGGGATCACCGGTGGGTCTATGCAGCAGTAGTGGGATCACCGGTGAGGTTATGGTGCAGTAGTGGGATCACCGGTGGGTCTATGCAGCAGTAGTGGGATCACCGGTGGGGTTATGGTGCAGTAGTGGGATCACCGGTGGTTCTATGCAGCAGTAGTGGGATCCCCGGTGGGGTTATGGTGCAGTAGTGGGATCACCGGTGGTTCTATGCAGCAGTAGTGGGATCACCGGTGGGGTTATGGTGCAGTAGTGGGATCACCGGTGGTTCTATGCAGCAGTAGTGGGATCACTGGTGGGGTTATGGTGCAGTAGTGGGATCACCGGTGGGTCTATGCAGCAGTAGTGGGATCACCGGTGGGTCTATGGTGCAGTAGTGGGATCACTGGTGCGGTTATGGTGCAGTAGTGAGATAACCGGTGGTTCTATGCAGCAGTAGTGGGATCACCGGTGGGGTTATGGTGCAGTAGTGGGATCACCGGTGGTTCTATGCAGCAATAGTGGGATCACTGGTGGGGTTATGGTGCAGTAGTGGGATCACCGGAGGGTCTATGCAGCAGTAGTGGGATCACCGGTGGGGTTATGGTGCAGTAGTGGGATCACCGGTGGTTCTATGCAGCAGTAGTGGGATCACTGGTGGGGTTATGGTGCAGTAGTGGGATCACCGGAGGGTCTATGCAGCAGTAGTGGGATACCCGGTGGGGTTATGGTGCAGTAGTGGCATCACCGGTGGGTCTATGCAGCAGTAGTGGGATCACCGGTGGGTCTATGGTGCAGTAGTGGGATCACTGGTGCGGTTATGGTGCAGTAGTGGGATCACCGGTGGGTCTATGCAGCAGTTGTGGGATCACTGGTGCGGTTATGGTGCAGTAGTGGGATCACCGGAGGGTCTATGGTGCAGTAGTGGGATCACTGGTGCGGTTATGGTGCAGTAGTGGGATCACTGGTGCGGTTATGTTGCAGTAGTGGGATCACCGGTGGTTCTATGCAGCAGTATTGGTATCACCGGTGGGGTTATGGTGCAGTAGTGGGATCACCGGTGGGTCTATGCAGCAGTAGTGGGATCACCGGTGGGTCTATGGTGCAGTAGTGGGATCACTGGTGCGGTTATGGTGCAGTAGCGGTATCACCGGTGGGGTTATGGTGAAGTAGTGGGTTCACCGGTGGTTCTATGCAGCAGTAGTGGGATCACCGGTGGGTCTATGCAGCAGTAGTGGGATCACCGGTGGGTCTATGGTGCAGTAGTGGGATCACTGGTGCGGTTATAGTGCAGTAGTGAGATCACCGGTGGTTCTATGCAGCAGTAGTGTGATCACCGGTGGGGTTATGGTGCAGTAGTGGGATCACTGGTGGGTCTATGCAGCAGTAGTGGGAACACCGGTGGGTCTATGCAGCAGTAGTGGGATCACTGGTGGGTCTATGGTGCAGTAGTGGGATCACTGGTGCGGTTATGGTGCAGTAGTGGGATCACCGGTGGGTCTATGCAGCAGTAGTGGGATCACCGGTGAGGTTATGGTGCAGTAGTGGGATCACCGGTGGGTCTATGCAGCAGTAGTGGGATCACCGGTGGGGTTATGGTGCAGTAGTGGGATCACCGGTGGTTCTATGCAGCAGTAGTGGGATCCCCGGTGGGGTTATGGTGCAGTAGTGGGATCACCGGTGGTTCTATGCAGCAGTAGTGGGATCACCGGTGGGGTTATGGTGCAGTAGTGGGATCACCGGTGGTTCTATGCAGCAGTAGTGGGATCACTGGTGGGGTTATGGTGCAGTAGTGGGATCACCGGTGGGTCTATGCAGCAGTAGTGGGATCACCGGTGGGTCTATGGTGCAGTAGTGGGATCACTGGTGCGGTTATGGTGCAGTAGTGAGATAACCGGTGGTTCTATGCAGCAGTAGTGGGATCACCGGTGGGGTTATGGTGCAGTAGTGGGATCACCGGTGGTTCTATGCAGCAATAGTGGGATCACTGGTGGGGTTATGGTGCAGTAGTGGGATCACCGGAGGGTCTATGCAGCAGTAGTGGGATCACCGGTGGGGTTATGGTGCAGTAGTGGGATCACCGGTGGTTCTATGCAGCAGTAGTGGGATCACCGGTGGGGTTATGGTGCAGTAGTGGGATCACCGGTGGTTCTATGCAGCAGTAGCGGGATCACTGGTGGGGTTATGGTGCAGTAGTGGGATCACCGGAGGGTCTATGCAGCAGTAGTGGGATACCCGGTGGGGTTATGGTGCAGTAGTGGCATCACCGGTGGGTCTATGCAGCAGTAGTGGGATCACCGGTGGGTCTATGGTGCAGTAGTGGGATCACTGGTGCGGTTATGGTGCAGTAGTGGGATCACCGGTGGGTCTATGCAGCAGTTGTGGGATCACTGGTGCGGTTATGGTGCAGTAGTGGGATCACCGGAGGGTCTATGCAGCAGTAGTGGGATCACCGGTGGGGTTATGGTGCAGTAGTGGCATCACCGGATAGACTACACCGCTGGCCATGAATGGTTGGATGCTGGTGTCATGTTGGCACATCCCGGCTGGGAGTCTCTGCACTTATACCCAGACACATAGTATGCAGTGGCAAAGATGATTAATGAGACTTGAGTGCCCCTTGCTGTTGTGCGCCAGAGAGTGCCCGCTTTTAGTGTCTGTGGACAATGCCATTGTGCTTGCGGTTGTGGGTGCTCCAACATCGCTGGCACAACCGATACTTGCGACAGCCTATGGGCAGCTCTCCAGTTTGTGGTAACATGGCCTCTGTGGCTGTGCGTTTCTGCATGCAGCCACGCTCACTGCCCGTGGCACTCCCATAACACTCTAATAAGCCTTTCCTTGGAACTCTTCTGGTCACCAGTGGCTGTCCAGGAATGCCTATGCTGGAGAACCACACATTACTTTACTTGCTACGGTTCTAGGCTTGGCCGTATACTTAGGATTCAGCGTTACACTCTGACCTCACGGAATGTAGGGCACTATAACCCTAGTGTGGTGCTGGTGCCCTTAGTATTAAGACGTCTTCTGTCTTTCTGGACTGTATAATGGATAAACGTAAAACCCCCAAACCCCCTGTCCGGGGAGACCTCCCCAATGTCCGTATGCCCTGTATATACTGTAATTGCCCCCTATAGTGTATTATTGAGCGTGTCAGAAGCAGATACTTAGAAGGTGTTTATAGACGGGCGTAGTTCTCTCCCCAGCCACTAGAGTCCTCCTCGGCGATCGCTGGCATCACTACCAAAAGGAACATGATGAGGATTGTACAAACACTTACTCAGAGAATAATGTTAGTGAGATCTGTCACCTCTATTCCAAATAAACCACCATCAATCCCTGCATCGGAGGACGGAGACTGTAAACTGTGAGGGGATCTGGGGGTGTCACTGATGGGCGATCTGAGTGCACATGGATCTGACACTCTATAGACAGATGACGCTGGCAACAAGGTCAAATATTTACAGCGATCTCCACGGAAACTCCACAAACATAGACAGTGTTTCATCTGCGCCATTCTCTTGGCGCTAATCATTGGCGACTCGTCCCATCTCCTATTACTTCTCTGCCAGGGCGGCCACAGAACGGGCACCTGTGTGTAATACCGGGTTACTGTGATCACTGTATACGTCTGATGTATTACACACACTGCACTATGTATGGCTGGCACTACTGCCGCATATACCGGGTTACTGTGATCACTGTATACGTCTGATGTATTACACACACTGCACTATGTATGGCTGGCACTACTGCCGCATATACCGAGTTACTGTGATCGCTGTATACGTCTGATGTATTACACACACTGCACTATGTACGGCTGGCACTACTGCCGCATATACCGGGTTACTGTGATCGCTGTATACGTCTGATGTATTACACACACTGCACTATGTACGGCTGGCACTACTGCCGCATATACCGGGTTACTGTGATCGCTGTATACGTCTGATGTATTACACACACTGCACTATGAACGGCTGGCACTACTGCCGCATATACCGGGTTACTGTGATCACTGTATATGTCTGATGTATTACACACACTGCCCTATGTATGGCTGGCACTACTGACGCATATACCGGGTTACTGTGATCGCTGTATATGTCTGATGTATTACACACTGTACTATGTATGGCTGGCACTACTGCCACATATACCGGGTTACTGTGATCACTGTATATGTCTGATGTATTACACACTGTACTATGTATGGCTGGCACTACTGCCACATATACCGGGTTACTGTGATCGCTGTATATGTCTGATGTATTACACACACTGCCCTATGTATGGCTGGCACTACTGCCACATATACCGGGTTACTGTGATCGCTGTATATGTCTGATGTATTACACACTGCACTATGTATGGCTGGCACTACTGCCACATATACCGGGTTACTGTGATCACTGTATATGTCTGATGTATTACACACTGCACTATGTATGGCTGGCACTACTGCCACATATACCGGGTTACTGTGATTACTGTATATGTCTGATGTATTACACACTGTACTATGTATGGCTGGCACTACTGCCACATATACCGGGTTACTGTGATCACTGTATATGTCTGATGTATTACACACACTGCACTATGTATGGCTGGCACTACTGCCGCATATACCGGGTTACTGTGATCACTGTATATGTCTGATGTATTACACACACTGCACTATGTATGGCTGGCACTACTGCCACATATACCGGGTTACTGTGATCGCTGTATATGTCTGATGTATTACACACACTGCACTATGTATGGCTGGCACTACTGCCGCATATACCGGGTTACTGTGATCACTGTATATGTCTGATGTATTACACACACACACACACTGCACTATGTATGGCTGGCACTACTGCCACATATACCGGGTTACTGTGATCGCTGTATATGTCTGATGTATTACACACACTGCGCTATGTATGGCTGGCACTACTGCCGCATATACCGGGTTACTGTGATCACTGTATATGTCTGATGTATTACACACACTGCGCTATGTATGACTGGCACTACTGCCGCATATACCAGGTTACTGTGATCACTGTATATGTCTGATGTATTACACACTGCACTATGTATGGCTGGCACTACTGCCACATATACTGGGTTACTGTGATCACTGTATATATATGATGTATTACACACTGCACTATGTATGGCTGGCACTACTGCCGCATATACCGGGATACTGTGATCACTGTATATGTCTGATGTATTACACACACTGCACTATGTATGGCTGGCACTACTGCCACATATACCGGGTTACTGTGATCACTGTATATGTCTGATGTATTACACACACTGCACTATGTATGGCTGGCACTACTGCCACATATACCGGGTTACTGTGATCACTGTATATGTCTGATGTATTACACACTGCACTATGTATGGCTGGCACTACTGCCGCATATACCGGGTTACTGTGATCACTGTATTGTCTGATGTATTACACACACTGCACTATGTATGGCTGGCACTACTGCCGTATGTACCGGGTTACTGTGATCACTGTATATGTCTGATGTATTACACACACTGCGCTATGTATGGCTGGCACTACTGCTGCATATACCAGGTTACTGTGATCACTGTATATGTCTGATGTATTACACACACTGCGCTATGTATGGCTGGCACTACTGCAGCATATACCGGGTTACTGTGATCACTGTATATGTCTGATGTATTACACACACTGCACTATGTATGGCTGGCACTACTGCCACATATACCGGGTTACTGTGATCACTGTATATGTCTGATGTATTACACACACTGTACTATGTATGGCTGGCACTACTGCCGCATATACCGGGTTACTCTGATCACTGTATATGTCTGATGTATTACACACACTGCACTATGTATGGCTGGCACTACTGCCGCATATACCGGGTTACTGTGATCACTGTATATGTCTGATGTATTACACACTGCACTATGTATGGCTGGCACTACTGCTGCATATACCGGGTTACTGTGATCACTGTATAAGTCTGATGTATTACATATACTGCACTATGTATGGCTGGCACTACTGCTGCATATACCGGGTTACTGTGATCGCTGTATATGTCTGATGTATTACACACACTGCACTATGTATGGCTGGCACTACTGCCGCATATACCGGGTTACTGTGATCGCTGTATATGTCTGATGTATTACACACACGGCACTATGTATGGCTGGCACTACTGCCGCATATACTGGGTTACTGTGATCACTGTATATATATGATGTATTACACACTGTACTATGTATGGCTGGCACTACTGCCGCATATACCGGGTTACTGTGATCACTGTAGATGTCTGATGTATTACACACTGCACTATGTATGGCTGGCACTACTGCCGCATATACCAGGTTACTGTGATCACTGTATATGTCTGATGTATTACACACACTGCACTATGTATGGCTGGCACTACTGCTGCATATACCGGGTTACTGTGATCACTGTATATGTCTGATGTATTACACACACTGCACTATGTATGGCTGGCACTACTGCCGCATATACCGGGTTACTGTGATCACTGTATATGTCTGATGTATTACACACTGCACTATGTATGGCTGGCACTACTGCCGCATATACCGGGTTACTGTGATCACTGTATATGTCTGATGTATTACACACACTGCACTATGTATGGCTGGCACTACTGCCGTATATACCGGGTTACTGTGATCACTGTATATGTCTGATGTATTACACACACTGCACTATGTATGGCTGGCACTACTGCTGTATATACCGGGTTACTGTGATCACTGTATATGTCTGATGTATTACACACTGCACTATGTATGGCTGGCACTACTGCCGCATATACCGGGTTACTGTGATCGCTGTATATGTCTGATGTATTACACACACTCTGCACTATGTATGGCTGGCACTACTGCCGCATATACCGGGTTACTGTGATCACTGTATATGTCTGATGTATTACACACACTGCACTATGTATGGCTGGCACTACTGCCGCATATACCGGGTTACTGTGATCACTGTATATGTCTGATGTATTACACACACTGCACTATGTATGGCTGGCACTACTGCCACATATACCGGGTTACTGTGATCACTGTATATGTCTGATGTATTACACACACTGCACTATGTATGGCTGGCACTACTGCCGCATATACCGGGTTACTGTAAACACTGTATATGTCTGATGTATTACACACTGCACTATGTATGGCTGGCACTACTGCTGCATATACCGGGTTACTGTGATCACTGTATATGTCTGATGTATTACACACACTGCACTATGTATGGCTGGCACTACTGCCGCATATACCAGGTTACTGTGATCACTGTATATGTCTGATGTATTACACACACTGCACTATGTATGGCTGGCACTACTGCCGCATATACCGGGTTACTGTGATCACTGTATATGTCTGATGTATTACACACTGCACTATGTATGGCTGGCACTACTGCCACATATACCGGGTTACTGTGATCGCTGTATATGTCTGATGTATTACACACACCGCACTATGTATGGCTGGCACTACTGCCGCATATACCGGGTTACTGTGATCACTGTATATGTCTGATGTATTACACACTGCACTATGTATGGCTGGCACTACTGCTGCATATACCGGTTACTGTGATCACTGTATATGTCTGATGTATTACACACACTGCACTATGTATGGCTGGCACTACTGCCGCATATACCGGGTTACTGTGATCACTGTATATGTCTGATGTATTACACACACTGCACTATGTATGGCTGGCACTACTGCCGCATATACCGGGTTACTGTGATCACTGTATATGTCTGATGTATTACACACTGCACTATGTATGGCTGGCACTACTGCCACATATACCGGGTTACTGTGCTCGCTGTATATGTCTGATGTATTACACACACCGCACTATGTATGGCTGGCACTACTGCCGCATATACCGGGTTACTGTGATCACTGTATATGTCTGATGTATTACACACTGCACTATGTATGGCTGGCACTACTGCTGCATATACCGGGTTACTGTGATCACTGTATATGTCTGATGTATTACACACACTGCACTATGTATGGCTGGCACTACTGCCGCATATACCGGGTTACTGTGATCACTGTATATGTCTGATGTATTACACACACTGCACTATGTATGGCTGGCACTACTGCCGCATATACCGGGTTACTGTGATCACTGTATATGTCTGATGTATTACACACTGCACTATGTATGGCTGGCACTACTGCCACATATACCGGGTTACTGTGATCACTGTATACGTCTGATGTATTACACACTGTACTATGTATGGCTGGCACTACTGCTGCATACTGTATACCGGGTACTGTGATCACTGTGTATGCCTGATGTATTACACACAATGCACTATGTATGGCTGGCACTACTGCCACATATACCGGGTTACTGTGATCACTGTATATGTCTGATGTATTACACACTGCACTATGTATGGCTGGCACTACTGCCACATATACCGGGTTACTGTGATCACTGTATATATCTGATGTATTACACACACTGCACTATGTATGGCTGGCACTACTGCCGCATATACCGGGTTACTGTGATCACTGTATATGTCTGATGTATTACACACTGTACTATGGCCCTTATTCTGATTGATGCGGACTTTACCGCGTTCTTACGGATCGCGTCTTTACGGCGTCTGCGCATGCGTGGAGAACGCTACGCGCATGTGCCACGCCTTGACTCGGTACCAGTTCGGACAAAGCCCGTCCAAAACTGGTCACCGCAATCAGTCGGGAAATAGGGGCGTATTATGGGCGTCATGCGGAATGACACATGGGCGTAGTTTCAAAGTGGGCAAAACGGGGCGGAAATATGGGCGGACACGGGGGAGTACACTTATGTTGGGGGGCGTACATTCGGAAACCACTCCGAATGCACGCGAGCAAAAAGGGCTGAAATGTGCGGTGTCCACAAGTGTACTATTGCTTTGCGGACACCACTCGTTCATGCGGTAGGCGAACGTACGCCTAATGACTACAACCATTAACACCTGAACCCAATACAATCTACTCCTTTACTCATTACTCACTAATAGGACGCTTGTCAGTGCTTTAATTGAAACCATTGCTGCTTCAAGGAAACCTTAGTAATCCCCCACATATGCTGTACTTGTCCCACACTTAAAAACTGCTAACAATTGACATGACAGAATATTAATACTAGCAATACACATGTGTATTCGACATGTACTCATGAAACCACACATTTTGGGTAAAGTAAACACATTTATTTATATTCATGTCACACTCAATGCCACTGTCATGCAATGACCATAAAATTAAACATCAAAACTATAAACAACATGCCAGGAATGCAGCAAAATAAATAATAATAAAACACAAATATAATAGCACACAGATGGACTCCAGCACCTCCTATGTGCCACTGCACATGTAGCCAGTGGGAAATGAGGAGGCTGCTGGCCCTTCTACAGCAGGGCAAGCTGCACCTGACCATTCTCCAGCAGGGCACCCTACACCTGGCCCTTCTGCAGCAGGCCAACCTGCAGCTGGCTCATATGCACCATCAGCAGACTCATTTGGAACACAACCGGGGACTTCACCAGATAGTACCATGGCCATCACTTCAAGTACAGCTGACAGTAATGCCAGGCACAAGAGGGCAACAGGGGAACCACAAAGGACATATGAAGCAAGGGCTCATCTGGTTCCCCTCAGCACGTGATTGGACACAAGAAGCTGACACACACAGCACAATGGAAGATTTGGGAACACATAACGGTAGAGATTAATGCGGCCACAAGTTCATTTCCGACCACGTTTGGCCTTGGTAGGCTCCTTGGCCTGTGCAGCAGCTCTTCGGGGACGCCCAGATGCTGGGGCAGGTGGAGCAGATGATGTGGAGGGGTTGGCTGGTCTACCCCTCCTGCCAGCAGGGAGTGTTTCCGCTGGTAATGCACCAGAAACGGATGACATTAGGACCCTGTTGCTGGTAACCAGCTCCACCATAAGCTCATTATGGTGGAGGAGGAGATCATTTTGGCGGGTGGCTTGCTCGGCCAGCACCTGAGCACTTGCAGCCATGGCCTGATGTGACTCAGCCATGGCCTGCATGCTCCCAGCGATGGACTGCTGGGTGCTGACCAAGCTCGCCAGGATCTCCTCGGTCCTACGCATCCGTTCTGATGCCAAATCTCCCTGCTGGTTGATGTCCACAAGCACCTGGGCCAAGGTGGCCAAATCGGCTTGGGCCGATGCCTGCTGCTGCACAGGCCTACCTCTGGGGCCAGGTGGCACGGACTCCTCCACCTCCTGAGCAGAGTCCTCACCAAGCGGTGGGGTGTCTGTGGGAAAAGATAAACACAATTAGGAGACATTCTACGATAATTACTTGCACAAGTTTATGGCATGACCAATATTTACCTTCCAGAAAAGACGCAAACACTTCAGCTGGGGCCTCGCTATCCATCGTGCTCACCCCCCTGATCTCCTCAACTGAGATACAGCTCTCCGCCATCTCCTCCAGGGGGGTGAGCTCTAGCCCTGATGGCATGGGGCCGGCCCCAGATGTCTGGCTGTGTTCCCACCGCTTGGTCATCTTCCTCTTCAGGTTGGTTTTGAAGTCCTGCCACCTGCAATGTAAGTTGACATATTAATACATGTCACTCCCAATGTTAGCTGTTGCAGCCATTGCTATGTGCTACATCTTACAACATGTGATTAATGTCCCATATATAATATTACATGCAACTATGATATCAACCGTTACAATACACATTCACAATCACCCTACTCTGACTCTCAAGGAAATAACATGGCAATAATGTATGTGTATCGTAACAACCTCATGTGCCATTTGCAAAATGCATATAAGCATCAATTAAATCATTACTTGGCTATTACTGGGCACATGTATGACAAAACAACTTGCCTCTTCTTCACATGGTCCGTCTCACGAACTTGTGGCGCAACTGCATTAATCTCTGCCGTTATCTGTTCCCAAATCTTCCATCGGCGTGTGTGTGTCAGCTTCTCGGATGGGCACTCTATCCAATCACGTGCTCGGGGAACCAGGATGGCCAGCTCCTGTGCTTCATATGCCTTGTTTTTTTTTGGTGGTTCGCCTGTTGCACTGGCTCGCCCCTTGCTACGTCCCTGGCCACGCCCCCTGGCACCAGTCGCTGCACTTGAAGTGCTGGCCATGGTACTACCTTGTGAAGTCCCCTGTTGTGTTCCAAACAAATCTGCTGATGGTGCAGATGAGCCAGCTGCAGGTTGGGCTGCTGCAGAAGGGCCAGGTGTTGGTTGCTCTGCTGTCGAATGGTCATGTGCAGCTTGGCCTGCTGTAGAAGGGCCAGCAGCCTCCTCATTACCCACTGCCTGCATGTGCAGTGGCACATAGGTGGTGCTGGAGTCCAGCTGGGCAAAAAGTTGCTGGAGCTCTGGGTCTAACTCTGGTTGGGAGCCAGACATGTTAGCAACAACATTGTCACCCTGTAATACACCTTTTTATACTGTTTGAGTATCCTGTTTGGCGGACATCAGCGGCAGCTGCGTTCCGTGCGTGAGCGTACGTCGCTGTTCTTTCGCGCCGCATACGGTGGCGGAAATTCCATTGTGGAAAACCTGGCGAAAGTTCTAAATGAAATACTGGTCACCAATTATAACATTGCATAGAATCTTCGGATACACCTGGGACTATTGCACAATACACATGCTATTTGCTAGCATTACATGACATTTGATTCATGACTACTGGCGTATGATGGCGTTTGATTGCAAGCTAAAAGTAGCCCATTCCCTTAGAGAATCCACGCCACAAGTCAGGCAATACTCATCTCTACTGTTATAGACAACACATGTGAGAGCCCTATAAATAGTGAGTTGCTGGTAGAATCAGTTGTCTCCAGATCACGACTTGTCAGGGTCTAAGGTAAGCTCTTCCATGCTCCTTGTAGATATGATATCCATTCACTATGTAAGTGTATGAAGGTATGCACCATTGCCTCACTGCCTACAGATTGTTGGGCCAGCAAAGTGTGTGTATCATTATTGCAACATGTCACATGTTCACTATTTCACTCACAGGTCTTAAACCTGTGTGGGTTCATCTATTGCAGGACAACATGTCCCAGCAATAGATGAAATGTCTCATAGTACATGAAGTTGGCAAAAAATGCTGACACCTTTATCTGTGTGTTTTGGACGGTGTGTATTGAGTTCATATTATTGTGTCATCATTATAGAGTCAAATGGATCTGCGTGATTACACGGGGCGGCCATCAATTGTACGTATAGAAGGCTACAAATCAGTTTGTAGTGGGATATGGCCATTATGTGCATAGGTGCATCAGTATTTATGTTCATTTCTTTATAGGTTGCAGAAGCTATTCTGCGCTACATGGAGAGGAGGCTAAAGGCACTTGCGGCTCTCCCCACTCGTCGCCCAAGGAGGCCAGGACGTGCTAGAATCTATCGCACACGGGTGACTCTGTTTGCTATGCCCGATGATGAGGTACTTACTAGGTACCGGTTACCCCCAAATGTAATTCTGGATCTGCTCAACCTAATTCAGAGCGATTTGGAACCTCTACACGGGATCACGACAGCAATTCCGCCTCACACACAGCTGCTGGCGGTGTTGCATTTCTGCGCCTCAGGATCGTTCCAACAAGTAGTGGCAGTACTTGCTGGAATATCTCAGCCGGCCTTCTGCCGAATCCTGAGGCGTGTGACGTCGGCCATGTTCAGGCGCAAGGGGCACTTCATGGCCATGACATTTTCCCCCGAGACCCTGCGCAGAAGCCAGCACGCCTTCCAACAAATTGCTGGCTTCCCTAATGTGATAGGGGCTGTGGATGGCACCCATGTACCATTTGTGCCTCCATCTCGAAGTGAGAAGATATATAGGAACCGCAAATTGTTCCACTCACTGAACGTGATGGTGGTATGTGGCCCATCCATGGAAATTCTCGCCTTCAACTCGAAGTTTCCCGGAAGTGCCCATGACTCGCATGTCATCCGACAAACCGGGATATGGCAAAGACTACAAGAGCTGGAAGGCCGTGATGCGTGGGTTCTGGGTGACTCCGGTTACCCATGTACGCCCTGGCTACTTACGCCGTACAGCTACCCAGCACCGGGCCCACAGGAGGCATTCAATGTGGCGCATGTTGCCACCAGGCAAGTGGTGGAGCGCTCAATTGGCCTTTTAAAAGGTCGATTTAGAGTGCTCCACCGCACTGGTGGTGACTTGCAATATGCGCCTGAAATGGTGTCGAGGATCGTGGGCCTGTGTGTATTTTTGCATAACATTGCTGTGCGGCGTGAGATACCCTTTGAGGAGTGGGAGGTACCATCTGAGCCGCAAGATCCGCCCATGCGCCCATCCCGCGCCCTGAATGCCGGAGGGGATACCAGCTGCGGGACTCTGTGGCGCAAAGATATTTCAGGTACATGTTATTGAGTTGACATAACACACCCATTTTAGTCACAATCACCCCTTCAAATAAGTCCAGTGTGTTAGTTGTCAGTGTTACAAACCGACCATTAGCCAGCCTGCCCTCCTAATGCCAAAGAAATAGGAGATATTTAGCATATGTGTTTGGTTTTGGGGGAAGTTCAATATAGGTGGGAATTATTATACCTTGGACAAGGCATCTAATGTGTTTGTTATATCTTCATTATTGTAGTTGATACTATCCCTGATGACTGGTGAGTACATTGATTTATTCTATAATGTGTAGGGGATTATTTCCTGTGTTGATGTATGATTTGTTTGCATATATATATATATATATATATATATGATGTTGGAATTTATGCACATGTTTCAACATTTCAAGGAGCATGCAGCCAGGCAGCCAGGCAGGCAGGCAGGCAGGCAGGCAGGCAGGCAGGCAGGGCTGCTGTATAATGCTGGTTTCCGGATACCTGCAAGTGTGTGTATGTGTCTTTTACACATAAATGTACGCATACACATATATGCATAGAGTAAGTAATGCTAACTACAGCTATGCGTTGCTAAGCTATAGCACGCGTTGCTTGGCGGAGCGCGGGCTCATTGGATTTGCTAAGTGCATACACACTGTGTTTTATATATATCAGATTTGTTCATTGCCATACATCAACACTACGCTTTTGAAGGCATGCGAATTTGTCACCATTTGTGTTGGCGCAGAGACGCTGTTAATGTAAAAATGAACAATAAAGTTATTAACACAAATAACTGTGATCAACCAATGCCACCACCTGATTGGTTGATAGATGCCATTGTCAACATGGCGGAGACACGGAGGGCAGAACCCTTCACGCATGAGGAGCTGCGAGTTCTTGTCTCCGTCATGGAGACAAGGCTGGGCCGTGCGGGGCCCTTCATAACCAACCGCCATAAGCGGAGGGCCTACGCTGCGGCAGGGCGCCGGATTTACGCCCGCACTCGGGTGCGTAGGTCCCTCGGGCAGCTGGAGAGGCGGTGGTCCGACCTCCGCAGGCGCCAGCCCCAGCTGCTCACACAACTAAGGGGCGAAATTGCGGAATGTGAGTATTTTAGCTATGAAATTTCGCACTTACAACATAGCATATATAAGCAATAAAATGTGTCTCAGGATAAGTGGGTGTCCATGGGTTTAAAAGTCCATAGACTGTTATGTGTGCTTCTTCCTGGTTAACATGCAGTCATGAGGCTTTTATATGTAATGCCATAGCATTGAGGATTCTGATGCATACAATGTGCCCGATCTAATATGTGTTACACATTGATAAATGCCTGGGTTGTAATGTGGGAACAAATTACTAACCATCACATAATAATTTGAATGACACACTTTGGAGTCCATTAACAGTAAGGAGCTACTTTCCTGCATCGTTTGTCATCATTATCACCCTTCCATGTATGTCTTGTTTTGGATTAATAAATGTGCCCCAATGAGCCAACATTGACCATGATGTTTTTTTCTACCACACAGCACGAGCCCGAGCCCGACAGGCCCGTGAACAGGCGGAGGCAGGCCTGGCCCAGGACGAGGGCCAACACCCCGAGGAGGAGGTGCCGGCAAGGGTGGAGGAGGAGGAAGTTGGCCAGGAGCAAATGGTGGAGGAGGAGGTGGAGGAGGAGTTTGTGGCGGAGGAGGAGGTGTTGGTGGCGGAGGAGGAGGAGGAGGAGGAGGTGGTGGTGGTGGTGGAGGAGGAGTTGGAGGAGGAGGTGGAGGAGGAGGTGGAGGAGGAGGTGGAGGAGGAGGTGGAGGAGGAGGTGGAGGAGGAGGTGGAGGAGGAGGTGGAGGAGGAGTTGCAGGAGGAGGATGTTGTGCCCGAGGAGATGGCGGAGGAGGGGGCTGAGGATGCCACAGTTGCCCCGGACACCTCCAATTCAGAGGGGGAGGAGGCGTGCCAGGCACCGGAGTCGGCGCAGATCGGTATGTTGACATAATGCATAATTCATGAAGTAGTTGTACTGGTATTTGTTTTTTAGCACTGTGGATTACAAATTTTGGGCCCATACTAATCATATAGACCCCAAAGTGGGTAGCTACAGATACAGGTACGGGTTAGATGGGGTGTCCAAGGCATCCCTTTCATCCAGGACACCTCTGAATTACACAGGTTTGTGGGATGGGTTGGAGGTCCATTTTGACTGCCACATAACCGTTGTAGTTAAACAGGATCCTGGAGTAAAGGGATGAGTGGATCATTTGTGGCTTAAATTCACCTGCTGCAAGCGTGGATTATGACCCATCAAATAGTGGAATCTATATTGTTGGTGAATGTTATTTATAAACTCTAGGATGTATGCTATAAATGGAGTATGGCCCGGCCTACCTTGGAATGGAGTCAGAAGTTGCCAGTGTCCCAGGAGCCTCCTCTACCTAAACACCCCCTGTACTTCAGTTTTTTTTTTGCCCGTCACAGAATTGTAGGTTGGTTTAGACAGAATTATGATTTTGAGGATGTGTACTGTGCATTCCTGACATTTGCATAACTCCCATGCCACGAACCATCACTGAACTTATAGACTGAGCAGATTGTGACAAGTTCTTATTGACGGAGCCCATGACCTGCTTGTCATTGGTTAGTCATGGGTGGGTTGTGACTGAGAAGAAACAATATGACTGTTATGTCTTCTGCAGAGTAAAGTGTATAGGCCACAAAATACAGTATGTAGTAAATAACTTAGCATGTATGTATATATGTGTCATATCTATTTATCTATGTGTGTCTCTATCTCTCTACATCATGGGTCCTCAAAGTGCGGCCCTCCAGATGTTGTGAAACTACAAATCCCGCCATGCCTTGCCACAGTTTTAACACTTCCTTATAGCCAAACTGTGGCAAGGCATGCTGGGATTTGTAGTTTCCCAACATCTGGAGGGCCGCAGTTTGAGGACCCATGCTCTACATAGATATATATATATATATATATATATACACACATGTCACCTAGCATTTGTGCAATTTATGTCGCAGTATGTGAAATGTATGCAAGAATAACATGACTAATTGTTGCCCCTTTGACATGCCCACAGATGACACCACACCGGCAGATGAGGGTGTGCATGGGGCCCTCCGGCGACTTGAGCACCATCTGCGGCTGGCGCAAGCCGACCTGCAGGACCTCAAGGACCAGCTTCTTTAATTTTGATTTTTATATTTTTTAAATTATGTTAATTGTGGCATTAATAAAATTGTTTATGCAAGTTCACAGTTGTTGGTTTTATTTGCACTTTAAATAGTATATGTGTAGATTGATTATAATCTTTTACACAGGGTGTAATACAAAGCATTGCACTTACATTGCTGTAAGGGTTAATGTGTGCTATGCATGTGTTAGGCATGCTTGTAAGGATATATTGGAATCTAATTGATTCCAATTCCAAATAAGCTGTTTTTTCTGAGGATAGGTAATTGAATAAGTGGGTCATGTGATGTCTTGCAGAAGATACTTCATAGTGGGTTGTTTGGCGTAAATCCTCCGCTTACGTGCGGTAGCACCGCTTGGCTCCCGTTCGGATGCGGTATTCCCGAGCATACTCTGTAATACTCTGTAATACCGTGCCGAATCGGAGTGTTTCTCCCGCACACGCATGGTTTGTATGTCGTCCGTAAACACGCCCTGTTCTTAAAGAGTGAGTCCGTCCGAATGCGGAGGACCCGTGGGCGTTTCTACGGACGATGGCCGCACGCGGCAAAACACCGTGGCGTGCGGACCGCTCCGTAAGAATGCGGGAATATCCGCACAGATCAGAATAAGGGCCAATGTATGGCTGGCACTACTGCCGCATACACCGGGTTACTGTGATCACTGTATACGTCTGATGTATTACACACACTGCACTATGTATGGCTGGCACTACTGCCGCAAATACCGGGTTACTGTGATCACTGTGTATGCCTGATGTATTACACACACTGCACTATGTATGGCTGGCACTACTGCCACATATACCGGGTTACTGTGATCACTGTATATATCTGATGTATTACACACTGCACTATGTATGGCTGGCACTACTGCCGCATATACCGGGTTACTGTGATCACTGTATATGTCTGATGTATTACACACACTGCCCTATGTATGGCTGGCACTACTGCCGCATATACCGGGTTACTGTGATCACTGTATATGTCTGATGTATTACACACACGGCACTATGTATGGCTGGCACTACTGCTGCATATACCGGGTTACTGTGATCACTGTGTATGCCTGATGTATTACACACTGCACTGTGTATGGCTGGCACTACTGCAGCATATACCGGGTTACTGTGATCACTGTATACGTCTGATGTATTACACACACTGCACTATGTATGGCTGGCACTACTGCCGCATATACCGGGTCACTGTGATCACTGTATATGTCTGATGTATTACACACACTGCACTATGTATGGCTGGCACTACTGCCACATATACCGGGTTACTGTGATCGCTGTATATGTCTGATGTATTACACACACTGCACTATGTATGGCTGGCACTACTGCCGCATATACTGGGTTACTGTGATCACTGTATATGTCTGATGTATTACACACACTGCACTATGTATGGCTGGCACTACTGCCGCATATACCGGGTTACTGTGATCACTGTACATGTCTGATGTATTACACACACTGCACTATGTATGGCTGGCACTACTGCAGCATATACCGGGTTACTGTGATCACTGTGTATGTCTGATGTATTACACACACCGCACTATGTATGGCTGGCACTACTGCCACATATACCGGGTTACTGTGATCACTGTATATGTCTGATGTATTACACACACTGCACTATGTATGGCTGGCACTACTGCCACATATACCGGGTTACTGTGATCACTGTATATGTCTGATGTATTACACACTGTACTATGTATGGCTGGCACTACTGCCGCATATACCGGGTTACTGTGATCACTGTATATGTCTGATGTATCACACACACTGCACTATGTATGGCTGGCACTACTGCCGCATATACCGGGTTACTGTGATCACTGTATATATATGATGTATTACACACACTGCACTATGTATGGCTGGCACTACTGCTGAATATACCGGGTTACTGTGATCACTGTATATGTGTAATGTATTACACACACTGCACTATGTATGGCTGGCACTACTGCCTCATATACCGGGATACTGTGATCGCTGTATATGTCTGATGTATTACACACACTGCACTATGTATGGCTGGCACTACTGCCACATATACCGGGTTACTGTGATCGCTGTATATGTCTGATGTATTACACACACTGTGCTATGTATGGGCTGGCACTACTGCCACATATACCGGGTTACTGTGATCACTGTATATGTCTGATGTATTACACACTGTACTATGTATGGCTGGCACTACTGCCACATATACCGGGTTACTGTGATCGCTGTATATGTCTGATGTATTACACACTGCACTATGTATGGCTGGCACTACTGCCGCATATACCGGGTTACTGTGATCACTGTATATGTCTGATGTATTACACACACTGCACTATGTATGGCTGGCACTACTGCCGCATATACCGGGTTACTGTGATCACTGTATATGTCTGATGTATTACACACACTGCCCTATGTATGGCTGGCACTACTGCCGCATATACCGGGTTACTGTGATCACTGTATATGTCTGATGTATTACACACACTGCACTATGTATGGCTGGCACTACTGCCGTATATACCGGGTTACTGTGATCACTGTATATGTCTGATGTATTACACACTGCACTATGGCCCTTATTCTGATCTGTGCGGCCGGAGCCGCATACGTTGCTCCGGCCGCACAAACCAAACCCCGCCTACAAGACGGATCGCCACGGCCGTCCGTACACGGACGGCTGGCGATCCGCATGAAAATGGTGGGGCGTACGCCTCCACCATGGTGGGAGCTGCCCCCTGCATTCGATGGTCGACGACCATTGAAGGCAGGGCCGCACGCTCCCCCCGCTCACGCAAGCTTATACCACACGGACAATCGTCCGTGTGAAAGCTTGTATTTGGGCGGAGAGCTGACATCCGGCGATGTCAGCTTTCCGCCCCCATCACTGGCGTCATAGCCTCATTACCATGCATACGTCCCGTGTTTGCATGGGAACGCCCATGAAACGCGGGGCGTATGCATAGGGAAATGAGGGTATGAAGCCCCTCACGCCCCTATACGCCCCCTTTGCGGCGTATAATTTTTGTGTGCGGCGATTTCGCCTGCACATGCGCAGAGTGACCTCTGCGCATGTGCAGAGTGAAAACATCGGCGGTACGGCCGCACGCGGGCCGTACCGCACAGATTAGAATAAGGGCCTATGTATGGCTGGCACTACTGCTGCATATACCGGGTTACTGTGATCACTGTATATGTCTGATGTATTACACACACTGCACTATGTATGGCTGGCACTACTGCCGCATATACCGGGTTACTGTGATCACTGTATATGTCTGATGTATTACACACACTGCACTATGTATGGCTGGCACTACTGCCGCATATACCGGGTTACTGTGATCGCTGTATATGTCTGATGTATTACACACTGCACTATGTATGGCTGGCACTACTGCCACATATACCGGGTTACTGTGATCGCTGTATATGTCTGGTGTATTACACACACTGCACTATGTATGGCTGGCACTACTGCCGCATATACCGGGGTACTGTGATCACTTTATATGTCTGATGTATTACACACACTGCACTATGTATGACTGGCACTACTGCCACATATACCGGGTTACTGTGATCGCTGTATATGTCTGATGTATTACACACACTGCACTATGTATGGCTGGCACTACTGCTGCATATACCGGGTTACTGTGATCACTGTATATGTCTGATGTATTACACACTGCACTATGTATGGCTGGCACTACTGCCGCATATACTGGGTTACTGTGATCACTGTATATGTCTGATGTACTGCACACACTGCACTATATATGGCTGGCACTACTGCCACATATACCGGGTTACTGTGATCACTGTATATGTCTGATGTATTACACACACTGCACTATGTATGGCTGGCACTACTGCCGCATATACCAGGTTACTGTGATCACTGTATATGTCTGATGTATTACACACACTGCACTATGTATGGCTGGCACTACTGCCGCATATACCAGGTTACTGTGATCACTGTATATGTCTGATGTATTACACACACTGCACTATGTACGGCTGGCACTACTGCTGCATATACCGGGTTACTGTGGTCACTGTATATGTCTGATGTATTACACACACTGCACTATGTATGGCTGGCACTACTGCCGCATATACTGGGTTACTGTGATCACTGTATATATATGATGTATTACACACTGTACTATGTATGGCTGGCACTACTGCTGCATATACCGGGTTACTGTGGTCACTGTATATGTCTGATGTATTACACACACTGCACTATGTATGGCTGGCACTACTGCCGCATATACCGGGATACTGTGATCACTGTATATGTCTGATGTATTACACACACGGCACTATGTATGGCTGGCACTACTGCCACATATACCGGGTTACTGTGATCGCTGTATATGTCTGATGTATTACACACTGTACTATGTATGGCTGGCACTACTGCCGCATATACCGAGTTACTGTGATCACTGTATATGTCTGATGTATTACACACACTGCGCTATGTATGGCTGGCACTACTGCCGCATATACCGGGTTACTGTGATCACTGTATATGTCTGATGTATTACACACACGGCACTATGTATGGCTGGCACTACTGCTGCATATACCGGGTTACTGTGATCACTGTGTATGCCTGATGTATTACACACACTGCACTATGTATGGCTGGCACTACTGCCACATATACCGGGTTACTGTGATCACTGTATATGTCTGATGTATTACACACTGCACTATGTATGGCTGGCACTACTGCCACATATACCGGGTTACTGTGATCGCTGTATATGTCTGATGTATTACACACACTGCACTATGTATGGCTGGCACTACTGCCGCATATACCGGGTTACTGTGATCACTGTATATGTCTGATGTATTACACACTGTACTATGTATGGCTGTCACTACTGCTGCATATACTGGGTTACTGTGATCACTGCATATGTCTGATGTATTACACACACTGCACTATGTACGGCTGGCACTACTGCCGCATATACCGGGTTACTGTGATCACTGTATATGTCTGATGTATTACACACACTGCACTATGTATGGCTGGCACTACTGCCGCATATATACCGGGTTACTGTGATCACTGTATATGTCTGATGTATTACACACACGGCACTATGTATGGCTGGCACTACTGCCGCATATACCGGGTTACTGTGATCACTGTAGATGTCTGATGTATTACACACTGTACTATGTATGGCTGGCACTACTGCCACATATACCGGGTTACTGTGATCACTGTATATGTCTGATGTATTACACAATGCACTATGTATGGCTGGCACTACTGCCGCATATACCAGGTTACTGTGATCACTGTATATGTCTGATGTATTACACACACTGCGCTATGTATGGCTGGCACTACTGCCGCATATACCGGGTTACTGTGATCACTGTATATGTCTGATGTATTACACACTGCACAGTGTATGGCTGGCACTACTGCTGCATATACCGGGTTACTGTGATCACTGTATATATCTGATGTATTACACACACTGCACTATGTATGGCTGGCACTACTGCCGCATATACCGGGTTACTGTGATCACTGTATATGTCTGATGTATTACACACACTGCACAGTGTATGGCTGGCACTACTGCCGCATATACCGGGTTACTGTGATCACTGTATATGTCTGATGTATTACACAGTGCACTATGTATGGCTGGCACTACTGCCACATATACCGGGTTACTGTGATCACTGTATATGTCTGATGTATTACACACACTGCGCTATGTATGGCTGGCACTACTGCCGCATATACTGAGTTACTGTGATCACTGTATATGTCTGATGTATTACACACACTGCACTATGTATGGCTGGCACTACTGCCACATATACCGGGTTACTGTGATCACTGTATATGTCTGATGTATTACACACACTGCACTATGTATGGCTGGCACTACTGCCGCATATACCGGGTTACTGTGGTCACTGTATATGTCTGATGTATTACACACACTGCACTATGTATGGCTGGCACTACTGCCACATATACCGGGTTACTGTGATCACTGTATATGTCTGATGTATTACACACACTGCACTATGTATGGCTGGCACTACTGCCGCATATACCAGGTTACTGTGATCACTGTATATGTCTGATGTATTACACACACTGCACTATGTATGGCTGGCACTACTGCCACATATACCGAGTTACTGTGATCACTGTATATGTCTGATGTATTACACACACTGCACTATGTATGGCTGGCACTACTGCCGCATATACCGGGTTACTGTGATCGCTGTATATGTCTGATGTATTACACACTGTACTATGTATGGCTGGCACTACTGCCGCATATACCGGGTTACTGTGATCACTGTATATGTCTGATGTATTACACACTGTACTATGTATGGCTGGCACTACTGCCGCATATACCGGGTTACTGTGATCACTGTATATATCTGATGTATTACACACACTGCACTATGTATGGCTGGCACTACTGCCGCATATACCGGGTTACTGTGATCACTGTATATGTCTGATGTATTACACACTGCACTATGTATGGCTGGCACTACTGCCACATATACCGGGTTACTGTGATCACTGTATATGTCTGATGTATTACACACACTGCACTATGTATGGCTGGCACTACTGCCACATATACCGAGTTACTGTGATCACTGTATATGTCTGATGTATTACACACACTGCACTATGTATGGCTGGCACTACTGCCACATATACCGGGTTACTGTGATCACTGTATATGTCTGATGTATTACACACACGGCACTATGTATGGCTGGCACTACTGCCACATATACCGGGTTACTGTGATCACTGTATATGTCTGATGTATTACACACTGTACTATGTATGGCTGGCACTACTGCCACATATACCGGGTTACTGTGATCACTGTATATGTCTGATGTATTACACACTGCACTATGTATGGCTGGCACTAATGCCGCATATACTGGGTTACTGTGATCACTGTATATGTCTGATGTATTACACAATGCACTATGTATGGCTGGCACTACTGCCGCATATACCAGGTTACTGTGATCACTGTATATGTCTGATGTATTACACACACTGCACTATGTATGGCTGGCACTACTGCCGCATATACCGGGTTACTGTGATCACTGTATATGTCTGATGTATTACACACACTGCACTATGTATGGCTGGCACTACTGCAGCATATACCGGGTTACTGTGATCACTGTATATGTCTGATGTATTACACACACTGCGCTATGTATGGCTGGCACTACTGCCGCATATACCGGGTTACTGTGATCACTGTATATGTCTGATGTATTACACACTGCACAGTGTATGGCTGGCACTACTGCTGCATATACCGGGTTACTGTGATCACTGTATATATCTGATGTATTACACACACTGCACTATATATGGCTGGCACTACTGCCGCATATACCGGGTTACTGTAATCACTGTATATGTCTGATGTATTACACACACTGCGCTATGTATGGCTGGCACTACTGCCGCATATACCGAGTTACTGTGATCACTGTATATGTCTGATGTATTACACACACTGCACTATGTATGGCTGGCACTACTGCCACATATACCGGGTTACTGTGATCACTGTATATGTCTGATGTATTACACACACTGCACTATGTATGGCTGGCACTACTGCCACATATACCGGGTTACTGTGATCACTGTATATGTCTGATGTATTACACACACGGCACTATGTATGGCTGGCACTACTGCCACATATACCGGGTTACTGTGATCGCTGTATATGTCTGATGTATTACACACACTGCACTATGTATGGCTGGCACTACTGCCACATATACCGGGTTACTGTGATCACTGTATATGTCTGATGTATTACACACTGTACTATGTATGGCTGGCACTACTGCTGCATATACCGGGTTACTGTGATCACTGTGTATGCCTGATGTATTACACACACTGCACTATGTATGGCTGGCACTACTGCCACATATACCGGGTTACTGTGATCACTGTATATGTCTGATGTATTACACACTGCACTATGTATGGCTGGCACTACTGCCACATATACCGGGTTACTGTGATCACTGTATATGTCTGATGTATTACACACTGTACTATGTATGGCTGGCACTACTGCCGCATATACCGGGTTACTGTGATCACTGTATATGTCTGATGTATTACACACTGTACTATGTATGGCTGGCACTACTGCCACATATACCGGGTTACTGTGATCACTGTATATGTCTGATGTATTACACACTGCACTATGTATGGCTGGCACTAATGCCGCATATACTGGGTTACTGTGATCACTGTATATGTCTGATGTATTACACACTGCACTATGTATGGCTGGCACTACTGCCGCATATACCGGGTTACTGTGATCACTGTATATGTCTGATGTATTACACACTGCACAGTGTATGGCTGGCACTACTGCTGCATATACCGGGTTACTGTGATCACTGTATATGTCTGATGTATTACACACACTGCACTATGTATGGCTGGTACTACTGCCGCATATACCGGGTAACTGTGATCACTGTATATGTCTGATGTATTACACACACTGCACTATGTATGGCTGGCACTACTGCCGCATATACCGGGTTACTGTGATCACTGTATATGTCTGATGTATTACACACACACTGCACTATGTACGGCTGGCACTACTGCCGCATATACCGGGTTACTGTGATCACTGTATATGTCTGATGTATTACACACACAGCGCTATGTATGGCTGGCACTACTGCTGCATATACCGGGTTACTGTGATCGCTGTATATGTCTGATGTATTACACACACTGCACTATGTATGGCTGGCACTACTGCCGCATATACCGGGTTACTGTGATCACTGTATATGTCTGATGTATTACACACACTGCACTATGTATGGCTGGCACTACTGCTGCATATACCGGGTTACTGTGATCACTGTATATGTCTGATGTATTACACACTGCACTATGTATGGCTGGCACTACTGCCGCATATACCGGGTTACTGTGATCACTGTATATGTCTGATGTATTACACACACTGCACTATGTATGGCTGGTACTACTGCCGCATATACCGGGTAACTGTGATCACTGTATATGTCTGATGTATTACACACACTGCACTATGTATGGCTGGCACTACTGCCGCATATACCGGGTTACTGTGATCACTGTATATGTCTGATGTATTACACACACACTGCACTATGTACGGCTGGCACTACTGCCGCATATACCGGGTTACTGTGATCACTGTATATGTCTGATGTATTACACACACAGCGCTATGTATGGCTGGCACTACTGCTGCATATACCGGGTTACTGTGATCGCTGTATATGTCTGATGTATTACACACACTGCACTATGTATGGCTGGCACTACTGCTGCATATACCGGGTTACTGTGATCACTGTATATATCTGATGTATTACACACACTGCACTATGTATGGCTGGCACTACTGCCGCATATACCGGGTTACTGTGATCACTGTATATGTCTGATGTATTACACACACTGCGCTATGTATGGCTGCCACTACTGCTGCATATACCAGGTTACTGTGATCACTGTATATGTCTGATGTATTACACACACTGCACTATGTATGGCTTTCACTACTGCCGCATATACCGGGTTACTGTGATCACTGTATATGTCTGATGTATTACACACAATGCACTATGTATGGCTGGCACTACTGCCGCATATACCGGGTTACTGTGATCGCTGTATATGTCTGATGTATTACACACTGCACTATGTATGGCTGGCACTACTGCCACATATACCGGGTTACTGTGATCGCTGTATATGTCTGGTGTATTACACACACTGCACTATGTATGGCTGGCACTACTGCCGCATATACCGGGGTACTGTGATCACTTTATATGTCTGATGTATTACACACACTGCACTATGTATGACTGGCACTACTGCCACATATACCGGGTTACTGTGATCGCTGTATATGTCTGATGTATTACACACACTGCACTATGTATGGCTGGCACTACTGCTGCATATACCGGGTTACTGTGATCACTGTATATGTCTGATGTATTACACACTGCACTATGTATGGCTGGCACTACTGCCGCATATACTGGGTTACTGTGATCACTGTATATGTCTGATGTACTGCACACACTGCACTATGTATGGCTGGCACTACTGCCACATATACCGGGTTACTGTGATCACTGTATATGTCTGATGTATTACACACACTGCACTATGTATGGCTGGCACTACTGCCGCATATACCAGGTTACTGTGATCACTGTATATGTCTGATGTATTACACACACTGCACTATGTATGGCTGGCACTACTGCCGCATATACCAGGTTACTGTGATCACTGTATATGTCTGATGTATTACACACACTGCACTATGTACGGCTGGCACTACTGCTGCATATACCGGGTTACTGTGGTCACTGTATATGTCTGATGTATTACACACACTGCACTATGTATGGCTGGCACTACTGCCGCATATACTGGGTTACTGTGATCACTGTATATATATGATGTATTACACACTGTACTATGTATGGCTGGCACTACTGCTGCATATACCGGGTTACTGTGGTCACTGTATATGTCTGATGTATTACACACACTGCACTATGTATGGCTGGCACTACTGCCGCATATACCGGGATACTGTGATCACTGTATATGTCTGATGTATTACACACACGGCACTATGTATGGCTGGCACTACTGCCACATATACCGGGTTACTGTGATCGCTGTATATGTCTGATGTATTACACACTGTACTATGTATGGCTGGCACTACTGCCGCATATACCGAGTTACTGTGATCACTGTATATGTCTGATGTATTACACACACTGCGCTATGTATGGCTGGCACTACTGCCGCATATACCGGGTTACTGTGATCACTGTATATGTCTGATGTATTACACACACGGCACTATGTATGGCTGGCACTACTGCTGCATATACCGGGTTACTGTGATCACTGTGTATGCCTGATGTATTACACACACTGCACTATGTATGGCTGGCACTACTGCCACATATACCGGGTTACTGTGATCACTGTATATGTCTGATGTATTACACACTGCACTATGTATGGCTGGCACTACTGCCACATATACCGGGTTACTGTGATCGCTGTATATGTCTGATGTATTACACACACTGCACTATGTATGGCTGGCACTACTGCCGCATATACCGGGTTACTGTGATCACTGTATATGTCTGATGTATTACACACTGTACTATGTATGGCTGGCACTACTGCCGCATATACCGGGTTACTGTGATCACTGTAGATGTCTGATGTATTACACACTGTACTATGTATGGCTGGCACTACTGCCACATATACCGGGTTACTGTGATCACTGTATATGTCTGATGTATTACACAATGCACTATGTATGGCTGGCACTACTGCCGCATATACCAGGTTACTGTGATCACTGTATATGTCTGATGTATTACACACACTGCGCTATGTATGGCTGGCACTACTGCCGCATATACCGGGTTACTGTGATCACTGTATATGTCTGATGTATTACACACTGCACAGTGTATGGCTGGCACTACTGCTGCATATACCGGGTTACTGTGATCACTGTATATATCTGATGTATTACACACACTGCACTATGTATGGCTGGCACTACTGCCGCATATACCGGGTTACTGTGATCACTGTATATGTCTGATGTATTACACACACTGCACTATGTACGGCTGGCACTACTGCTGCATATACCGGGTTACTGTGATCACTGTATATGTCTGATGTATTACACACACTGCACAGTGTATGGCTGGCACTACTGCCGCATATACCGGGTTACTGTGATCACTGTATATGTCTGATGTATTACACAGTGCACTATGTATGGCTGGCACTACTGCCACATATACCGGGTTACTGTGATCACTGTATATGTCTGATGTATTACACACACTGCGCTATGTATGGCTGGCACTACTGCCGCATATACTGAGTTACTGTGATCACTGTATATGTCTGATGTATTACACACACTGCACTATGTATGGCTGGCACTACTGCCACATATACCGGGTTACTGTGATCACTGTATATGTCTGATGTATTACACACACTGCACTATGTATGGCTGGCACTACTGCCGCATATACCGGGTTACTGTGGTCACTGTATATGTCTGATGTATTACACACACTGCACTATGTATGGCTGGCACTACTGCCACATATACCGGGTTACTGTGATCACTGTATATGTCTGATGTATTACACACACTGCACTATGTATGGCTGGCACTACTGCCGCATATACCAGGTTACTGTGATCACTGTATATGTCTGATGTATTACACACACTGCACTATGTATGGCTGGCACTACTGCCACATATACCGAGTTACTGTGATCACTGTATATGTCTGATGTATTACACACACTGCACTATGTATGGCTGGCACTACTGCCGCATATACCGGGTTACTGTGATCGCTGTATATGTCTGATGTATTACACACTGTACTATGTATGGCTGGCACTACTGCCGCATATACCGGGTTACTGTGATCACTGTATATGTCTGATGTATTACACACTGTACTATGTATGGCTGGCACTACTGCCGCATATACCGGGTTACTGTGATCACTGTATATATCTGATGTATTACACACACTGCACTATGTATGGCTGGCACTACTGCCGCATATACCGGGTTACTGTGATCACTGTATATGTCTGATGTATTACACACTGCACTATGTATGGCTGGCACTACTGCCACATATACCGGGTTACTGTGATCACTGTATATGTCTGATGTATTACACACACTGCACTATGTATGGCTGGCACTACTGCCACATATACCGAGTTACTGTGATCACTGTATATGTCTGATGTATTACACACACTGCACTATGTATGGCTGGCACTACTGCCACATATACCGGGTTACTGTGATCACTGTATATGTCTGATGTATTACACACACGGCACTATGTATGGCTGGCACTACTGCCACATATACCGGGTTACTGTGATCACTGTATATGTCTGATGTATTACACACTGTACTATGTATGGCTGGCACTACTGCCACATATACCGGGTTACTGTGATCACTGTATATGTCTGATGTATTACACACTGCACTATGTATGGCTGGCACTAATGCCGCATATACTGGGTTACTGTGATCACTGTATATGTCTGATGTATTACACAATGCACTATGTATGGCTGGCACTACTGCCGCATATACCAGGTTACTGTGATCACTGTATATGTCTGATGTATTACACACACTGCACTATGTATGGCTGGCACTACTGCCGCATATACCGGGTTACTGTGATCACTGTATATGTCTGATGTATTACACACACTGCACTATGTATGGCTGGCACTACTGCAGCATATACCGGGTTACTGTGATCACTGTATATGTCTGATGTATTACACACACTGCGCTATGTATGGCTGGCACTACTGCCGCATATACCGGGTTACTGTGATCACTGTATATGTCTGATGTATTACACACTGCACAGTGTATGGCTGGCACTACTGCTGCATATACCGGGTTACTGTGATCACTGTATATATCTGATGTATTACACACACTGCACTATATATGGCTGGCACTACTGCCGCATATACCGGGTTACTGTGATCACTGTATATGTCTGATGTATTACACACACTGCGCTATGTATGGCTGGCACTACTGCCGCATATACCGAGTTACTGTGATCACTGTATATGTCTGATGTATTACACACACTGCACTATGTATGGCTGGCACTACTGCCACATATACCGGGTTACTGTGATCACTGTATATGTCTGATGTATTACACACACTGCACTATGTATGGCTGGCACTACTGCCACATATACCGGGTTACTGTGATCACTGTATATGTCTGATGTATTACACACACGGCACTATGTATGGCTGGCACTACTGCCACATATACCGGGTTACTGTGATCGCTGTATATGTCTGATGTATTACACACACTGCACTATGTATGGCTGGCACTACTGCCACATATACCGGGTTACTGTGATCACTGTATATGTCTGATGTATTACACACTGTACTATGTATGGCTGGCACTACTGCTGCATATACCGGGTTACTGTGATCACTGTGTATGCCTGATGTATTACACACACTGCACTATGTATGGCTGGCACTACTGCCACATATACCGGGTTACTGTGATCACTGTATATGTCTGATGTATTACACACTGCACTATGTATGGCTGGCACTACTGCCACATATACCGGGTTACTGTGATCACTGTATATGTCTGATGTATTACACACTGTACTATGTATGGCTGGCACTACTGCCGCATATACCGGGTTACTGTGATCACTGTATATGTCTGATGTATTACACACTGTACTATGTATGGCTGGCACTACTGCCACATATACCGGGTTACTGTGATCACTGTATATGTCTGATGTATTACACACTGCACTATGTATGGCTGGCACTAATGCCGCATATACTGGGTTACTGTGATCACTGTATATGTCTGATGTATTACACACTGCACTATGTATGGCTGGCACTACTGCCGCATATACCGGGTTACTGTGATCACTGTATATGTCTGATGTATTACACACTGCACAGTGTATGGCTGGCACTACTGCTGTGTTACGCTGGGTGGCGGGTAGAACGTCAGGCGTGAGCCCGTAGCCGGGACCGCCGGTCAGGACGGCCACAGCGAACCCTACACTCTCTCTGTTGGGTTCCTCTGGCAGATGACTGGCCACTGCGAAAGCTAGTGTTCACCTGTGGCCGCCGCGTCCGAAGGAGCGAGTTATGCCCGCTCCAGCCCCGATGCAGCCAGGTCTTATGTTGGGACAAGTGACCAGCGATCGTCAGAGGTAACACAAGAGGCGACTCTAACTACAGGGCCTAACTGAAATAACACACCCTGACTGCCGGCACCAAGCCAAGGACGGGGATGCGACCCAGTCGCAAACACAAAGAGGATAACACGGGGAATTCCCACCATGCGATACAAAATGAAACCAAAAGAATTCCCCAAAGCGACAGAGGAACGTAACAGGAGATATGCCCTGCCTACCAATAAGAAATAACGAGAAGTACAGAATAAATCCTGTTGCTAAGAGAGACCAACAGGGTAGGTCCGAGAACACAGGGACCAAATCTCAAACAAATAAATGGCGAGGTGGCCAAGGTGCAACATAAGGAACATAAAAGGTAATAAGCCCCAAAAACAGGGGATAAAGAGTAACGCTCCTAAAGGAGCACTCACGTGACCCCAGGAGGGGGAACAGGGTGAACCAAGGCAGGGAAGAACCAGGACTGACCCCAGAAGACACTTGGGAGCAGGGTCTGGAACCAGGCAAGGCGACCAGGATAGCTGAGAGAACAAGCTATAACCGGCGCCATCTTGCCTGTGAGCATCCCTTAAAAGGGATACTACAGCCAATGGGGATGTCCCTGCATGATCCAGCCCACCGCTACTTAGTAGTATCAGGTGGCCGAGCGCGCGACTCCCGGCGTCCCCTGTTGCTAGGCAACCGCTGGGCGGCTGCAGGGGAACGCCGAGAGCTAGTACACAGACGCCCGCGCTGGGCGGAAGTGATGTCACTCCGCCGGGCGGAAGTGATCATCGGATGCTCGGCTGAGCCGGGCGGAAGCGCTGTGTGCACCTCCTGTGCACCCGCCCCCGGCCGCCGAGCGTCAGGAACGGCAGGAGAGCCCCTGCAGCGGCGCACCCGCCGGGCGGAAGAACCCGCTGGACGCTCGGCTGAGTCGGGCGGAAGTGCGGTGTGCACCTCCTGTGCACCCGCCCCCGGCCGCCGAGCGTCAGCGCCGGTAACAGTACCCCCCCCTTGAGGAGGGGTCAACAAACCCCTACCACCGGGTTTGTATGGAAATTCCCGAAAGAATAGCCTCTTAAGATTGGGGGCATGCAAATCCTTCTCGGGAACCCACGACCTTTCTTCGGGACCGAAGCCTTTCCAATGTACTAAAAACTGCAGAGAACCTCTACAGAACTTCGAATCCAGTATCTTCTCCACCTGAAACTCCTGCTGTCCCCGCACCACCACCGGAGAGGACCCAGGGGAAATCCTGCGGGGAAACCTTGGTGAGAAGAACACCGGTTTCAGGAGAGAGGCGTGGAAAGTGCTGGCAATCTTGAGGGACTTGGGAAGCAAAAGGCGAAAGGCCACCGGATTAACCCTTTTAACAATACGAAAGGGACCAATATACCTTGGCCCTAATCTCGCCGACTGTTGGTGGAGTTTGATATTACGGGTGGATAACCACACCCAGTCACCAACTTTGAATTGGCAAGGACGTCTGGACTTGTCAGCGAACACTTTCTCCTTCAAGGCAGCTTCCTTGAGAGCCTCATGGGTTCTTTTCCAGATAACTCTGAGGTGAGAAACAGAAGGAAAAGACGACTTGGGGACTTCTGGTCCAAAAGCATTGGCCCGTGGATGAAAACCAAACACCACAAAAAAGGGGGAGGCTTTAGATGCAGAGTGGTAGGCATTGTTATACGCGAATTCTGCTAATGGCAAAAAGCTCACCCAATCATTTTGTAGTTTGGACACAAAACATCTTATATACTGCTTGAGGGATTGATTCAGACGCTCCGTCTGTCCGTTCGATTGCGGATGAAACGCTGAGGTTAGACTGGTCTTTATTTTGAGAGAGGAGCAAAAAAGTCTCCAGAATTTTGCGACAAACTGTGGACCTCGATCTGAAACAATATCGGAGGGTAAACCATGAAGCCTGAACACATGTTGTAAAAACAACCCGACCAACTCCTTGGCGGACGGTAGTTGTTTCAGCGCCACAAAGTGTGCCATTTTAGAAAATCTGTCAATGATGACCCAGATAACTTGACACTGAGATGACACAGGTAACCCAACTATGAAATCCATGGCCAGATGAGACCATGGCCTGGAAGGAACGGATAAGGGGATAAGAACCCCAAGGGGCCGGGGACCTAGGAACTTTATGTTGGGCACATACTGGACAGGACAACACAAATTCCCTGGCATCCCGTGCCATCCCTGGCCACCAAACCACCCGGGATAAAAGATCTAAGGTTTTAACAATCCCAGGATGACCAGCAATTTTGGAATCATGCAGTTCCGACAAGACCCTACGTCGAAGAGATTCGGGTACAAATAATCGAGAAGCTGGGGTTTGGGCAGGAGCCTGATCTTGAGCTTGACAAATTAACCCTCTAACGTCTGATTGATCCCTGCATGTATACAAGTTGCTGGCAAAATAGGAATTTTGCTTGTCTTGATCTCGTGTTGGGGAAGAAAACAGCGAGAGAGGGCGTCAGCTCTACTGTTCTTAGAACCAGGCACGTAGGAGATAATGAAGTTAAACCGCATAAAGAACAGTGCCCAGCGGGCTTGCCGAGCATTGAGCCTTTTGGCTGTTTCAATGTATTGTAAGTTCTTGTGGTCAGTAAGAACCAATATTTGGTGAATAGCTCCTTCCAACCAGTGACGCCATTCGTCAAAGGCCCATTTGACCGCAAGCAATTCTCTATTCCCTACGTCATAATTAGTCTCAGCCGAAGAGAATTTTCTGGACATGAACGCACAGGGATGTACTTCTTGGGACTCCGGATCTCTTTGGGACAGAACAGCTCCGGCCCCTACTTCGGAGGCATCCACCTCTACTATGAAGGGGAGATCTGGGTCCGGATGTCTCAATACGGGAGCTGAGACGAAGGCCTGTTTAAGAGCCTGGAAGGCCCGCTCCACTTGTGGAGACCATTTGGATGGATCGGCCCCTTTCTTGGTTAGGGCAACCAAGGGCGCTACTATAGAAGAAAAAGAATGGATAAAGCGCCTATAATAGTTGGCAAATCCAAGGAAATCGTTGGACAGCCTTCAAGTTGGTGGGTCGGGACCAATCCACAATGGCTTGTAGTTTCTTGGGATCCATCCGAAATCCCTCAGAGGAAATTATGTATCCCAGAAATGATACTTGGGACACCTCAAACTCGCATTTTTCCAGTTTGCGAACAGCTGATTCTCCCTTAATTTTTGTAGAACTTGTCTTACTTGGCTCCTATGTAAGTTCACATCTCGGGAAAAAATCAAAATGTCGTCCAAGTACACGACCACGAATTGACCCAAAAAATCACGGAGGACGTCATTAATAAGATCTTGAAAGACGGCAGGGGCGTTGGAAAGACCGAAAGGCATTACTAAGTACTCATAATGCCCAGATTGAGTACTAAATGCCGTCTTCCATTCGTCCCCTTCCTTGATTCGAATAAGATTGTACGCACCTCTGAGATCAATCTTGGTGAAGACAGTGGCAGATCTTAATTGATCAAAGATTACCGAAATCAAGGGAAGAGGATATGTGTTTTTTACCGTGATCTTGTTAAGCGCACGGAAATCAATACAGGGCCTGAGAGAGCCATCTTTCTTTTCTACAAAAAAGAAGCCGGCACTAAGGGGTGATTTAGAGGGTCGGATGAAGCCCTTTTTAAGGCTTTCCTGGACGTATTCTTCCATAGCCTTGGTCTCGGGGATAGACAAGGCATACAACCTCCCTTTCGGCAGAGGAGCATGGGGAATTAACTTGATGGCACAGTCGTAGGACCGATGTGGAGGGAGATTGTCTGCTTTTCCCTTCGAGAAGACATCCGAAAAATCCATATAAAAAGAAGGAATCTCGGAAAGAGACACCGAAGCCTGGACCAACGGGATGTGCACACATTGTTCGGAGCAGAAAGGACTCCAACGAGCAATCTCTCCAGAACTCCAATCAATGACTGGGTTATGTTTAACTAACCAAGGATGACCCAAGACGATGGGGACACCCGGACAAGAGGTCAATAAAAATGTAATTTCTTCAGAATGACACAAACCTACGGTAAGCCGCACTAAAGGAGTTTGAAAGGAAATATCCCCGTTGGAAAGCACATTCCCGTCTAAACCCCGCAGGGTGATAAAACCATTGAGTCTGAGAAGGGGAATACCCAGACTACGGGCTAAAGAAATGTCTAAGAAGTTTCCAGCAGCACCACTGTCAATAAAGGCAGTCCCAGAAAAATTATTCTCTTGAAAAGAGATGCAACAAGGAGCTAGTAAAGAATCTTGAGAGGAAAAAAGCTGAAGGCCTAAGTGAACCCTCTCCACGTTCACTTGGCCTGAGCTTTTACTGGCCTAACTGGACAATTGCGGAGAAGATGCCCTTTGCCTCCACAATATAGGCAAAGGCCGGTACTGAACCGGCGGGCTCTTTCTTCCGGGGAGATGCGAGTCGCCCCTATTTGCATGGGTTCTTCGCTGTCCTCGGGAACCAAGGGAACAAATGGAAGTGAACGTACTTGAGCCCCTCGCTCGGACCTTCGCTCGCGTAGGCGGCGGTCTATGCGAATAGCCAACTCCATTAATTTATCTAGAGAGGTTGGTACTGGATACTGGATTAGGCTATCCTTGATGGCATCAGAAAGCCCACAGCGGAACTGACTACGTAAAGCAGCGTCATTCCAGCCGCAGTCATTGGACCAACGGCGGAATTCGGTACAGTAAGCCTCCGCTGGGTCTCTTCCCTGTTTAAGGGCCCGGAGATGGGTTTCCGCGGAAGCCTCTCTGTCAGGATCATCGTAGAGTAAGCCTAGGGACAAAAAGAAACTCTCCACCGTTGCCAAGACTGGACTATCGGCCGGGAGACCAAAGGCCCAGGTTTGCGGATCTCCTTGTAGGAGTGACATTACTAAGCCCACTCGCTGGGTTTCTGAACCAGAGGACCGAGGTCTTAGTCGGAAATACAACTTACAACTCTCGCGGAAGTTGAAAAAGGCCCTACGATCCCCGGAAAAACGGTCAGGCAAATTAACTTTGGGTTCCAGAACCCCTGGATCTGGAGATCGGACCCTCTGCTCCTGAGTAGCCACTTTCAAAGATAAGTCTCGCACCATCTGAGTTAAACCCTGTACCTGGTCTGAAAAAGTCTGAGGAGTGGGATTCATTTCTAAGTCTGCCTGAATGGTTGCTATATAAAAGAAAAATTTATATAACCTGTATGGCCGGTTATAATGTTACGCTGGGTGGCGGGTAGAACGTCAGGCGTGAGCCGTAGCCGGGACCGCCGGTCAGGACGGCCACAGCGAACCCTACACTCTCTCTGTTGGGTTCCTCTGGCAGATGACTGGCCACTGCGAAAGCTAGTGTTCACCTGTGGCCGCCGCGTCCGAAGGAGCGAGTTATGCCCGCTCCAGCCCCGATGCAGCCAGGTCTTATGTTGGGACAAGTGACCAGCGATCGTCAGAGGTAACACAAGAGGCGACTCTAACTACAGGGCCTAACTGAAATAACACACCCTGACTGCCGGCACCAAGCCAAGGACGGGGATGCGACCCAGTCGCAAACACAAAGAGGATAACACGGGGAATTCCCACCATGCGATACAAAATGAAACCAAAAGAATTCCCCAAAGCGACAGAGGAACGTAACAGGAGATATGCCCTGCCTACCAATAAGAAATAACGAGAAGTACAGAATAAATCCTGTTGCTAAGAGAGACCAACAGGGTAGGTCCGAGAACACAGGGACCAAATCTCAAACAAATAAATGGCGAGGTGGCCAAGGTGCAACATAAGGAACATAAAAGGTAATAAGCCCCAAAAACAGGGGATAAAGAGTAACGCTCCTAAAGGAGCACTCACGTGACCCCAGGAGGGGGAACAGGGTGAACCAAGGCAGGGAAGAACCAGGACTGACCCCAGAAGACACTTGGGAGCAGGGTCTGGAACCAGGCAAGGCGACCAGGATAGCTGAGAGAACAAGCTATAACCGGCGCCATCTTGCCTGTGAGCATCCCTTAAAAGGGATACTACAGCCAATGGGGATGTCCCTGCATGATCCAGCCCACCGCTACTTAGTAGTATCAGGTGGCCGAGCGCGCGACTCCCGGCGTCCCCTGTTGCTAGGCAACCGCTGGGCGGCTGCAGGGGAACGCCGAGAGCTAGTACACAGACGCCCGCGCTGGGCGGAAGTGATGTCACTCCGCCGGGCGGAAGTGATCATCGGATGCTCGGCTGAGCCGGGCGGAAGCGCTGTGTGCACCTCCTGTGCACCCGCCCCCGGCCGCCGAGCGTCAGGAACGGCAGGAGAGCCCCTGCAGCGGCGCACCCGCCGGGCGGAAGAACCCGCTGGACGCTCGGCTGAGTCGGGCGGAAGTGCGGTGTGCACCTCCTGTGCACCCGCCCCCGGCCGCCGAGCGTCAGCGCCGGTAACATGCTGCATATACCGGGTTACTGTGATCACTGTATATGTCTGATGTATTACATACTGCACTATGTATGGCTGGCACTACTGCCGCATATACCGGGTTACTGTGATCACTGTATATGTCTGATGTATTACACACACAGCGCTATGTATGGCTGGCACTACTGCTGCATATACCGGGTTACTGTGATCGCTGTATATGTCTGATGTATTACACACACTGCACTATGTATGGCTGGCACTACTGCTGCATATACCGGGTTACTGTGATCACTGTATATATCTGATGTATTACACACACTGCACTATGTATGGCTGGCACTACTGCCGCATATACCGGGTTACTGTGATCACTGTATATGTCTGATGTATTACACACACTGCGCTATGTATGGCTGGCACTACTGCCGCATATACCGAGTTACTGTGATCACTGTATATGTCTGATGTATTACACACACTGCACTATGTATGGCTGGCACTACTGCCACATATACCGGGTTACTGTGATCACTGTATATGTCTGATGTATTACACACTGCACTATGTATGGCTGGCACTACTGCCACATATACCGGGTTACTGTGATCACTGTATATGTCTGATGTATTACACACACTGCACTATGTATGGCTGGCACTACTGCCGCATATACCGGGTTACTGTGATCACTGTATATGTCTGATGTATTACATACACTGCGCTATGTATGGCTGGCACTACTGCCGCATATACCGGGTTACTGTGATCACTGTATATGTCTGATGTATTACACACTGTACTATGTATGGCTGGCACTACTGCTGCATATACCGGGTTACTGTGATCACTGTATATGTCTGATGTATTACACACACTGCGCTATGTATGGCTGGCACTACTGCCGCATATACCGGGTTACTGTGATCACTGTATATGTCTGATGTATTACACACTGTACTATGTATGGCTGGCACTACTGCCGCATATACCGGGTTACTGTGATCACTGTATATGTCTGATGTATTACATACACTGCGCTATGTATGGCTGGCACTACTGCCGCATATACCGGGTTACTGTGATCACTGTATATGTCTGATGTATTACACACTGTACTATGTATGGCTGGCACTACTGCCGCATATACCGGGTTACTGTGATCACTGTATATGTCTGATGTATTACACACACTGCGCTATGTATGGCTGGCACTACTGCCGCATATACCGGGTTACTGTGATCGCTGTATATGTCTGATGTATTACATACACTGTACTATGTATGGCTGGCACTACTGCCACATATACCGGGTTACTGTGATCACTGTGCATTTGTGATGTATTGCACACACTGCGCTATGTAGGTGGCAGGGTAGAATGGCCACGGTTTTGCACCAGCTGGGGGGGTGGTCAGGGTAAGGCTGCGAAAGGTAGTGGTTAGGGATAGGCAGGAGGGAGAGTCATCCTGCGGGAGGGATTAGGAGTAGACAGCGGAGAGGGAGTGGTTAGAGGTAGGCTTCGGGGGAGGGAGGGTAAGTATACCTTCCGGATTCCCTGCATCAGGATTCCAATTCTTGACACATTGACATATTTATTTTGCATTACATGTATGCTAAGATCTATGCATCTTTGAACATGTAAATCTTACTTGACTTGCTTTTAATACTTCTCAGTTAAGCACTTTGGGGCGGAGCCTGGGCGTCACCATCTAGGTACATTGTCGGTCCTCATGAAAGGGGGCGGAACTAAATGTGTCGGGTTCCCCGCCCTCACCAGATGGACTCTCAGTTTCCAGCATTTCCTACCAATCTTTCACTTTTCACTTATAACTGGTAGGATGTGGGCGGAGTAACCAATCTTCCAGGGGTGCCAGGGACGGCCAATCTGAAGTCTGTTCTGCAACCTCTGAGAGTATATATATATATATATATACATACACTAGATAATTCATCGCGCTCTTCACACCGGCGTAAGGGGCTGCGCCCCCTTAATTTGTGAACGTTTGTATTGTGAGAAATATGGTTAGAATTGTATGTAAGATGCCTGTATTGCAACTTGAGTTATAGGTGAAATGTGTTAAATAGAGAGCATATGATTTGGAAGGGGGGTGTATCATACCTCCCAACTGTCCCGCTTACAGCGGGAACGTCCCGATATTCGGGGACGTTCCCGCATCCCGCCCGGGTCCGCCATTGTCCCGCGGTGGGGGGGACAGTTGGGAGCCCCCCAAGCCTGCCAAGAATAGACGCTGTGCGCATGCGCACAGCGTCTATTCAGCGCCGACGAGCGGCGAAAACGGGGCATGGCCGGAGTTCGCATCATCCCTTTCCGGAGACCACGCCCCTTTTCCGGGAGACCACCCCTTTTCGGGTGACCACGCCCCTTTTCGGAGGCCACACACCCCCTTTTCGGGAGGCCACTCTTCCTTTTCGGGAGGCCACACCTCCTTTTCGGGAGCGCGCGCGGTTTCGCCGCACGAATGTCCCGACCTCCCAGCTACAAAAGTTGACGATCAGCGAGCGGTTACAGAGTAAGATGTACATTGATAGTGTGGATGGTACAGTGACATTTGTGGGTGTGGGGGGGGAGGCTGTGTGTGCGTGTTGTTTAGGTGTGTGTGTGTGCATTAGTATAGTAGGGTGTTTTGGGGTCAGCGGCTCCCCGCTGGCGGAGGTCCTCCTACTGGGTGGGAGTTAGGGTGCATGAGAGCAGGAGGCTGGGCTATGAGGCATGATAGGGGTATGTGGGCAACACAGCGTCAGCGACTCCCCAGTGGTGGAAGTTACGATTCAGGAGAGCAGGAAGCTGGGTAGTGATAGCGGTGTGTGGGCATACGGGGGACTAAAGAGGGGCGCAGGGGTGCCGTGAATTGCGGGAGGGGGGCGGGGGTGCCGTGAATCAAGGGAGGGAGGGGGCAGAATTGCCGGAGGGGCACAGGTGTCCGCGAATCGCATGAGGGGTGGGGGTCCGCAAACGCGGGAGGGGGGGTGCGGGGGGTGCCGTGAATCATGGGAGGGGGGGCGTGAATCGCGGGAGGGGGGGAGCGGGGGGTCCGCGATTTGCGGGAGGGTGGGCACGGGGCGCGATGAATCACCTAGTTGGTTATATATTCTTGTAGAAGGATGGTAGGATGTTGCTGTCATTCAGAATGCATTTACATAAACAGTAATAGTGGCAGTAAAAGATCTGACTTAAAACACCTACAGTAAAACAGAACAAGTGTTGTATATTATACAACGTCTTGAATGATTATGTCTAGGTTGACGTGCACAAAGTTGCCACTGGGGGGGGGTCGTCCGCGAATTGCGGGAGGTGGGATCGCGGGGGTTTCAGCGAATCGCGGGAGGGGACGTGGGGGAGGCAGGGTTGCCGCGGGGTTGGGGGGTGTTGCGGGGGGGGGGGTGCTGCGAATCGCAGGAGGGGGGCCTCGAGGGGGTGCCGCGAATCGTGGGAGGGGGGGTGGGGTGGGGGGTGCCGCGAATCGCAGGGGGTGTGTGTGTGATTTGGCGCGAATCACGGGAGCGCGGGGGGCCCACGAATCGCGGGGGCGTGAATTGCGGGAGGGGGGGTCGCGGGGGTTGGGGGGTGGGTGCCGCGAATCGCGGGAGGGGGGTGCGGGGGTTGCAGCGAATCGCGGGAGGTGGGGTCGTTGGGGCGGTTGCAGCGAATCACGGGAAGGGGGGTCGCGGGGGTGTGCCGCGAATCGCAGGAGGTAGCGGGGGGTTGCCGCAAATCGCCACAAGAAAATCAACACAGAAAGGTTGACATAAGTGTGGCACTTCATTGGTGTCCATGTCGACACATGAGAATGAATATGAAAACATACAAAAAATGAAAAATAATTCTTCAAAAACTCATGTCAACCTTTTTCATTGTCGATCATAGTCATGTCACTGTTTTGCATGTGCCATTTAATCCTGGGGTTGCCGTGAATCGCGCAGATGGAGTGGGGTGGGGTTGGGGGTGTCCACGAATCGCGGGAGTGGGGGGTGTCTGCGAATAGCGGGTTGCCGGGGGGGGCGTGTGTGTGTGCTGCGAATTGCGGGAGGGGGGGCGCGGGGGGGGTGCTCTCCTGATGGCTGTGGAGTAGCTGGGCAGCATAGGGAGGCAGAGGGTGTCTGGCACTGTGGGCTCACTGGGCTGGTTCTCTGTCATGTGAGTCAGTCATGTGAGTCAGAGGCTCCACCAAGCGTTACCGACACACTCACACACTTTGAGTGACAGATGTAGCCAAATATATAAGAGATATATATATATATATATATATATATATATATATATATATATATATATATAGAGACAGTGGGTGTGCGGTCCGGCACTCTCCCCTCCCGACAACAGCCCCGGTGCCTTCCAGGCGTAGGAGATATCAGCAAGCAAGAAATAGGCGGCACTCCGAGGACTTCTTTAAAAGCGTTTTGTATTTAGGTCAGGACACCAACGTTTCGAGGCTTACGCCTCTTTGTCAAGGTGATGTAAAACAGTGAATGAGTGTACGATACAAAAGCTTACCTTAAGTAAGGTGAGTGATACCGCCCCTCCTTCAGTTCAGTCAGCGCGGGCTTCCCGTCTACAATGGTGTCGCATAGCACCGGAACTGGCTGTGATGTCACGTCACTTCCTGGAGCTGGCTTGGAACGCAAGCCGTGGGTTGAACAGATAGCGTGAAACGCATATCCCTATGTTGTGCTGGATGGCAGACACTTCTTGATGACGGGACAGACCGGCTGCTGGAGATGAAAGAGCGTTTACATATTAGTGCATGAGTAAAACAATTAAATAGACAAAAAAATAAGTGTAGATAATGAGGACATGACTGTAAAAAAATCATGATGAGTGAAAAACATGATAACGTGGAATTACTCAGTGAAACAATATGAAGGTTAATAGATGAGTGAAAAAAGGGAAATAGGGGAAGAATGCGGATGGGGCAGAGTAGCCATTAAATAATATAGTTTCTTTAATGCTTTATTGGCTATATTCTAGTGGCTATACATCTATTATAATGGATGTTATTCCCGATGGGTATATTGCTGAATTAATTAAGGACCTAAAAGCCCTATATCAATGGACCCTATCCAAAAAACATCAATGCACTTTATCAAAAAGACAAAAGAGGCTAAGAACCACAGTACCACAGGGTACCTGTGGCCTAAACGATGCTGTTGGTTCTAAAAATGATGTTATAGGAAAACTGAGAGAGGCAGTTTGTCATTGAGTCCAAACGGTTTTATCGAATTTAAACGATGAATCCATGTAGCTTCTAATCGTAGCAGTTTTCCATCTCTATCTCCTCGGCGTATGGAAGATGGTACATGGTCGATGGCCATATGTTTTAAATCTGCCAGTTTGTGGTGGGCTACGGCAAAGTGTTTTGCAACTGGTAGATCGGTGTTCTTGGAGCTACCAGCAAGGGCTTTTTTGATAGACGACCGATGATTAGCCATGCGCTCCCTCATGGGTCTGTTAGTCTTGCCTACATATATAAGCCCACATGGGCACAAAATAATGTAGACAATATAGAAAGACATGCAATTTAGGATGTGATTGATCTTATCATTTTTCCTAGTAATAGGGTGAATAAGGGCGGGACCCGTGATCATATCAGTGCACGTAGTGCATTTGATGCACTTGTAGCATCCAATAGCTTTAGTGAGGATGTTCACTTGTGCCTCTGGTCTATGATGGTCGAAGCCCGAAATATCTGTATGTACTATCACATCCTTAATATTACGACCCCTGGTGTAACAGAGCATCGGACGTCTTCTTTGAAAACAGGTTAATTGTTTGTCCGTTTTAACAATGGGCCATAGGGCCCGAGTGGCTCGAGGAAGTACTTTACTGGTAGGAGTTAGTCTGGTCACAAATGGCATCGGTTCATCTTCTTTGTTGTTAGCCACTTTTGCAGACTTGGTCAATAACATGGTTCTATCCATGTTTAACACTTCTGTTTTTTGTGTTTGTAGTTGTTCTAACGGGTATCCTCTTTCCACAAACTTGGTGACAAACGTGTCCAAAACATCCGGTAGTAGATCAGGTTGGCTGGTAATTCTGGCTGCCCTCATCATCTGTGACTTGGCTAAAGATTTTTTTAAAGCCAATGGATGGAAGCTATTGGATTTCAATGTCGTGTTCCTGTCCGTAGGTTTTACATATAATTCTGTTTGTATAGAATTGTTGGTGATTTTGACCGTTACATCAAGGAAATGGACAACACTGGTGGATTGCTGGTATGTGAGTTTGATAGGTGAAGGCCTGGAGTTTATCTTCTCAATTAATTGTTGTAATTCATGTTCACTGCCGTCCCACACCATGAACAGGTCATCTATGTATCTATTAAAGATGAGAATTTTACTTGACGTTACTTCATCAGTGAAGAACATCTCCTGTTCCTCTTGGAACATATAGATGTTCGCAAATGATGGCGATATCGGGCTGCCCATCGCGCATCCAGTTTTTTGGCGAAAAAACTTTCCATCAAACAAAAAATAATTTTTTGTGAGCGTTAACTCCATAAGTTTCATGAACAGTTCTAATTGGATGTCTTGCATGTTCTGTGACATCAGGAATGTTTTCATCACTGCTAGGCCATGGTCTTGGGGAATGCTGGTGTACAGACTAGCCACATCCATGGTGACTAGTGACTAGTCTGGCCCCATCTGGTACCCACGTGAGAGATGACAAGGAATTAAAAAATGCAGTGGTATCTTTAATGTGTGATGGCTGTTGCATGGTGTTTTTTGGATAGGGTCCATTGATATAGGGCTTTTAGGTCCTTAATTAATTCAGCAATATACCCATCGGGAATAACATCCATTATAATAGATGTATAGCCACTAGAATATAGCCAATAAAGCATTAAAGAAACTATATTATTTAATGGCTACTCTGCCCCATCCGCATTCTTCCCCTATTTCCCTTTTTTCACTCATCTATTAACCTTCATATTGTTTCACTGAGTAATTCCACGTTATCATGTTTTTCACTCATCATGATTTTTTTACAGTCATGTCCTCATTATCTACACTTATTTTTTTGTCTATTTAATTGTTTTACTCATGCACTAATATGTAAACGCTCTTTCATCTCCAGCAGCCGGTCTGTCCCGTCATCAAGAAGTGTCTGCCATCCAGCACAACATAGGGATATGCGTTTCACGCTATCTGTTCAACCCACGGCTTGCGTTCCAAGCCAGCTCCAGGAAGTGACGTGACATCCCAGCCAGTTCCGGTGCTATGCGACACCATTGTAGACGGGAAGCCCGCGCTGACTGAACTGAAGGAGGGGCGGTATCACTCACCTTACTTAAGGTAAGCTTTTGTATCGTACACTCATTCACTGTTTTACATCACCTTGACAAAGAGGCGTAAGCCTCGAAACGTTGGTGTCCTGACCTAAATACAAAACGCTTTTAAAGAAGTCCTCGGAGTGCCGCCTATTTCTTGCTTGCTGATATATATATATATATATATATAGATGGAAATGGGTATAGAGTGCGCTAATTAGCCACCACCTTCTAAGTGTAAACCTTACAAAATATATGTTCAACGTAAAAAACTTTTAATTAAAATTTTAAATACACGAATCAGACATGGCATTCCAGTTCTCTTATTTCAAGGTGGAAAAAGACCCGACGCGCTTCGTCATAAAATACTTCATCAGGGGAGCCGTTACCACTACGTCAACCGTAGGGATCAAACTGTTTGGGACAGGTATTAAGTGTCGTCACTTTTAAATATAGTAATATATAAGGCCTTGAAAAAGCTCATCTGCGAAACGCGCGTCAGCGTTTCCTGTGAGCGGGGAAAGCGGGTTTAAATAAATGATGAGAAATGTGTATTAGATTGTAATATTGTGGTGCGCCTGTCTGTAGAAGCGGTCCGCCACACAGACTCTATCAGTGTATGCCAGCACACGCGGCTACACTGTAATACTGGATGTTGAAGGTTGATAGCGTAGCTAATTGGCACTTAGTCTGATACCTGGCATGCAGGGACTGCGGACTCTTTACAGTCTAAAGGCACGCATCACTGTATACGTTGGTGGTCAGTCATATCACCTTCCCTGACAGATGATTGATTGCCATATGTGTTTAAACACAGGGCTTCTGGCAATAAATAACCTTCAGGCATACACTGCCATTATATATACTGTTACACATTGCCAAATGACTACCTCCCACTAAGACCGATATAGTGGAGAGTAGGAATCTATTGCTATTACTGGCAATATAATTTATGCCTATATTTAATTGTATTTGTTGCAGAATCATGTGGATACTGGCAACATAATAACTAATGCCATATATCCAACCGTATTCAATACGGAACTGTACAGGCAGTGTGTCATTTGGGCACATACTGCCAATAATAAAGTGACAGTAATCCACTGACATCCCTGCAGCTAACAACAGCAGCAAATTATCAAATAGCAGAGAACTGCACACTCATTTAGATAGCATCAACCTTCTCACTCAGAAACTTTAATTGGTAGTGGACGGGACGCCGCCGCAATCCAATCTCTTGGTAACCAACCGACCTGAAGGCTATACAGGGACACGGTTCCCCTTTCAGTGGACGAGTATATTAATACCCACTGCTTTCTAGGATCGCTCATTGCACCACATATTCCCTACCAATAATAAAGAACCCAGCTTACATCCCCGCCACGATAGGAAGTCCGATTCCTTTTTATCCAATTGTGTGTCCTGTGTATTATACTGTATGTATTTTATCTTCGCAATACTTTTACTACATACCTATTAAAAGTTACATTTTACTGTTTATTTTCCTCTTGGTGCACCGCAAAAAAAGCACTCTGATGTTTCTAGTATGCAGGATAAAATATTATTTCCAGCGATCTCTAGATACAATCTCTGGTGTCAGATTACACAAATATGGGATTAAACCCAATTTAGCAGTCTCTCCAGAGTGAATCCAGTGTCTGAATGCAATATATATATATATATATAATGTGTGATGTAAATGCATTATACTTCTGCATCCATCTCCATATGGTCCACACAGAGAGAACTGTTATAACTCCTCGTATTAGTATTATCAGCATTTATTTTTATAGCTAATTACACATAGAATATTAATGGTAACAGTCTTGCACCATCGGAGCTAACGCTCTATATTGCCTGCCGCTTATCAGTGGACGTTTCCTGTTGCAGCGTTGTTTCTGGACTGATTCCGGTTGATCCTTTGTGTTGGCTGAAAAAGTAGAAATCTCTCATTTTCTGAAGTGACGTTTTAGTAAAATACTGGAATAGGGAGAATCAGCTGACAGCTTCCCAGATGCCATTGTGTTCAGTCCTACCCAGATCCACATAATGCCATGCTAACGGAAAGCCAGCGATCTTATCACGGTCCCGGAGCTGCCTGACCCATTCCTGCCAACCTGGGACAAATTGTGCAGATTATCTTAAAACAACATTGCAGAAAAATGGCTTCTGAGAAGTGATGAAATATAGGAGACGTTTATGTGAGCGCAGCACAAACGCGTTTCCTGTTATACAACGGAGATCAAACCAGAGTTACTGCAGCTGGGCACAAAGAAAGACCAAGAGGATGTGCGCTACGGCATAGGTCGGCTCCATTATTGCACTGACATCACCTGCAAGTTGGAATTCCTGTTGTCAGGCTCAGGTTACAGCAATCATGGCCACAAGCTGCAATATCAGTGTTACCCCATTACCTGTATGCCAGCGGCACAGTGATGCCACAACTCTGCCATCTGCCTCACATGAGAATGATCACTTCCAGGCAACCATCCCTCCAGTGTTCTAAAGGTACATTGTGTTTGCTAATCGCATCAGAAGACTAATGTATGACAGAAAACCCTTTTGCAATTATGTTAGCACAGCTGAAAACTGGTTTGCTCGATAGAGAAGCTATAAAACTGGCCTTCCTCTCAGCTAGTGGATTATCTGGAGCCTGGAGCATCACATTTCTATGTACAATTATAATCTCATAATGGCCAGAAAAGAGAACTTTCATGTGACACTCAACAGTCTATTCTTGTCCTTTGTAACGAAGGCTATTCCATGCGAGAAATTGCCAAGATACTGAACATTTCCTACAATGGTGTGTACTACTCCCTTTAGAGAACAGCACAAACAGGCTCTAACCAGAGTAGAAAGAGAAGTGGGAGGCTCCTCTGCACAACAGATCAAGAACACAAGTACATTAGAGTCTCTAGTTTGAGAAATAGAAGCCTCAATTGGCAGCTTCATTAAATGGTACCCACAAAATGCCAGTGTCAATGGCTACAGTGAAGAGGAAGAGAAAAAGTCGTATCTGAGACTGGCCAATAAAAGGCAAAGATTAATATTGGCCAAAGAGCACAGACATTGGACAGAGAAGATTGGAATAGTGTTATGGACAGATGAATGGAAGTTTGAGGTGTTTGGATCACACAGAAGAACATTTGTGAGATGCAGAACAAGGCCACAGATGCTGGAAGATCCTGACGCCACCTGTCAGCATGGTGGAGGTAATGTGAGGGTCTGCGGCTGCTTTGGTGCTGGTATAGTGGGAGATCCTGACACCACCTGTCAGCATGGTGGAGGTAATGTGAGGGTCTGCGGCTGCTTTGGTGCTGGTATAGTGGGAGATCCTGACGCCACCTGTCAGCATGGTGGAGGTAATGTGAGGGTCTGCGGCTGCTTTGGTGCTGGTATAGTGGGAGATCCTGACACCCTCTGTCAGCATGGTGGAGGTAATGTGAGGGTCTGAGGCTGCTTTGGTGCTGGTATAGTGGGAGATCCTGACGCCACCTGTCAGCATGGTGGAGGTAATGTGAGGGTCTGCGGCTGCTTTGGTGCTGGTATAGTGGGGGATCCTGACGCCACCTGTCAGCATGGTGGAGGTAATGTGATGGTCTGCGGCTGCTTTGGTGCTGGTATAGTGGGAGATCCTGACGCCACCTGTCAGTATGGTGGAGGTAATGTGAGGGTCTGCGGCTGCTTTGGTGCTGGGCAGTGGGAGATCCTGACGCCACCTGTCAGCATGGTGGAGGTAATGTGAGGGTCTGCGGCTGCTTTGGTGCTGGTATAGTGGGAGATCCTGACGCCATCTGTCAGCATGGTGGAGGTAATGTGAGGGTCTGCGGCTGCTTTGGTGCTGGTATAGTGGGAGATCCTGACGCCACCTGTCAGCATGGTGGAGGTAATGTGATGGTCTGCGGCTGCTTTGGTGCTGGTATAGTGGGAGATCCTGACGCCACCTGTCAGCATGGTGGAGGTAATATGATGGTCTGCGGCTGCTTTGGTGCCGGGCAGTGGGAGATCCTGACGCCACCTGTCAGCATGGTGGAGGTAATGTGAGGGTCTGCGGCTGCTTTGGTGCTGGTATAGTGGGAGAGCCTGACGCCATCTGTCAGCATGGTGGAGGTAATGTGAGGGTCTGCGGCTGCTTTGGTGCTGGTATAGTGGGAGATCCTGACGCCACCTGTCAGCATGGTGGAGGTAATGTGAGGGTCTGCGGCTGCTTTGGTGCTGGGCAGTGGGAGATCCTGACGCCACCTGTCAGCATGGTGGAGGTAATGTGATGGTCTGCGGCTGCTTTGGTGCTGGTATAGTGGGAGATCCTGACGCCACCTGTCAGCATGGTGGAGGTAATGTGATGGTCTGCGGCTGCTTTGGTGCTGGGCAGTGGGAGATCCTGACGCCACCTGTCAGCATGGTGGAGGTAATGTGATGGTCTGCGGCTGCTTTGGTGCTGGTATAGTGGGAGATCCTGACGCCACCTGTCAGCATGGTGGAGGTAATGTGAGGGTCTGCGGCTGCTTTGGTGCTGGTATAGTGGGAGATCCTGACGCCACCTGTCAGCATGGTGGAGGTAATGTGAGGGTCTGCGGCTGCTTTGGTGCTGGTATAGTGGGAGAGCCTGACGCCATCTGTCAGCATGGTGGAGGTAATGTGAGGGTCTGCGGCTGCTTTGGTGCTGGTATAGTGGGAGATCCTGACGCCACCTGTCAGCATGGTGGAGGTAATGTGATGGTCTGCGGCTGCTTTGGTGCTGGTATAGTGGGAGATCCTGACGCCACCTGTCAGCATGGTGGAGGTAATGTGATGGTCTGCGGCTGCTTTGGTGCTGGGCAGTGGGAGATTTGTACAAGGTAATAGGGATTTTGCATAAGGAAGGCTATCACTCCATTTTGCAATGCTATACCCTGGGGACAGCGCCTGATTGGAGCCAATTTCCTCCTCCAACAGGACAATGACCCAGTGCACACCTCCCAATGATGCAAGAGCTATTTAGGGAAGAAGCAGGCGGCTGGTATTGTGTCTGTGGCCAGAGCGGTCACCAGATCTCACCCCCATTGAGCTGATGTGGGAGCAGCGTGACCGTATTGTACACAATATGTGCCCATGAAGCCAATCCAGCTTGTGGGAGGATCTTCAGGAAGTGTGGGGGAGACTCCTTCAGATTACCCCAACAAATTACCAGCTAGAATGCGGAAGGTCTGCAATAGGTGCATTCACTGACGAATGCAAAGTGTGAAGGACAAAATTATTATTGCAAACAAATATCATTATTTCTAACCTTCCAATGCCCGGACTGTACGTTCTATTCATTCTGCAACTCATCTGATAAATAAAAGTCAGTTTTCATGTAAAACACAAACTTTGAACGGTACTGTAGCTTTGTTAAATACCAGAGGATCTAGGCCCTGGGCATCTTTTGCCATCACAGCCCAACTTCTGAAATCATCCAGTGCACAATTCACCACTGGACTCCGGAGAAGCGCAGAAGTGTGTTTTTACTCACCGCATCATGCTGAGTAATGGCATTGTAATGTAACAAAAACTGCCTGAAAAACAAGTGGATGTCAGCGGTGGACTAGTTCTACGTTGACAGTGAATACAGTAGGTCGACATGAAAAACTTGAGAATACACCACCAGTGCGGTTTGCGGTGAGTGTGCGGCAGGACCAGCGCACACAAACCAGTGGACATCGATGTTGGCTGAGTTTAGAAGGACAAATCGAGCTGTAACAAACTCAGAGGCTTCACAACATGAAATGAAAATATGAGCTTACAATCTAATGAAGAGCCAGTCTCTGCCCAGTATTAATGACTCTGTATCAGGGAAGCGGCAGAGTCCGCTGTGGTTTGGGATTAGATATTGTGGGTACTGAGTGGGTGGGATGCCATAGATAACCCAGTTCTGTATCATTTGTGATCAGAGAGTGGGTGACTATGTCCCTCTGTTATCCGGAGTCACAGACGGACCCTCCGCTTCCATGTTAGGAAGTTTGCTTGTCATGTCCTGAGCCGGCGAGGTTAAGTAAATGACACAGAGACGTTGGCTGTGTCTGAGCTTCTCATCGCCCATTCCTGCCGGACGTATTTACATAAGACATAGTTTTCCTCTTCTGCAGAAGGAGCGCGGGGGGAACGCAGTGTTCTCCAACCTACAGAAGGCTCATATTAATGTGTACTAGTAAAATCCAATCACACACAGATTCCGCCCGGGACTGCGGTCACTCCTGGGTGGGTAAAGCACCGAGCGCCATTTTATTCTCATTGACCTTTGCCCCCGGCCCCCAACATGCACATACCCCCCTTACAGAGACACATAACACTGGTGTAGACGCAAGAATCAGAACCGGGTTTTTGGCCACGCACACGTCCGCTGTGGTCGCAGGATTAATCTGATGGGTGCACATCCAGAGATGATGTCAGTTTTTGGGTACATCCACATTAAACCTACAAAGTCACTGACTTGGATGCTGGACATATATTCCATGGGTCTAACATTGGGGGGATTCAATTCCCAGCATTGTGCCGCTGCGCACTTCAGAGATCTACCCTCATGCCGGCAATACGCGATCTGCTGTTCCTGAATGAAGCCTGGGACAGACCCTGTGGTTGGGTTACAGTCCCTCACTTAACCAAAATGGTGGCTGCGGCAGCGCAGGGAGGGTCACTGTAGCCTATAGCGCAGTCCCCGGCTGCAGGACTGTGTACTGACTGGAACTCAGCTCTCCAGGAATAGGGCAGTGCAGAGCTCTGAGCGATAGAGAGAAGACACCCCGCTCCATGCTGGCCGCGTCTAGGAAACGAGTCCAGAAAGAATCGCTGCAGCAATTGTCCAGGGGTGCAAAACTATGGCGGTAATTCAGACCTGGTAGCGCGGCTGCACATCGGATAATTATCGATGCGCATGTATACAGTTCACAGTACGCATGTGCAATACCGTCCTGTGATGAAATCCTGCTACTTGTCCATTCGCTGGCCATTCGCAAGGTGATTGATAGGAAGGAGGCGTCTGGGGGTGGTAACCGGCCGTTTAGTGGGAATGCTAAGGATAATGCAGGTGTGCCTAGGAGAACGCTGGGCGTGTCTTGGGGAACGCAGGTGTGCCTAGGAGAACGCTGGGAGTGTCCGGGGAAACGCAGGTGTGCCTAGGAGAACGCTGGGAGTGTCCGGGGAAACGCAGGTGTGGCTAGGAGAACGCTGGGAGTGTCCGGGGAAACGCAGGCGTGCCTAGGAGAATGCTGGGAGTGTCCGGGGAAACGCAGGTGTGCCTAGGAGAACGCTGGGAGTGTCCGGGGAAACGCAGGTGTGCCTAGGAGAACGCTGGGAGTGTCCGGGGAAACGCAGGTGTGCCTAGGAGAACGCTGGGAGTGTCCGGGGAAACGCAGGTGTGCCTAGGAGAACGCTGGGAGTGTCCGGGGAAACGCAGGTGTGCCTAGGAGAACGCTGGGAGTGTCCGGGGAAACGCAGGTGTGCCTAGGAGAACGCTGGAAGTGTCCGGGGAAACGCAGGTGTGCCTAGGAGAACGCTGGGAGTTTCCGGGGAAACGCAGGTGTGCCTAGGAGAACGCTGGGAGTGTCCGGGGAAACGCAGGTGTGCCTAGGAGAACGCTGGGAGTGTCCGGGGAAATGCAGGTGTGCCTAGGAGAACGCTGGGAGTGTCCGGGGAAACGCAGGTGTGCCTAGGAGAACGCTGGAAGTGTCCGGGGAAACGCAGGTGTGCCTAGGAGAACGCTGGGAGTGTCCGGGGAAACGCAGGTGTGCCTAGGAGAACGCTGGGCGTGTACAGGGAAACGCAGGTGTGCCTAGGAGAACGCTGGGAGTGTCCGGGGAAACGCAGGTGTGCCTAGGAGAACGCTGGGAGTGTCCGGGGAAACGCAGGTGTGCCTAGGAGAACGCTGGGAGTGTCCGGGGAAACGCAGGTGTGCCTAGGAGAACGCTGGGAGTGTCCGGGGAAACGCAGGTGTGCCTAGGAGAACGCTGGGAGTGTCCGGGGAAACGCAGGTGTGCCTAGGAGAACGCTGGGAGTGTCCGGGGAAACGCAGGTGTGCCTAGGAGAACGCTGGGAGTGTCCGGGGAAACGCAGGTGTGCCTAGGAGAACGCTGGGAGTGTCCGGGGAAACGCAGGTGTGCCTAGGAGAACGCTGGGAGTGTCCGGGGAAACGCAGGTGTGCCTAGGAGAACGCTGGGAGTGTCCGGGGAAACGCAGGTGTGCCTAGGAGAACGCTGGAAGTGTCCGGGGAAACGCAGGTGTGCCTAGGAGAACGCTGGGAGTTTCCGGGGAAACGCAGGTGTGCCTAGGAGAACGCTGGGAGTGTCCGGGGAAACGCAGGTGTGCCTAGGAGAACGCTGGGAGTGTCCGGGGAAACGCAGGTGTGCCTAGGAGAACGCTGGGAGTGTCCGGGGAAACGCAGGTGTGCCTAGGAGAACGCTGGGAGTGTCCGGGGAAACGCAGGTGTGCCTAGGAGAACGCTGGGAGTGTCCGGGGAAACGCATGTGTGCCTAGGAGAACGCTGGGAGTGTCCGGGGAAACGCAGGTGTGCCTAGGAGAACGCTGGGAGTGTCCGGGGGAAATGCAGGTGTGCCTAGGAGAACGCTGGGAGTGTCTGGGGGAAATGCAGGTGTGCCTAGGAGAATGCTGGGAGTGTCCGGGGAAATGCAGGTGTGCCTAGGAGAACGCTGGGAGTGTCCGGGAAATCGCAGGTGTGCCTAGGAGAACGCTGGGAGTGTCCAGAGAAACGCAGGTGTGCCTAGGAGAACGCTGGGAGTGTCTGGGGGAAATGCAGGTGTGCCTAGGAGAATGCTGGGAGTGTCAGGGGAAATGCAGGTGTGCCTAGTAGAACGCTGGGAGTGTCCAGAGAAACGCAGGTGTGCCTAGGAGAACGCTGGGAGTGTCCGGGGAAACGCAGGTGTGCCTAGGAGAACGCTGGGAGTGTCGGGGAAACGCAGGTGTGCCTAGGAGAACGCTGGGAGTTTCCGGGGAAACGCAGGTGTGCCTAGGAGAACGCTGGGAGTGTCTGGGAAACGCAGGTGTGCCTAGGAGAACGCTGGGAGTGTCCGGGAAACGCAGGTGTGCCTAGGAGAACGCTGGGAGTGTCCGGGAAACGCAGGTGTGCCTAGGAGAACGCTGGGAGTGTAGGGGAAACGCAGGCGTGCCTAGGAGAATGCTGGGAGTGTCCGGGAAATGCAGGTGTGCCTAGGAGAACGCTGGGAGTGTCCGGGAAACGCAGGTGTGCCTAGGAGAACGCTGGGAGTGTCTGGGAAACGCAGGTGTGCCTAGGAGAATGCTGGGAGTGTCCGGGAAATGCAGGTGTGCCTAGGAGAATGCTGGGAGTGTCCGCGGAAACACAGGAGTGCCTAGGAGAACGCTGGGAGTGTCTGGGAAACGCAGGTGTGCCTAGGAGAATGCTGGGAGTGTCCGGGAAATGCAGGTGTGCCTAGGAGAATGCTGGGAGTGTCCGGGGAAACGCAGGTGTGCCTAGGAGAATGCTGGGAGTGTCCGGGATAACGCAGGCGTGCCTAGGAGAATGCTGGGAGTGTCCGGGAAATGCAGGTGTGCCTAGGAGAACGCTGGGAGTGTCCGGGGAAACGCAGGTGTGCCTAGGAGAACGCTGGGAGTGTCCGGGGAAACGCAGGTGTGCCTAGGAGAACGCTGGGAGTGTCCGGGGAAACGCAGGTGTGCCTAGGAGAATGCTGGGAGTGTCCGGGAAATGCAGGTGTGCCTAGGAGAATGCTGGGAGTGTCCGGGGAAACGCAGGTGTGCCTAGGAGAATGCTGGGAGTGTCCGGGATAACGCAGGCGTGCCTAGGAGAACGCTGGGAGTGTCCGGGGAAACGCAGGTCTGCCTAGGAGAATGTGGGAGTGTCCAGGGAAACGCAGGCGTGCCTAGGAGAACGCTGGGAGTGTCCGGGAAACGCAGGTGTGCCTAGGAGAATGCTGGGAGTGTCCGGGAAATGCAGGTGTGCCTAGGAGAATGCTGGGAGTGTCCGGGGAAACGCAGGTGTGCCTAGGAGAATGCTGGGAGTGTCCGGGATAACGCAGGTGTGCCTAGGAGAATGCTGGGAGACATCACAGACCCTCCCTGAAAACCACCCACAATTGTCTGCTTCCTGTCAATCAACTTGCATACGGCCAGCAATCAGTGTCACTGTCTGGCCTCACACCTGCTTGCTATGACCTGTACGAATGATCCAGAGATCAGGTCTGAATAACCCCCAGAATGTCACATTGCCGTCCTTACAGTCTGAATACACACGAGCAGCAGTTCCAGGGGCTGTGACACAAGCGCCCCACTGCGCATCCTCCCCACATGGCCTAACATTAAGCTACGAGCAGCGTTTACTGACCATTGTTCTGCCATTATCCGAGTGTCAGGAATGAGATTGATAGGATATTATTATATGGTACAATGGCTCCAAGCGGATGCCGCTGACACAATACAACGTGGGGTACTGAAGGTGGGGCCTGTTCCCAGCGTCCAGGGGTGGGGGGGTCCGGTGCCAAATTCACCAGCAAATATGGAGTTAAATGCTGATTAGGGAAATTCTATTGTCCCAGACGTGATTAACGGCGGTCGGTGAACATGGCTGACGTAGCCGGTAATAAATCAGGACACAGGCGGTTTCTGTACCGATAGTATTATGGGGGGACGGGTATAGTGGTGGAGCATGGAGGGGGCAGTTGGTGGGGGTCTGCTGTTATACACAGACATACACACACACACACACACACACGCACACAGACACAACGTATACACATACAGACAAACACGCACACTACAGCGTCTCTGATGGAAAGTGTTGATCTCCTTTCTGTGTTCTGTGTGCTAGAGCAGCGACACAATGCAGGTGTGTGACTCAGGTTCTGTGTATGCAGAGAAACATTGCGCCTGTGTCGCTACCATCCAGTCTGCGCCCCGTGAGGCTCCCTAGCAGCTGAGGTTCCTGCTATTGCGTTTAGTCTGTGATCATGAGTGTGCAATGGATCCGGTACCATTCCTGGCCAGTGTTATGTGGATGTGACCAGTGCTATGTGGGTGTGGCCAGTGCTATGTGGGTGTGGCCAGTACTATGTGGGCGTGTATACCACTGCACTTTCTAATGTCTCTGTAGTAAATATTTCACACTGGGTTGTTGGGCCTTGCTCCCTTTCTGACGCCAGGGACCCGACTTATTGAAATGGGCTGCGCTGCTGTGTAACACACCATACAATGGGCCGCACGGCTGTGTAACACACCATACAATGGGCCGCACGTTGCTGATGTGTAACACCATACAATGGGCCGCGCTGCTGTGTAACACACCATACAATGGGCCGCACTGCTGTGTAACACACCATACAATGGGCCGCACGTTGCTGATGTGTAACACCATACAATGGGCCGTGCTGTGCTGATGTGTAACACACCATACAATGGGCCGTTCTGTGCTGATGTGTAACACACCATACAATGGGCCGCGCTGTTCTGATGCGTAACACACCATACAATGGGCCGTGCTGTGCTGATGTGTAACACCATACAATGGGCCGCGCTGCTGTTTAACACACCATACAATGGGTCGCGCTAAGCTGATGTGTAACACACCATACAATGGGCCGCGCTGTGCTGATGTGTAACACACCATACAATGGGCCGCGCTGCTGTGTAACACACCATACAATGGGCCGCGCTAAGCTGATGTGTAACACACCATACAATGGGCTGCGCTGTGCCGATGTGTAACACACCATACAATGGGCCGTGCTGTGCTGATGTGTAACACACCATACAATGGGCCGCACGTTGCTGATGTGTAACACCATACAATGGGCCGTGCTGTGCTGATGTGTAACACACCATACAATGGGCCGTTCTGTGCTGATGTGTAACACACCATACAATGGGCCGCGCTGTTCTGATGCGTAACACACCATACAATGGGCCGCGCTGTTCTGATGCGTAACACACCATACAATGGGCCGCGCTGTGCCGATGTGTAACACACCATACAATGGGCCGTGCTGTGCTGATGTGTAACACACCATACAATGGGCCGCACGTTGCTGATGTGTAACACCATACAATGGGCCGTGCTGTGCTGATGTGTAACACACCATACAATGGGCCGTTCTGTGCTGATGTGTAACACACCATACAATGGGCCATGCTGTTCTGATGCGTAACACACCATACAATGGGCCGCGCTAAGCTGATGTGTAACACACCATACAATGGGCTGCGCTGTGCCGATGTGTAACACACCATACAATGGGCCGCGCTGTGCTGATGTGTAACACCATACAATGGGCCGTTCTGTGCTGATGTGTAACACACCATACAATGGGCCGCGCTGTGCTGAAGTGTAACAGACCATACAATGGGCCGCGCTGTTCTGATGCGTAACACACCATACAATGGGCCGCGCTGTGCTGATGTGTAACACACCATACAATGGGCCAAGCTGTGCTGATGTGTAACACACCATACAATGGGCCGTGCTGTGCTGATGTGTAACACACCATACAATGTGCCGCGCTGTGCTGAAGTGTAACACACCATACAATGGGCCGCACGTTGCTGATGTGTAACACACCATACAATGGGCCGTGCTGTTCTGATGTGTAACACACCATACAATGGGCCGTGCTGTGCTGATGTGTAACACACCATACAATGGGCCGTGCTGTGCTGATGTGTAACACACCATACAATGGGCCGTGCTGAAGTGTAACACACCATACAATGGGCCGCGCTGTGCTGATGTGTAACACACCATACAATGGGCCGTGCTGTGCTGATGTGTAACACACCATACAATGGGCCGCGCTGTGCTGATGTGTAACACACCATACAATGGGCCGTGCTGTGCTGATGTGTAACACACCATACAATGGGCCGCCCGTTGCTGATGTGTAACACACCATACAATGGGCCGTGCTGAAGTGTAACACACCATACAATGGGCCGCGCTGTGCTGATGTGTAACACACCATACAATGGGCCGTGCTGTGCTGATGTGTAACACACCATACAATGGGCCGCGCTGTGCTGATGTGTAACACACCATACAATGGGCCGCGCTGTTCTGATGTGTAACACACCATACAATGGGCCGTGCTGTGCTGATGTGTAACACACCATACAATGGGCCACACATTGCTGATGTGTAACACACCATACAATGGGCCGTACTGTGCTGATGTGTAACACACCATACAATGGGCCGCGCTGTGCTGAAGTGTAACACACCATACAATGGGCCGCGCTGTTCTGATGTGTAACACACCATACAATGGGCCGTGCTGTGCTGATGTGTAACACACCATACAATGGGCCACACATTGCTGATGTGTAACACACCATACAATGGGCCGTACTGTGCTGATGTGTAACACACCATACAATGGGCCGCGCTGTGCTGAAGAGTAACACACCATACAATGGGCTGTGCTGTGCTGATGTGTAACACACCATACAATGGGCCGCACGTTGCTGATGTGTAACACCATACAATGGGACGCGCTGCTGTGTAACACACCATACAATGGGCCGCGCTGCTGTGTAACACACCATACAATGGGCCGCGCTAAGCTGATGTGTAACACACCATACAATGGGCCGCGCTGTGCTGATGTGTAACACACCATACAATGGGCCGTGCTGTGCTGATGTGTAACACACCATACAATGGGCCGTGCTGTGCTGATGTGTAACACACCATACAATGGGCCGTGCTGTGCTGATGTGTAATACACCATACAATGGGCCGCACGTTGCTGATGTGTAACACCATACAATGGGACGTGTAGTGCCGGGCGGCTGCTTGCTGTGGTAGAACCCTTGTTGCCCCATGCAGTGACAGCGACACTGCCCCCTGCTGGGCACTCATGGCAGAGACACGGAGGAGAGGGTCCTGTCCTCGGTGATTATCTCTGTCCCGGCATCATTAGTGTGTAATATCATTAGCGCGGGCCAGCAGCAGCACAGCGGGAGCTGTTTGACGTCATTGCTGGGGCCTGTGTGCGTCCCTGGCTGGGATAGATGCAGCTGTCTCCTAGGGGCGGCACTTCATATGTACTAATATCTACACACTGTAACTGTTCTCTCACGCCCCTCGGCTGTCCTGGGGGCCGCACATTAGGGAGGTCAGGAGACCCCAGAGAGGGCGACTTATACCCGTTTCACACTGACATTAGTACACATGAACGTGCAACAACCTGGGAAACTGTTCAGTGTGAAAGGGTCCTGGAAGACTGTACCGGGTCCAACATTCCAGGATTTCATCCCAGGTCTTGACCTGGGACGGTCGCAGGTCCAGGGGTAGTGTGAATAGATATCCCGGGTCGACGTGACCCAGGTTCCGTTCACTGCAGTGTAAAGGTGCCGCTGGGAGATGCCCCGCCTCCCGATTACGCTACCCTCTCGGCTTTATGCCGGGCGGCTAGTGTGAAAGCGCCTGCAAGGCGGGATTTTGTACCCGGCTTGCGACCCTGCTTGCAAGCGCTTTCCAGTGTGAAAGGGGTATTATAAAGGGGCGGATTCAGGGGTCCCGTTAAGTCCAACCTTGGAGACCGGTCGCAGCCATACCCCAAGTATCATCACTATACTCTATTGTAGAGTTATGGTGCAAAGCTAGAAGCTTACCGAGTCCCACAGGGCCCACCCCACCAAATCACCCCCCCTTATCCGCTCACAACCATGCGAGGGGATGTCCCTCGCAGGCCCCGCTGGCGGAGAAATCATTTGATGGTTGACTACTATTGAATGATTTTTTTCAGGCCACACAAATAAGTCACCATGCAAACGCGCGGGGGACCGATTGGATTTGAATCACCCCCATTAGCCCATAATCTCTCTATGTCAGGCTGCAGTGACTGTCAGGTGCTCACCTGTCACATAATTAGGCCATCAGCACTCTGCCTGTGTGTCTGGCTGTCCACCTGCGGTGATTAGGGGACTTGTCCTTGCTGGTGGTTCCCATTGAGAGTTGCTCCCTATATCACCCATCCTGCCCTGGACTCGATGCCGGTCATAGAGTCTAATTACCTGATCTTGGTCTGTGCTGTCGGTCTGGTATCATGTGCTCCCGTGGAATTCGAGCTTTTCCAGTCTGTGTCCAAGTCCTGTGCTCCTGGCTATCAGCGAAAGCTACGTTTCTGGAGTTTTCTATCCTCTGTACTATTGCACCTGTGCATATTGCAAGAGGGTCTCTGTATTACATCCTGTGTATATGCTGCCCACACCTCATACCAACTAGTTGGTTGGATGGAATATAATTCTGGTAGTGGATGGGAGCAAATGTTATTTGTAACTCAGTAATTTGCTCTGAAAATCTGGAAACGGACAAAACCTTTCGCTCAAAGTATCTGTAGCTGTATCTGTAGCTGTATCTGTTTGATTTAAATCATTTCACTGAATGTTTTTGTCCATTTTCCTGAGTTTGTGAGCAAATTGCTCTTTGTCATTTGCTCCCATCCAGTGCCTGATTTTTATTCCATCCAAACAACTAGTTTGAGGAAAGTTGGTTTGATGTGTGGCCATACACCTGTGTGCACTACAAGAGTGTCTCTGTATTGCATCCTGTGTAGTGTTACACCTGTACATACTGCTAGAGTATCTCTGTATTGCATCCTGTGTAGTGTTACACCTGTACATACTGCTAGAGTATCTCTGTATTGCATCCTGTGTAGTGTTACACCTGTACATACTGCTAGAGTATCTCTGTATTGCATCCTGTGTAGTGTTACACCTGTACATACTGCTAGAGTATCTCTGTATTGCATCCTGTGTAGTGTTACACCTGTACATACTGCTAGAGTATCTCTGTATTGCATCCTGTGTAGTGTTACACCTGTACATACTGCTAGAGTATATCTGTATTGCATCCTGTGTAGTGTTACACCTGTACATACTGCTAGAGTATCTCTGTATTGCATCCGGTGTAGTGTTACACCTGTACATACTGCTAGAGTATCTCTGTATTGCATCCGGTGTAGTGTTACACCTGTACATACTGCTAGAGTATCTCTGTATTGCATCCTGTGTAGTGTTACACCTGTACATACTGCTAGAGTATCTCTGTATTGCATCCGGTGTAGTGTTACACCTGTACATACTGCTAGAGTATCTCTGTATTGCATCCGGTGTAGTGTTACACCTGTACATACTGCTAGAGTATCTCTGTATTGCATCCGGTGTAGTGTTACACCTGTACATACTGCTAGAGTATCTCTGTATTGCATCCGGTGTAGTGTTACACCTGTACATACTGCTAGAGTATCTCTGTATTGCATCCGGTGTAGTGTTACAACTGTGTATATTATTATAGTGTATTGTTACATCCTGCGCATGGTGGCGCTTGTGCATATCATCAGACAGTGTACACCCCATTCCGTGCAGTACTGCACCAGTTAGTATACACCCCATTCTGTGCAGTACTGCACCAGTTAGTATACACCCCATTTCGTGCAGTACAGCACCAATTAGTATACACCCCATTCTGTGCAGTACAGCACCAATTAGTATACACCCCATTCCGTGCAGTACTGCACCAGTTAGTACACCCCAATCCGTGCAGTACTGCACCAGTTAGTATACCCCATTCCGTGCAGTACTGCACCAGTTAGTATACACCCCATTTCGTGCAGTACTGCACCACTTAGTATACACCCCATTTCGTGCAGTACTGCACCAGTTAGTATACTCCCCATTCTGTGCAGTACTGCACCAGTTAGTACACCCCAATCCGTGCAGTACTGCACCAGTTAGTATACCCCATTCCGTGCAGTACTGCACCAGTTAGTATACACCCCATTTCGTGCAGTACTGCACCACTTAGTATACACCCCATTTTGTGCAGTACTGCACCAGTTAGTATACACCCCATTCTGTGCAGTACTGCACCAGTTAGTATACACCCCATTTCGTGCAGTACTGCACCAGTTAGTATACACCCCATTTCGTGCAGTACTGCACCAGTTAGTATACTCCCCATTCTGTGCAGTACTGCACCAGTTAGTACACCCCAATCCGTGCAGTACTGCACCAGTTAGTATACCCCATTCCGTGCAGTACTGCACCAGTTAGTATACACCCCATTTCGTGCAGTACTGCACCACTTAGTATACACCCCATTTTGTGCAGTACTGCACCAGTTAGTATACACCCCATTCTGTGCAGTACTGCACCAGTTAGTATACACCCCATTTCGTGCAGTACTGCACCAGTTAGTATACACCCCATTTCGTGCAGTACTGCACCAGTTAGTATACACCCCATTCCGTGCAGTACTGCACCACTTAGTATACACCCCATTTCGTGCAGTACTGCACCAGTTAGTATACACCCCATTCCGTGCAGTACTGCACCAGCTAGTATACACCCCATTTCGTGCAGTACTGCACCAGTTAGTATACACCCCATTCCGTGCAGTACTCCAGAGCCGGCCTTAGGCATAGGCAAACTAGGCAATTGCCTAGGGCATTTGGAATGCCTAGGGGCATCAGCAGCTTCTGCTGATTAAAATGATATGCAGCATGCCTATATTCTGTGTGTGAGCGAGGCTGTATCTGCATATGAAATAGTGTATTTATGGAAATCACTGTAACAGCATTCTGTATGCAGGTACAGCCACAGTCGCACACAGAATATAGGCATGCCGCATATCATTTTAATCATTGGAAGCTCCTTGTGTGTGCTGGTCATAACAATGCAAATAAGACGAATTTTCAGAAAAAAATGGCACCCAACGTTAGCAGAACTGGCCAGGAGCTGCATGGCCTATTGAGGTATGTATGAGGAAACATCTGTGTCCAAGCAGAGGCAGAGGTCACAGTGTTAGCGGCTGTGCGAGTGCTGTCTGCGGGTGGGTTGGTTGTGCAATAGTGTTCGGCATATGTGTAAGGGGCATTATGTGTGACATGCATAAATGCATTAATAATGTGCAACATATGTGTAACAGGCATTATGTGTGTCATGTGTATAAGGGCATTAATAATGTGCAACATATATGTAAGGGGCATTATATGTGTCATTATGTGTATAAGGGCATTAATAATGTGCGACATATGTGTAACAGGCATTATGTGTGTCATGTGTATAAGGGCATTAATAATGTGCAACATATGTGTAATGGGCATTATGTGTGTCATGTGTATAAGGGCATTAATAATGTGCAACATATGTGTAAGGGGCATTATGTGTGTCATGATGTGTATGAAGGGCATTAATAAAGGTTGGCATAATGTGTAAGGGGCATTATAGTTATAAGGACATTAATAATGTGTGTCATATGTAAGGGGCATTACTGTGTGGTATTATCAGGGGTGCCTAGAGAAAGGGGTAGGGGGTACAAATTACCCAGGCCAAAGTCTGATGGAAGGGCCCAGTGGGGGCCCGGGCCCCCTCCCCTTAAGTGACAGGAGCAGCTGCAGCTTTTCTCCTCTGCCCAGCACACACTGCTTTGTGCTGGGTTGCAGTGTGGCCATGGAGGTGCTTAAAATACAATATTTTCTCAGGATTTTTTTCTAAGGGTATAATGTGAATAATGTGAGGAGTAATGTACATAAGGTAAAGTGGTACTACTGTGTGATTTAATGTGAATAAGGGACACCATCGCATGATATAATGTGAATAAAGTTGCACTACTGTGTGGCATAATTTGAATTGGGGGTACTATTGTGTGGCCATGCCCCTTACCAGCAAGAACACACCCCTGTTTGGGCTGCGCACCGAATGTGTGCGCTGTTTCTATTTAAAATATTGTGGGTAGGAGCATTAAAATGATGACTGCTCTGATGAGGGTTGATGGTGCTGGGAAAGGGGAGCAGGGTCAGAGGTGGAACTAGTGGCGGTGCTAGGGGGCACCAGCCAAAATCTTGCCTAGGGTGTCATTTAGGCTAGGGCCGGCTCTGAGTACTGCACCAGTTAGTATACACCCCATTTCGTGCAGTACTGCACCAGTTAGTATACACCCCATTCCGTGCAGTAGTGCACCAGTTAGTATACACCCCATTCCGTGCAGTACTGCCCAGTTAGTATACCCCATTTCGGGCAGTACTGCACCACTTAGTATACACCCCATTTCGTGCAGTACTGCACCAGTTAGTATACACCCCATTTCGTGCAGTACTGCACCAGTTAGTATACACCCCATTCTGTGCAGTACTGCACCAATTAGTATACACCCCATTCCGTGCAGTACTGCACCAGTTAGTATACACCCCATTTCGTGCAGTACTGCACCAGTTAGTATACACCCCATTTCGTGCAGTACTAAGCAGCTGCCAATAAATGGTTATAGTAACCCACTAGAAACCGGATAACAAAACAATATAAAAATGGCAGCGCTGCATGTGTAATTAACACATAGAAGGGATTGCCTGTTAATAATTCATTTATTAATGACACAATATTTAAAACCTATAGTAAAACATATAATGAAAAAGAAATATTAAGAGGAAGTTGATCCCCTCTTCTGGCCACTAAGAAGTCTTGATGAAGGTGGTCAGTCCTCCTAAGGATTATGCTAATGATGGCACATGTTGGCACTTAGGTTTGGGATTTTTCCGGGCTTGGGTCCGTGGTCCTCACTTGTATGCGGAGATGTTGATTGTTTGTGGATCACAACAGCCGCTGGAGGAATTTCAAGAACCTTGTGGAGCTTTCCCAGTTGGTGGTGTCATTTGGCAGGATGCAATTGTTGTAGGTTTGCCAATGGAGTCGGCAATGCAGAACTGAGCTGTGCAGGAGGATGCCAAGGTGTATGTGGTAAATTCTTTTGAGGTGCCAGAGGGGTACAGGGGGCCCTGACGCGTTTCGCTGAGTTTATCCGATTTTTCAAGGCTTTTTACCATCTGATAAAACTGAATTACTCCGGCTCTGCCAGCGTGGGAGTTGGAAGAGCTCTGGGTGCCCGAGTTTCAGCTCCATCATTCTGTCCTGTATATTACCTTGTGCAGCCACCAGTAGCGACACTGCGGGACACTGACGGCTGTGGGTGGGATGTGGGACAGTCCCAAAAGAACTATCCTGCGAAAATTGGGACAGATGTAATGCTAAAGAAAGAGGAAATGACATGTGAGCATGCTGGGAGAGGCAATAACTTCTGGGTGAGCCCGTCCCAACACAACCTCTGCCCAGCGGAGAGACCACCCAGACTGCCGGGCTCTGTGTGACACCCACACATAGAACAATGGCCATCCTAACCTATAGGGACATATAGCCACACTGGGCAGCGGTCCAAGGTCCCACGATCCCACCCCCCCCCCCCACCCCCCAACTACCAATGAAAAGGGCCAGGAAACAGCCAGACCGTGAAAGGCTGCCAGCACGCTGCTTGGTGGTAGGCTGGTGTAATCTACCAATCACAGTGCAATATTCTCCACCTGTCTCCAGCCTGCAGCCAGACAGTGTAAGTCTGTCAGACTTCTGATAGGTGGCTGGCTGAAGCTATACTCCAATCACAGTGCTGACATGTAGAGCGATGGTGAGGGATAAGTTAGGATTTGTAAACGTGTATTCCCGGGTGTGCAGGGGCCCCAGTGGATTGCTTTGTCCAGGGCCCTGAATATCACTGCAGGTCTGTATGTTTCCTCTCCCGGGACTTGCAATATCCCATCCATTATACAGCAGGAGAACTGGCAGCCCGGGGTCAGGGAATCAGGAAGAGATTTATTTACTTATTGGACAAGTGGATCTTGATAAAATCTCCTGTGAAGTTGGAACGGAAATAGTCCTGTAGTAATGTAATAGTAACCCTTTCCTGGTGCACTGCCTGAGCGCTGAATGATGGCCCAGAGGAGGGGGGTATTAGCAGGGCCGCCGAGAGGGTACTAATTGCCCGGGCCCAGGCTTGTTGGTCTGACCCCTTCCTCTCCGTCTCTCCTGGGCAGCAGCAGCAGCAGCAGCAGCACACACGTACAGCATGAGTGTCTCACTAACAGCATGAGGTAGGTACAGTATGTGCTGCTGGGGGTGACAATAACAATCCCCAGTGATTTCACCCCACTTAATGTTTTTGGACGTGGCCTAATTGCGGGAGGTGACCACGCCTCCCGCAATTAGGACATACCCCCAAAATTTTACCGAGGCCAGGCATACCTCTCGGCAGCCCTGGGTATTAGTGGGGGTAGGGGGCAAATAACAGGAATACTACCTCAAATTTGTGGACACGCATCCAGTTTCCTTATTCAGTCCCAGTGACGGGGTTACAATGGGGACCGTTCTGCTTCCCCAAGGTTCCTGTGCCCGTTCCTGTGCCCACCTTGTCTGTACCATGTTGTATTCAGCAGGGCGCAGACCCGAGATGGTGACAGCACAATGGAGGATTGTCTTGTACCAATGCAGCCATCCCCAAGTTCCACTGCTGGACAGAGGAGCCGTCCGATACCTTAGCATGCAGCAGGAGGTAAGTGTGAGACACGGGATGGGCGGGGACTGAAGAAATAACATGGGAGGGGGTGGAGCTAAAGACAAGTGGAGGTGGGGGGGGTATGCTGCACTGATATCTGATGCTGGGGCAGAGGCATGGCGGGGTGAGACTGAGAGGCATGGAGTGTGGCAGTGAGGCTGAGAGACACAGTGTGGTGGTGAGGCTGAGAGGCATGTGTGGTGGGGGTGAGACTGAGAGACACAGTGTGGGGGTGAGGCAGAGAGGCATGTGTGATGGGGTGAGACTGAGAGGCATGGAGTGTGGGAGTGAGGCTGAGAGACAGTGAGGGGGATAAGGCTGAGAGACACGGTGCTGAGGAGTGAGGCTGAGAGACACAGTGTGGGGGTGAGGCTGAGAGGCACAGTGCTGGTGGGTGAGGCATGTGTGGTGTCAGGGGCAAAGCTGAGAGACATGTGGGTGAGGCTGAGACACAGTGATGGGGGTGAGGCTGAGAGACACAGTGATGTGGACGAGGCTGAGAGACACAGTGCTGGGGGGTGAGGCTGAGAGGCACAGTGCTGGTGGGTGAGGCTGTGAGGCATGTGTGGTGTCGGGGGCAAAGCTGAGAGACATGTGGGTGAGGCTGAGAGACACAGTGATGGGGGTGAAGCTGAGACACAGTGAGGGGGTGAGGCTGAGAGGCATGTGTGATGGGGATGGGGGGGGGGTGCGGCTGAGATTCACAATGGTCTACGTGCTGTAAGTGCAGCCTGGTTCACAGTGTGCTTAGGATGCTCTGAAGGGCACAGATTGTAGGGGGTCTAAATTCTGGATACTGCACCCTACTAGCCATACGCAGGGACTCAGGCAGTGACAGGATAGGCTATGCCTTTAGTGATGTCACTGGTTATCGCTGACAGAATAAGGCTGTGCTCCCAGTGACTGTATAGGCTGCACTCTCAGTGATGTCACTGGCTCCTAATGATTGGCTAGGCCACACTCTCTGATGGTTCCAGTATCGCTAGACTGCCCTTATCTTCCTGTAGTACATTGGATTATGGGAAGGAAGGTGAGCCAGTGATAATAGTCTGGGTAGTCTCACATTCTTCCACATCCTCCGCTGAGATCTTATTTACTATTCCCAAACATTTCACGCGATTGCTGAGTGCTGATATCTGTCCCTGTTTACAATGTGACCAGTGCCGGATAAATGTTTAACAGATGATGGGAGCTGGGAAAGCAGAAGTGTCCGTGTCGGTGATGCACTTTGTCATGTGAGATATTATCAGTGCAGACGAGGAGCCAGCTCCCAGTGACGCACAAACCACAGTTACCATCAGCGTGGAGCCAAATCCAACTCTCCCATACGCCATCGTGAGGTTCTGAGGAGCAAGTCTTGTGGCACGGTGAACCCTGGGGCACGGTCATCTGGCGGGTGATGTGTCATGGTGTACCCTGGGGCATGGTCATCTGGTGGGTGTTCTATCATGGTGTACCCTGGGGCGCGGTCATCTGGCGGGTGATGTGTCATGGTGTACCCTGGGGCATGGTCATCTGGTGGGTGTTGTGTCATGGTGTACCCTGGGGCGCGGTCATCTGGTGGGTGTTGTGTCATGGTGTACCCTGGGGCGCGGTCATCTGGCGGGTGCTGTGTCATGGTGTACCCTGGGGCATGGTCATCTGGTGGGTGTTGTGTCATGGTGTACCCTGGGGCGCGGTCATCTGGCGGGTGATGTGTCATGGTGTACCCTGGGGCATGGTCATCTGGTGGGTGTTGTGTCATGGTGTACCCTGGGGCATGGTCATCTGGTGGGTGTTGTGTCATGGTGTACCCTGGGGCGCGGTCATCTGGCGGGTGCTGTGTCATGGTGTACCCTGGGGCATGGTCATCTGGTGGGTGTTGTGTCATGGTGTACCCTGGGGCGCGATCATCTGGCGGGTGCTGTGTCATGGTGTACCCTGGGGCGCGGTCATCTGGCGGGTGCTGTGTCATGGTGTACCCTGGGGCGCGGTCATCTGGTGGGTGTTGTGTCATGGTGTACCCTGGGGCATGGTCATCTGGTGGGTGTTCTGTCATGGTGTACCCTGGGGCGCGGTCATCTGGTGGGTGTTGTGTCATGGTGTACCCTGGGGCATGGTCATTTGGCGGGTGATGTGTCATGGTGTACCCTGGGGCATGGTCATCTGGCGGGTGATGTGTCATGGTGTACCCTGGGGCATGGTCATTTGGCGGGTGATGTGTCATGGTGTACCCTGGGGCATGGTTATCTGGCGGGTGATGTGTCATGGTGTACCCTGGGGCATGGTCATGCGGGTGAACACCGTACAGTGCCGTGTACTCAGCAGAACACCGTACAGTGCCGCGTACTCAGCAGAACACCGTACAGTGCCGCGTACTCAGCAGAACACCGTACAGTGCCGCGTACTCAGCAGAACACCGTACAGTGCCGTGTACTCAGCAGAACACCGTACCGTGCCGCGTACTCAGCAGAACACTGTACAGTGCCGCGTACTCAGCAGAACACCGTACCGTGCCGCGTACTCAGCAGAACACCGTACAGTGCCGCGTACTCAGCAGAACACCGTACAGTGCCGCCAACTCAGCAGAACACCGTACAGTGCCGCATACTCAGCAGAACACCGTACAGTGCCGCGTGCTCAGCAGAACACCGTACAGTGCCGTGTATATGCAGCAGGATGATTTATGCTGCTTGTATTCCTGTCAGTCTGGCCTGGAGACGTCATTGCTGAGTATGATAGAGGCCTGTGTACAGGAATGTCTGTAGGTTACAGCTGCGTCCCCCTGGGCAGTCGTAATCCGGGACACTGGGCAGACCTAGCGTGAGTGACAGGTGTTTGTATACATATATTACCTGAAGGTGACAATGACGTCACAACTCTCCATCTGCCCTAAAATACCCCTGACGTGACCGCCCCTGACGTGACCACCCCTGACGTGACCACCATCACGCATCATATTTACCATATAGAAAATATTATTTTTACACATTTTCACCGGGTTGGTATCATTTTGTCTACAGCATGATGGTCAACATGGGAAAAGGTCGACATGGTTCTAGGTTGAAAGGTCATTAGTTCGACAGGTCATTAGTTCGACAATGTCTAGGTCGACAGTCAAAAGGTCGACATGGGGTTTTTCACTGTTTTTTACCTGAATGTCAATACAGTCGACATGGACACAGTTTAAAGTGCACCGCATCCCCTCGCATCGCTCGCTGCGCTCGGCACGGTGCATCGATACACTCGGCACACTATGTTATTCTCCCACCACGCACTAGTGGATGGTAAGACATGAAATACCACCTGTCGGCACATGTCGGCTCAAAATACAGTGAAAAACCCCATGTCGGCCTTTTGACTGTCGAACTAATGACCTTTCGACCTAGAACCATGTCGACTTGGGATGCGGTCATCTATTAGAATGAACTTAGGTCTACAGTCATTAGGTCGACCCCACTAGGTCGACTGGCAGGAAGGTCGACCTGACTTAAGGTCGACATGGGCCAAGGTCGACATGACTGAAGGTCGAATTTGCATAAAGGTCGACATGAGGAAGGTCGACTGGTCATAAGGTCGACATGGGTTTTTCACTGTTTTTTGAGCCGACATGTGCCGACAGGCGGTATTTCATGCCCTACCATCCACTAGGGCGTGGTGGGAGAATAAAATAGTGTGCCGAGCGTAGCGAGCGATGCGAGGGTCCGATTCTCATTGCCAACTGTGTCCATGTCGACTGTGTCGACATTCGGATCAAAAAACAGTGAAAAACCCATGTCGACCTTATGACCAGTCGACCTTCCTGCCAGTCGACCTAGTGGGGTCGACCTAATGACTGTAGACCTAAATGCAGTCTGACGAATGATCCCATGTCTTTTCCCATGTCGACCTAATGACTGTCGACCATAATGCTGTAGACCAAATGACCGCATCCCATATGTAATGGGCGTTGCTGATGGTGTCTGATGGGGGTTATTGTGATTGTGTCTGATGGGGGTTATTGTGATTGTGTCTGATGGGGGTTATTGCGTCTGATGGGGGTTATTGTGATTGTGTCTGATGGGGGTTATTGTGTCTGATGGGGGTTATTGTGATTGTGTCTGATGGGGGTTATTGCGTCTGATGGGGGTTATTGTGTCTGATGGGGGTTATTGCGTCTGATGGGGGTTATTGTGTCTGATGGGGGTTATTGTGGTGGTGATTGTGTCTGATGGGGGTTATTGTGGTGGTGATTGTGTCTGATGGGGGTTATTGTGTCTGATGGGGGTTATTGTGTCTGATGGGGGTTATTGTGGTGGTGATTGTGTCTGATGGGGGTTATTGCGTCTGATGGGGGTTATTGTGGTGGTGATTGTGTCTGATGGGGGTTATTGTGTCTGATGGGGGTTATTGTGGTGGTGATTGTGTCTGATGGGGGTTATTGTGGTGGTGATTGTGTCTGATGGGGGTTATTGTGTCTGATGGGGGTTATTGTGATTGTGTCTGATGGGGGTTATTGCGATTGTGTCTGATGGGGGTTATTGCGTCTGATGGGGGTTATTGTGGTGGTGATTGTGTCTGATGGGGGTTATTGTGGTGGTGATTGTGTCTGATGGGGGTTATTGTGTCTGATGGGGGTTATTGTGGTGGTGATTGTGTCTGATGGGGGTTATTGTGTTGGTGATTGTGTCTGATGGGGGTTATTGTGTTGGTGATTGTGTCTGATGGGGGTTATTGTGATTGCGTCTGATGGGGGTTATTGTGATTGCGTCTGATGGGGGTTATTGTGGCGTATGATAAAGAATACAGGAGTTTATAAGCCAAATGTTCTAAGCTTCAAAAAGGGATTCAATGGAGAGAGATAAGGTAACAGCCAATCGCCTCCTAGAGTTCATTCTAGCACCCACCATATTTGAGAACCCATGCAGTTCCTCTTTCCTGCCTGGGGTGTCGCTGTCTGCTGTGGTGTTTCTAGCACAGGTCTAGTTTGCATATCAGTGCTCATATACAGACCACACTGTGCTAGAAGCACTACAGTAGACAGCAGGGAAGTGGAACTGCATGGGTTCTCAAATATGGCAGGTGCTAGAATGAACACTAGCCTCCTATCTGCCATTACATTACAGGTTGTGTTTGAAAATGACAGTGAGGAGCTGGTCGGTTGCTTCTTTATCTCTTTTGAAGCTTAGTCCATCTGGTCCGATATGAGGAATAAAGTCCCCGTACTGTAATATAAGGCCGCAGACAAGGAGATTATACATTGGGTGGCAGTTATTCCTAATGAGCGCTAAAGTGATGACATCACTGAGAACGCATCACTCACCCAGACGCAGATTATGTATATACTCACCTCTCTGTGTATTACAGCTACAATAACACTACTTGTATATTATAAACTGTTACAGACGTGAATGGTAACAACGTCCCGGCTGACGGGACCGGCTGATGGCGCGGCCTGTTTATTACAGTAGAGACCAGATATAATCGTGGCTCAGGGAATTATAAAGGCGACGTCTTCTTATGGGGCCACGCGACTCTTACCAGCGGCCACCTCAGGAAAATCACGGACACGTTCTGGGTGGAATTCTTGAGACCTAATTCTTTATTTCCAGCGCAGAAGCAGATCCGCAGCTGGCTCGCTAGGACGTGTCTAATAAGCGTTATATTCCAGGCCGCTGTCCCCATTCCTCGCCGCGTCCATCACAATCAATTACACTTTACTTGATTGACATTTGACTGTGACAAATAGGCTAAAATTTACATGACATAATTAGAAATGATACACATGCTTCTAATTTCACTCTAAACGGCGCCTTCATTATTGTATAATCACAAGTTCTAATTAAACGTTAATATATTTAAGGAGTGTAAAATGATCAGTGAGCATTGGGCTGGTTCTGTGGATGTAAGGACGGCAGCGGCGCGGGAAGTGCTGAGCGCGGCTACAATAATCCTGTCCTAATTAAATCTCCCCAAGTCATTTATCCAAGCAGGCCATCGTCAGCGCCCGGGGGAGGGGGGTGGGGGGAAACCAGAGGGGTGTTTTATACAGACCATGCATCCAAGAAAGGGATGTTATTAAAGCAGCCATAGAGAAGTCTATCTGAAACACTGCCATCTCTTGGCAGCAAGTGAAACTACACCTCTCTCTCTCACACACATGCACAAACACAGAGGCAATCTCAAGGTACCAGACTAGCTTTGGAAGCATTTGCTTCGAGCAGGGTTATATGTGTGTGTATATGTTTATGTGTGTGTGTGTGTATGTATGCGTATGTATGTGTGTATGTATGTGTATGTATGTGTATGTATGCGTATGTATGTGTGTATGTATGTGTGTGTATATGTATATGTGTGTGTGTGTGTGTGTGTGTGTGTGTGTGTGTGTGTGTGTATGTATGTGTATATGTGTGTGTATATATATATATATATATATATATATATATATATATATATATACACACACACACCGCTTTGTCCGGACCGCACCTACTCAACGCCGCGTTGCCAGCCTGTCCCTGCCCCAGTCTGTTGAGCCTTCGCACTTGTGCGCTGCAGCACACAGTAATACAAACCTCACCAGATACTGCGATTCTCCGATCCTCCATTGTGTGTAAAACCCCTATTTATAGTGCACCACAAAGGCTCTGGGGTATGACATGTGCTACAATATAATCAGAAGCAACAGGAACACGTTTGGATACACACCAAGCCTGGAGGACACCTGTACCCCAGGCATTGCGCCCTCTACCTGTCGCAGCGCAATGTGCAGTCACTCCCAGAGACTGCCCGTGAACCCAGTGACGCACAATGCCATACTATACACTCTGCCAAATGACCCCGGGCCCATAATTCCAGGCACACATGTAGCGCGCCCGGCCCTCAGTCACTTACTACTGCGCATGGCGTAGGAAGGAAAACATCTTCCACAAATAAACAGCAGTATTGACCCAACGCCCCTGGCCTAGCAGCCGGCTGTGCGCAGCTCTGACAGATGACTGAGTGTCGGCATTTACACAGGTGCTGCCTGCCACCATTATGCACAAACACACACTGCAGCCCCGGCCATGAATGCTCCGTCTGTGCGGCTACAATCAATGGCTCACACAGGACCCAGTGCGGCCCGAGCCAAGTGCTTAGTTCTAGCTGCTAACTGGTTCCTGATGGCAGAGCGCTCTGAGGATAAGAGCTGGTGTCTGCCTGCACACAGGTGACTGATGCTCCCGCTGTCCCCGGATGAGGGCGCTCAGGATGTACTGGGCCCTACCATTCAATGGGCATAATGGGCCTGATTCAGCTCAGCTGTTACCGAGCGCTGAAACGCTGCCCCCCTGCCGCTGAATCTCCCTCGCATGTTTAGACATCGGCCCACCTGGAAGACCCGGTGTTCTCATAGGAGAGCCTATAGAATTCTGGGCGATCCCCGTTTCAGCCTCCGGCGCAGTGAGTGTGTACCTCACCAATGCACATGGGCAAATGCACCGAATTTTGCCCCTACCAAATGGGCTTAGAACCGCTGACGGGGCAGCTCCTGTTGGGTAGTTACAGCAGATGTGTGTTCGGAGCGGATATAAAATGGCGTCTGAGTGGCATCATAACCGAGCGCCAATCTCCCTGCCCTTCACCACCAAGGAGGCACGTAAGTGGGCAGCCTCCCCGTTCAGAAGCTACCAGCAGCAATGTGACCGGTGGTCCTAGTGGGGGCACCACAGGGCACTCTTACACCAGAGAAGTAACATGATGTCACTCAGTCAGCGCTTCAGGTCCCCCCTAAAATCTGAGACCCTGGGCATCTGGTCACTGCGAGTCCTTGTAGTGAGGACTAGGATGGCACAGATGCGCCCACGGCCAGAAGTCAGGAGCCGGATAGTCTGCTGGATGGCGCCGGCCCCTGTGGCTCAGGCTGCGGGACGGCGCTGGCCCCTGTGGCTCAGTATGCGGGATGACGCTGGCCCCTGGTCGCTCAGGCTGCGGGATGGCGCTGGTCGCTCAGGCTGCGGAATGGCGCTGGCCTCTGGTCGCTCAGACTGCTGGATGGCGCCGGCCCCTGTGGCTCAGGATGCGGGATGGCGCTGGCCCGTGTGGCTCAGTATGCGGGATGGCGCTGGCCCCTGGTCGTTCAGGATGTGGGATGGCGCTGGCTTCTGGTCACTCAGGCTGCAGGTCCCCGGAGGTAGAGTCCGGTACATCGGTTATAAGCCCTGCTACAGTGTAAGAGGCTCTGTAATGAATGGGCTATTTATCCCTAATTGTCATATGTGAACCAGCGCAGCATTCCGGCCCCACCGTCTCCTAACACCACGGTAACCGTACAGAAGTCATTATCCGCAGACGGACACTCACCTGTCAAATCCATCATTGGTCAGTGCAGGAATCCCATACATGTGACATTACACACCCAGGGCAATGTTGGGGTAATGAGCTGTCTGCGCCCCCTGATATACCTGCAGGAGACCCCTGGGAATGCAAAGGAAAACACGTGGTGCAGATGCACACTCCATATTATTAATCAAAATCAATCTATAATAGAGGTTCTTGGTATATTCATTGGCCAAGAAATATTTGCCCACCAACCAGCTTCACGGTGACCTCATTTCTGGTGGGTCCCTAATACTAAGTTTGAATCTTGGGCACGGAACCCCAAAAAGGCCAGCATAAGCCAGTGACCCCAGGACCGCACACAAGTGAAAAACTAAGCTATAAGTGTGTTAATAAGAAAGTAGCAGGAGCTGGAGGTACAGTACAGTATACCAAGAACCTCTGTTATTGACTGATTGATTAATAATATGGAGTGTGCATCTGCACCATGTGTTTTTCTTTGCAGAACTACAAGTCCCAGCATGATAGCACCTCATGTAAATTGGGTGTGCATTCTAAGATTCCCCCCCCCCCCCATAAGCTAACATTGTGTACACCTGTACACCTGAAGGTTGGGACTCCTTCAACTTAGAGTAGCACCCCGCCCACCTGATCTGAACATTAGTTCACCAGTTTGGTCCCTGGTAGCCACAGACTGCAAACTGAGGGCACAATGAAGGTAAGACCTAAAAAATTTACACTAATTGCTAGTCTTGGAGATGGATTTGGGGCGCGGCTCCCCTTGGGTTGGTGTAAACGAGTTGCTTTCGGGGTGGCACACCCTAACATTTACTTAGCACTATTTATTTTCACTAATATTATACTTTCTAGCACTTCACTTTTTAACCTCTAGCTCCTGCTTCTTTCTTATTAACACACATTTATAGCTTAGTTTTTCACTTGTGTGCTGCCCTGGGGTGACTGGCTTATGCTGGCCTTTTTGGGGTTCCGTGCCCAAGATTCAAACTTAGTATTAGGGACCCACCAGAAATGAGGTCACCGTGAAGCTGGTTGGTGGGCAAATATTTCTTGGCCAATGAATATACCAAGAACCTCTATTATAGATTGATTTTGATTAATAATATGGAGTGTGCATCTGCACCACGTGTTTTCCTTTGCAGAACTACAAGTCCCAGCATGATAGCACCTCATGTAAATCGGATGTGCATTCTAAGATCCCCCCCCACATAAGACCCCTGGGAATGACCTGAGTGCAGCCTGTGCCCTGGGGTGAGGTGGCAGGGCATTAGTGCATACCTCCCAACTTCCGAAAAGGGGACGCGCTCCCGAGAAAGGGGGAGTGGCCTCGTGGGATGACGAGACCTTCGGCCACGCCCCCATTTCTCGAAAGTCTATAATATCGTCATATAATCACTATTGTATACAAGTGTGTACAAGCCTAATAGTACTGACTGTCCACAATGCTTTATTGTATTAATCCATACATGTATACACGGTGATCTACATAATTCTTTGTGTAATGAAAACCCTCAATAAAAATCAGAAAAAAACAACAACATGGGCATCATGGCCCCCGCTCCCAAACACAGGTATAAGCAATTCTGTACCCCAATTTACCTAAAGGTGCATACACACGGTGAGATTTGGGCTATACTACAACACTGTACAACGTATAGTCAACATGGGAATCTCATATCGCACCATCCTGAACACATTCCTGCTGCAATGTCGCCCTCTGCTGGTCACATACAGCATAGTAATGGCTGAAGTATGTGCACCACAATATAGGACATGAGGGGACAGGACACTGACTCAGTTATCTTCTATCCACTGTATCAATCATGTGTAATAGATGTTTTATGGCCGGCGGTCAGGACACGTTGGGGATGTAGTGTCCTATGTCTGTATAGGGTGTAATAGATGTATTATGGCCAGCGGTCAGGACATGTTGGGGGTGTAGTGTCCTATGTCTGTATAGGGTGTAATAGATGTATTATGGTCGGCGGTCAGGACATGTTGGGGTGTAGTGTCCTATGTCTGTATAGGGTGTAATAGATGTATTATGACCAGCGGTCAGGACATGTTGGGGGTGTAGTGTCCTATGTCTGTATAGGGTGTAATAGATGTATTATGGCCAGCGGTCAGGACATGTTGGGGTGTAGTGTCCTATGTCTGTATAGGGTGTTATAGATGTAGTATGGCCGGCGGTCAGGTCATGTTGTGGTGTAGTGTCCTATGTCTGTATAGGGTGTAATAGATGTATTATGGACAGTGGTCCAGGACATGTTGGGGTGTAGTGTCCTATGTCTGTATAGGGTGTAATAGATGTATTATGGTCAGTGGTCAGGACATGTTGGGGTGTAGTGTCCTATGTCTGTATACAGTGTAATAGATGTATTATGGCCAGCGGTCAGGACATGTTGGGGTGTAGTGTCCTATGTCTGTATAGGGTGTAATAGATGTATTATGGTCAGTGATCAGGACATGTTGGGGTGTAGTGTCCTATGTCTGTATAGGGTGTAATAGATGTATTATGACCAGCGGTCAGGACATGTTGGGGGTGTAGTGTCCTATGTCTGTATAGGGTGTAATAGATGTATTATGGCCAGCAGTCAGGACATGTTGGGGTGTAGTGTCCTGTGTCTGTATATGGTGTAATAGATGTATTATGGTCGGCGGTCAGGATATGTTGGGGTGTAGTGTCCTATGTCTGTATAGGGTGTAATAGATGTATTATGGTCAGTGATCAGGACATGTTGGGGTGTAGTGTCCTATGTCTGTATAGGGTGTAATAGATGTATTATGGTCAGTGATCAGGACATGTTGGGGTGTAGTGTCCTATGTCTGTATAGGGTGTAATAGATGTATTATGACCAGCGGTCAGGACATGTTGGGGGTGTAGTGTCCTATGTCTGTATAGGGTGTAATAGATGTATTATGGCCAGCAGTCAGGACATGTTGGGGTGTAGTGTCCTGTGTCTGTATATGGTGTAATAGATGTATTATGGTCGGCGGTCAGGATATGTTGGGGTGTAGTGTCCTATGTCTGTATAGGGTGTAATAGATGTATTATGGCCAGCGGTCAGGACATGTTGGTGTGTAGTGTCCTATGTCTGTATAGGGTGTAATAGATGTATTATGGCCGGTGGTCAGGACATGTTGGGGTGTAGTGTCCTATGTCTGTATAGGGTGTAATAGATGTATTATGGTCGGCGGTCAGGATATGTTGGGGTGTAGTGTCCTATGTCTGTATAGGGTGTAATAGATGTATTATGGCCAGCGGTCAGGACATGTTGGGGGTGTAGTGTCCTATGTCTGTATAGGGTGTAATAGATGTTTTATGGCCGGCGGTCAGGACATGTTGGGGATGTAGTGTCCTATGTCTGTATAGGGTGTAATAGATGTATTATGGCCAGTGGTCAGGACATGTTGGGGGTGTAGTGTCCTATGTCTGTATAGGGTGTAATAGATGTATTATGGGCGGCGGTCAGGACATGTTGGGGTGTAGTGTCCTATGTCTGTATAGGGTGTAATAGATGTATTATGGCCAGCGGTCAGGACATGTTGGGGTGTAGTGTCCTATGTCTGTATAGGGTGTAATAGATGTATTATGGTCGGTGGTCAGGACATGTTGGGGTGTAGTGTCCTATGTCTGTATATGGTGTAATAGATGTATTATGGCCAGCGGTCAGGACATGTTGGGGTGTAGTGTCCTTTGTCTGTATAGGGTGTTATAGATGTATTATGGCCAGTGGTCAGGACATGTTGGGGTGTAGTGTCCTATGTCTGTATATGGTGTAATAGATGTATTATGGCCAGCGGTCAGGACATGTTGGGGTGCAGTGTACTATGTCTGTATAGGGTGTAATAGATGTATTATGGCCGGCGGTCAGGACATGTTGGGGTGTAGTGTCCTGTGTCTGTATAGGATGTAATAGATGTATTATGGTGAGTGGTCAGGACATGTTGGGGTGTAGTGTCCTATGTATGTATAGGGTGTAATAGATGTATTATGGCCAGCGGTCAGGACATGTTGGGGTGTAGTGTCCTATGTATGTATAGGGTGTAATAGATGTATTATGACCAGCGGTCAGGACATGTTGGGGTGTAGTGTCCTATGTCTGTATAGGGTGTAATAGATATATTATGGCCGGCGGTCAGGACATGTTTGTGGTGTAGTGTCCTATGTCTGTATAGGGTGTAATAGATGTATTATGGCCGGCGGTCAGGACATGTTGGGGGTGTAGTGTCCTATATCTGTATAGGGTGTAATAGATGTATTATGGCCGGCGGTCAGGACATGTTGGGGTGTAGTGTCCTATGTCTGTATAGGGTGTAATAGATGTAGTATGGCCGGCGGTCAGGACATGTTGGGGGTGTAGTATCCTATGTCTGTATAGGGTGTAATAGATGTATTATGGTCAGCGGTCAGGACATGTTGGGGTGTAGTGTCCTGTGTCTGTATAGGGTGTAATAGATGTATTATGGCCGGCGGTCAGGACATGTTGGGGTGTAGCGTCCTATGTCTGTATAGGGTGTAATAGATGTATTATGGCCGGCAGTCAGGACATGTTGGGGTGTAGTGTCCTATGTCTGTATAGGGTGTAATAGATGTATTATGGCCGGCGGTCAGGACATGTTGGGGGTGTAGTGTCCTATGTCTGTATAGTGTGTAATAGATGTATTATGGCCAGCGGTCAGGACATGTTGGGGGTGTAGTGTCCTATGTCTGTATAGGGTGTAATAGATGTATTATGGTCAGCGGTCAGGACATGTTGGGGTGTAGTGTCCTATGTCTGGATAGGGTGTAATAGATGTATTATGGCCGGTGGTCAGGACATGTTGGGGGTGTAGTGTCCTATGTCTGTATAGGGTGTAATAGATGTATTATGGTCAGCGGTCAGGACATGTTGGGGTGTAGTGTCCTGTGTCTGTATAGGGTGTAATAGATGTATTATGGTCAGCGGTCAGGACATGTTGGGGTGTAGTGTCCTGTGTCTGTATAAGGTGTAATAGATGTATTATGGTCAGGTCATGTTGGGGTGTAGTGTCCTATGTCTGTATTGGGTGTAATAGATGTATTATGGCCGGCGGTCAGGACATGTTGGGGTGTAGTGTCCTATGTCTGTATAGGGTGTAATAGATGTATTATGGGCAGCGGTCAGGACATGTTGGGGTGTAGTGTCCTATGTCTGTATAGGGTGTAATAGATGTATTATGGCCAGCGGTCAGGACATGTTGGGGTGTAGTGTCCTATGTCTGTATAGGTGTAATAGATGTATTATGGCCAGCGGTCAGGACATGTTGGGGTGCAGTGTCCTATGTCTGTATAGGTGTAATAGATGTATTATGGTCAGCGGTCAGGACATGTTGAGGTGTAGTGTCCTGTGTCTGTATAGGGTGTAATAGATGTATTATGGCCGGCGGTCAGGACATGTTGGGGTGTAGTGTCCTATGTCTGTATAGGGTGTAATAGATGTATTATGGCCAGTGATCAGGACATGTTGGGGTATAGTGTCCTATGTCTGTATAGGGTGTAATAGATGTATTATGGCCAGCGGTCAGGACATGTTGGGGTGTAGTGTCCTATGTCTGTATAGGGTATAATAGATGTATTATGGTCGGCGGTCAGGACATGTTGGGGTGTAGTGTCCTATGTCTGTATAGGGTGTAATAGATGTATTATGGCCGGCGGTCAGGACATGTTGGGGTGCAGTGTCCTATGTCTGTATAGGGTGTAATAGATGTATTATGGCCGGCGGTCAGGACATGTTGGGGGTGTAGTGTCCTATGTCTGTATAGGGTGTAATAGATGTATTATGGCCAGCGGTCAGGACATGTTGGGGTGTAGTGTCCTATGTCTGTATAGGGTGTAATAGATGTATTATGGCCAGCGGTCAGGACATGTTGGGGGTGTAGTGTCCTATGTCTGTATAGGGTGTAATAGATGTATTATGGCCAGCGGTCAGGACATGTTGGGGTGTAGTGTCCTATGTCTGTATAGGGTGTAATAGATGTATTATGGCCAGTGGTCAGGACATGTTGGGGTGTAGTGTCCTATGTCTGTATGGGGTGTAATAGATGTATTATGGTCAGTGATCAGGACATGTTGGGGTGTAGTGTCCTATGTCTGTATAGGGTGTAATAGATGTATTATGGCCAGCGGTCAGGACATGTTGGGGTGTAGTGACCTATGTCTGTATAGGGTGTAATAGATGTATTATGGCCAGCGGTCAGGACATGTTGGGGTGTAGTGTCCTATGTCTGTATAGGGTGTAATAGATGTATTATGGCCGGCGGTCAGGACATGTTGGGGTGTAGTGTCCTATGTCTGTATAGGGTGTAATAGATGTATTATGGCCAGTGGTCAGGACATGTTGGGGTGTAGTGTCCTATGTCTGTATAGGGTGTAATAGATGTATTATGGCCAGCGGTCAGGACATGTTGGAGTGTAGTTTCCTATGTCTGTGTAGGGTGTAATAGATGTTGGGGTCCTGTGTCTGTATAGGGTGTAAGATGTATAATGATTATGTCCCACAGTGAGGCGATTATGTGAGCTGGAGTATTTCCTGTCTATGTGCTGTTAGTATACAGCCAGCGCCCTGTAGTACACATCAGTCAGTACTTCGGATGCTATTGGTGTAGTGGTCGGCCGCCCTCTCAGTGTAATACACAGATTCCCCCCATACAGACGCCATAGACCCCCCCCCCCCTCCTCCTCGGGGTCCCATTCAGAATAGAGGAATTCTCGGATCACAGTGAATCTGTTCTACATCACCAGCGGTTGTCTCACACCCAACCAAACAACGTGTCACCTCTCCCCCGTCCTTCCGGGCTCGCGGCTTCCCCTTATGTAAATGTTTATACATTGTCTCTCTCCTGCTGGCCGGGGTCATTGTGATCGCTCTGGTACAGGACCCGGGTGGGTGCCAGTGCCTGGTGCCATCGCTGCCCTACATGCTTTCACATTGTTGGGTGGCTCCGGGCCCTGGACGCGTCACCGTTGAGATGTCTCCATTGAAGCGGCTGCGTCTCAGGTTGTGATTTATAGCGCTTGTGTCGGTGCCAAGTGTGAACGCGGAGTCGGCGATGAGGCTAAATGTGGACAGCGCTGATTACTTTTCCCACCATCAGAAGTGTGTTGTGTTTGGCTGATCTTCATCTGCGCCTGCGATGTCACTGCAGCGCCGGAGTCACCAGCTCGGGGCCGACATCACATATTTCTCTCCAGTTCCAGCAGTCATCGGACTTGTACTAATCTGTGATCACGCAGCCAGATGTCCATATGAGGAAATAGTCCCAGCCGCATGTCCCCAGGGCACCGGGTCACACATGAAGCAGGAACTGGTGCAGAGAAGAGATGCTGGGATGGGATGGGGGGTATTTACTCATCTTAATATCAACTATTTGCAGATATTGCCCTGAGGGCCTGATTCAGAGGGGGCTGTGGTTGCGGCTGTATATGATGCTGGTGCAATCCCCGATGGTGCGACAGGTGGTGGCGTCTGAGCACCAGCCATTATTACAGCACCTATAGGTGCGCAGTGGGCATCAGTACTCGCACGGGCTATAGGGGCGCAGTGGGCATCAGTCCTCGCACGGGCTATAGGTGCGCAGTAGGCATCAGTACTCGCACGGGCTATAGGGGCGCAGTGGGCATCAGTACTCGAACGGGCTATAGGGGCGCAGTGGGCTTCAGTCCTCGCACGGGCTATAGGGGCGCAGTGGGCATCAGTACTCGCACGGGCTATAGGGGCGCAGTGGGCATCAGTCCTCGCACGGGCTATAGGGGCGCAGTGGGCATCAGTCCTCGCACGGGCTATAGGGGCGCAGTGGGCATCAGTCCTCGCACGGGTTATAGGGGCGCAGTGGGCATCAGTCCTCGCACGGGCTATAGGGGCGCAGTGGGCATCAGTCCTCGCACGGGCTATAGGGGCGCAGTGGGCATCAGTCCTCGCATGGGCTATAGGGGCGCAGTGGCATCAGTCCTCGCACGGGCTATAGGGGCGCAGTGGGCATCAGTCCTCGCACAGGCTATAGGGGCGCAGTGGGCATCAGTCCTCGCACGGGCTATAGGGGCGCAGTGGGCATCAGTCCTCGCACGGGCTATAGGGGCGCAGTGGGCATCAGTCCTTGCACGGGGCTGTACACCATGGAGGGGCTTTGTAGCTGCATTAGCATAAAGTCACAGGTTCTAAGGTTCCCCACATCGATTAGATTGTAAGCCCATGTGGGCAGGAACATTGCAAAATGCATAACCTACAACTGTACCAGGGTTGCCGACTTTTAACTGCTCCTCTCCGGGAGAAGCCCGGAGAGGAGACTTTCCTTACCCGATCGGGGGGGGGGGGGGATAAATTACTGATCTCCATTGAGGGGGCGGGGCTAAAATGACACGATTGTGCCATTTTAGCTCCGCCCCCTCCTCTGAGACCCGCGGATTGCGGCATTTACGGGAGACTCCCGGGAATTCCGGAAGGGTCGGCAACCCTGAACTGTATCTTTTTGGCAGACACAGTACCGTTTTTAGGTCTCAAGCTGTCCATTGTAAATATAGGAAAGAGGGCGTAACCACAGCTCCTTTATCCTTGACCACGCCCCCTTCACACGTGGCCATGCCAACTTTCCGACCCAGAGGGAGAATAGAGTAGGTGGCAGGCGTAGCAAGCCTGCAAGGGGCTTTGTAGCGCTCGCCATGCTGTCTGAGTCCGGGCAGTCGGGATCCCGATGTCAGGGTAATGACTGTCGGGATTCCGAACCCTATACCACACAATTGAGGTGTGTATGAATGCTAGTGTGTATGAATGGGGTTTATCAGTGTGTATGAATGGTGGTGTGTATGCAGGAAGGCTGGTGGTGTGTATGAATGACAGTGTGTATGAATGGTGGTGTGTATGCAGGAAGGCTGGTGGTGTGTATGAATGAGAGTGTGTATGAATGGTGGTGTGTATGCAGGGAGGCTGGTTGTGTGTATGAATGACAGCGTATATGAATGGTGGTGTGTATGCAGGAAGGCTGGTGGTGTGTATGAATGACAGTGTGTATTAATGGTGGTGTGTATGCAGGGAGGCTGGTGGTGTGTATGAATGACAGTGTGTATGAATGGTGGTGTGTATGTAGGGAGGCTGGTTGTGTGTATGAATGACAGTGTGTATGAATGGTGGTGTGTATGTAGGGAGGCTGGTTGTGTGTATGAATGAGAGTGTGTATGAATGGTGGTGTGTATGCAGGAAGGCTGGTGGTGTGTATGAATGACAGTGTGTATGAATGGTGGTGTGTATGCAGGAAGGCTGGTGGTGTGTATGAATGACAGTGTGTATGAATGGTGGTGTGTATGCAGGGAGGCTGGTGGTGTGTATGAATGACAGTGTGTATGAATGGTGGTGTGTATGCAGGGAGGCTGGTGGTGTGTATGAATGACAGTGTGTATGAATGGTGGTGTGTATGCATGGAGGCTGGTGGTGTTTATGAATGACAGTGTGTATGAATGGTGGTGTGTATGTAGGGAGGCTGGTGGTGTTTATGAATGACAGTGTGTATGAATGGTGGTGTGTATGCAGGAAGGCTGGTGGTGTGTATGAATGACAGTGTGTATGAATGGTGGTGTGTATGCAGGGAGGCTGGTTGTGTGTATGAATGACAGTGTGTATGAATGGTGGTGTGTATGTAGGGAGGCTGGTGGTGTGTATGAATGACAGTGTGTATGAATGGTAGTGTGTATGTAGGGAGGCTGGTTGTGTGTATGAATGACAGTGTGTATGAATGGTAGTGTGTATGTAGGGAGGCTGGTTGTGTGTATGAATGACAGTGTGTATGAATGGTGGTTTGTATGCAGGAAGGCTGGTGGTGTGTATGAATGACAGTGTGTATGAATGGTAGTGTGTATGTAGGGAGGCTGGTGGTGTGTATGAATGAAAGTGTGTATGAATGGTGGTGTGTATGCAGGAAGGCTGGTGGTGTGTATGAATGACAGTGTTTATGAATGGTGGTGTGTATGCAGGGAGGCTGGTGGTGTGTATGAATGACAGTGTGTATGAATGGTGGTGTGTATGCAGGAAGGCTGGTGGTGTGTATGAATGACAGTGTGTATGAATGGTGGTGTGTATGCAGGGAGGCTGGTGGTGTGTATGAATGACAGTGTGTATGAATGGTGGTGTGTATGCAGGGAGGCTGGTGGTGTGTATGAATGACAGTGTGTATGAATGGTGGTGTGTATGCATGGAGGCTGGTGGTGTGTATGAATGACAGTGTGTATGAATGGTGGTGTGTATGTAGGGAGGCTGGTGGTGTGTATGAATGACAGTGTGTATGAATGGTGGTGTGTATGCAGGAAGGCTACACATGACAGTGTGTATGAATGGTGGTGTGTATGCAGGAAGGCTGGTGGTGTGTATGAATGACAGTGTGTATGAATGGTGGTGTGTATGAATGACAGTGTGTATGAATGGTGGTGTGTATGCAGGGAGGCTGGTTGTGTGTATGAATGACAGTGTGTATGAATGGTGGTGTGTATGTAGGGAGGCTGGTGGTATGTATGAATGACAGTGTGTATGAATGGTGGTGTGTATGCAGGAAGGCTGGTGGTGTGTATGAATGACAGTGTGTATGAATGGTGGTGTGTATGCAGGGAGGCTGGTGGTGTGTATGAATGACAGTGTGTATGAATGGTGGTGTGTATGCAGGAAGGCTGGTGGTGTGTATGAATGACAGTGTGTATGAATGGTGGTGTGTATGCAGGAAGGCTGGTGGTGTGTATGAATGACAGTGTGTATGAATGGTGGTGTGTATGCAGGGAGGCTGGTGGTGTGTATGAATGACAGTGTGTATGAATGGTGGTGTGTATGCAGGAAGGCTGGTGGTGTGTATGAATGACAGTGTGTATGAATGGTGGTGTGTATGCAGGAAGGCTGGTGGTGTGTATGAATGACAGTGTGTATGAATGGTGGTGTGTATGAATGACAGTGTGTATGAATGGTGGTGTGTATGCAGGGAGGCTGGTTGTGTGTATGAATGACAGTGTGTATGAATGGTGGTGTGTATGCAGGGAGGCTGGTGGTGTGTATGAATGACAGTGTGTATGAATGGTGGTGTGTATGCAGGGAGGCTGGTGGTGTGTATGAATGACAGTGTGTATGAATGGTGGTGTGTATGCATGGAGGCTGGTGGTGTGTATGAATGACAGTGTGTATGAATGGTGGTGTGTATGCAGGGAGGCTGGTGGTGTGTATGAATGACAGTGTGTATGAATGGTGGTGTGTATGCAGGGAGGCTGGTGGTGTGTATGAATGACAGTGTGTATGAATGGTGGTGTGTATGCGGATTCAGTATTGAATCCCGGCGGTCGGGATCCCGGCGTTCAGAATCCCGACGCCGGAATCCCGACAGCCGAAATGCCGACAAGGGGGGGACGTGGATCGCCCCCCCTTGCGGGCTCGCTGCGCTCGCCACGCAGCGTGCCCGGTGCCTCGCTACGCTCGGCACACTAATTTATTCTCCCTCCAGGGGTGTCGTGGACACCCACGGAGGGAGAATGTGTCGGCATTTCGGCGGTCGGGATTCCGGCGTCGGGATTCTGAACGCCGGGATCCCGACCGCCGGGATTA
>NC_139220.1:2224070-2336731 GCF_055691185.1 Crinia signifera | reverse complement strand
TTGTGTGTGTTATACTGCTGGGGGCATTATGTGTGTTATACTGCTGGGGGCATTATGTGTGTTATACTGCTGGGGGCATTATGTGTGTTATACTGCTGGGGCATTCTGTGCACTTCTATTATACTGCTGGGGGCATTATGTGTGTGTTATACTGCTGGGGGCATTATGTGTGTTATACTGCTGGGGGCATTATGTGGGGTATACTGCTGGGGGCATTATCTGTGTTATACTGCTGGGGGCATTATGTGTGTTATACTGCTGGGGGCATTATCTGTGTTATACTGCTGGGGGCATTATGTGTGTTATACTGCTGGGGGCTTATGTGTGTTATACTGCTGGGGGCATTATCTGTGGTATACTGCTGGGGGCATTATGTGTGGTATACTGCTGGGGGCATTATGTGTGGTATACTGCTGGGGGCATTATGTGTGTTATACTGCTGGGGGCATTATGTGTGGTATACTGCTGGGGGCATTATCTGTGGTATACTGCTGGGGGCATTATGTGTGGTATACTGCTGGGGCATTATGTGTGGTATACTGCTGGGGGCATTATGTGTGGTATACTGCTGGGGGCATTATGTGTGTGTTATACTGCTGGGGGCATTATGTGTGGTATACTGCTGGGGGCATTATGTGTGGTATACTGCTGGGGGCATTATGTGGGGTATACTGCTGGGGCATTATGTGTGTGTTATACTGCTGGGGGCATTATGTGTGTTATACTGCTGGGGGCATTATGTGTGTTATACTGCTGGGGGCATTATGTGTGTTATACTGCTGGGGGCATTATCTGTGTTATACTGCTGGGGGCATTATGTGTGTTAATACTGCTGGGGGCATTATGTGTGGTATACTGCTGGGGGCATTATGTGTGTTATACTGCTGGGGGCATTATGTGTGTTATACTGCTGGGGGCATTATGTGTGGTATACTGCTGGGGGCATTATGTGTGGTATACTGCTGGGGGCATTATGTGTGTTATACTGCTGGGGGCATTATGTGTGTTATACTGCTGGGGGCATTATGTGTGTTATACTGCTGGGGGCATTATGTGTGTTATACTGCTGGGGGCATTATGTGTGTTATACTGCTGGGGGCATTATGTGTGTTATACTGCTGGGGGCATTATGTGTGTTATACTGCTGGGGGCATTATGTGTGGTATACTGCTGGGGGCATTATGTGTGGTATACTGCTGGGGGCATTATGTGTGTTATACTGCTGGGGGCATTATGTGTGTTATACTGCTGGGGGCATTATGTGTGTTATACTGCTGGGGGCATTATGTGTGTTATACTGCTGGGGGCATTATGTGTGTTATACTGCTGGGGGCATTATGTGTGTTATACTGCTGGGGGCATTATGTGTGGTATACTGCTGGGGGCATTATGTGTGTTATACTGCTGGGGGCATTATGTGTGTTATACTGCTGGGGGCATTATCTGTGGTATACTGCTGGGGGCATTATCTGTGTTATACTGCTGGGGGCATTATGTGTGTTATACTGCTGGGGGCATTATCTGTGTTATACTGCTGGGGGCATTATCTGTGTTATACTGCTGGGGGCATTATGTGTGTTATACTGCTGGGGGCATTATGTGTGTTATACTGCTGGGGGCATTATGTGTGGTATACTGCTGGGGGCATTATCTGTGTTATACTGCTGGGGGCATTATGTGTGGTATACTGCTGGGGGCATTATCTGTGTTATACTGCTGGGGGCATTATGTGTGTTATACTGCTGGGGGCATTATCTGTGTTATACTGCTGGGGGCATTATGTGTGGTATACTGCTGGGGGCATTCTGTGCACTTCTATTATACTGCTGGGGGCATTATGTGTGGTATACTGCTGGGGGCATTATCTGTGTTATACTGCTGGGGGCATTATGTGTGGTATACTGCTGGGGGCATTATGTGTGGTATACTGCTGGGGGCATTATGTGTGTTATACTGCTGGGGGCATTATGTGTGTTATACTGCTGGGGGCATTATGTGTGTTATACTGCTGGGGGCATTATGTGTGGTATACTGCTGGGGGCATTATCTGTGTTATACTGCTGGGGGCATTATGTGTGGTATACTGCTGGGGGCATTATCTGTGTTATACTGCTGGGGGCATTATGTGTGTTATACTGCTGGGGGCATTATGTGGGCTATACTGCTGGGGGCATTATGTGTGTTATACTGCTGGGGGCATTATGTGTGGTATACTGCTGGGGGCATTATGTGTGTTATACTGCTGGGGGCATTATGTGTGTTATACTGCTGGGGGCATTATGTGTGTTATACTGCTGGGGGCATTATGTGTGGTATACTGCTGGGGGCATTATCTGTGTTATACTGCTGGGGGCATTATGTGTGGTATACTGCTGGGGGCATTATCTGTGTTATACTGCTGGGGGCATTATGTGTGTTATACTGCTGGGGGCATTATGTGTGTTATACTGCTGGGGGCATTATGTGTGGTATACTGCTGGGGGCATTATCTGTGTTATACTGCTGGGGGCATTATGTGTGGTATACTGCTGGGGGCATTATGTGTGTTATACTGCTGGGGGCATTATGTGTGTTATACTGCTGGGGGCATTATCTGTGGTATACTGCTGGGGGCATTATGTGTGTTATACTGCTGGGGGCATTATGTGTGTTATACTGCTGGGGGCATTATCTGTGTTATACTGCTGGGGGCATTATGTGTGTTATACTGCTGGGGGCATTATGTGTGTTATACTGCTGGGGGCATTATGTGTGTTATACTGCTGGGGGCATTATCTGTGTTATACTGCTGGGGGCATTATGTGTGTTATACTGCTGGGGGCATTATGTGTGTTATACTGCTGGGGGCATTATGTGTGTTATACTGCTGGGGGCATTATCTGTGTTATACTGCTGGGGGCATTATGTGTGTTATACTGCTGGGGGCATTATCTGTGTTATACTGCTGGGGGCATTATGTGTGGTATACTGCTGGGGGCATTATGTGTGGTATACTGCTGGGGGCATTATGTGTGTTATACTGCTGGGGGCATTATCTGTGTTATACTGCTGGGGGCATTATCTGTGTTATACTGCTGGGGGCATTATGTGTGTTATACTGCTGGGGGCATTATGTGTGTTATACTGCTGGGGGCATTATCTGTGTTATACTGCTGGGGGCATTATCTGTGTTCTACTGCTGGGGGCATTATGTGTGGTATACTGCTGGGGGCATTATGTGTGTTATACTGCTGGGGGCATTATGTGTGTTATACTGCTGGGGGCATTATCTGTGTTATACTGCTGGGGGCATTATCTGTGTTATACTGCTGGGGGCATTATGTGTGTTATACTGCTGGGGGCATTATCTGTGTTATACTGCTGGGGGCATTATGTGTGTTATACTGCTGGGGGCATTATGTGTGGTATACTGCTGGGGGCATTATCTGTGTTATACTGCTGGGGGCATTATGTGTGGTATACTGCTGGGGGCATTATGTGTGGTATACTGCTGGGGGCATTATGTGTGTTATACTGCTGGGGGCATTATCTGTGTTATACTGCTGGGGGCATTATGTGTGTTATACTGCTGGGGGCATTATCTGTGTTATACTGCTGGGGGCATTATGTGTGGTATACTGCTGGGGGCATTATCTGTGTTATACTGCTGGGGGCATTATCTGTGTTATACTGCTGGGGGCATTATCTGTGTTATACTGCTGGGGGCATTATGTGTGTTATACTGCTGGGGGCATTATGTGTGTTATACTGCTGGGGGCATTATGTGTGTTATACTGCTGGGGGCATTATCTGTGTTATACTGCTGGGGGCATTATCTGTGTTATACTGCTGGGGGCATTATCTGTGTTATACTGCTGGGGGCATTATGTGTGTTATACTGCTGGGGGCATTATGTGTGGTATACTGCTGGGGGCATTATCTGTGTTATACTGCTGGGGGCATTATGTGTGGTATACTGCTGGGGGCATTATGTGTGGTATACTGCTGGGGGCATTATGTGTGTTATACTGCTGGGGGCATTATGTGTGTTATACTGCTGGGGGCATTATGTGTGTTATACTGCTGGGGGCATTATGTGTGTTATACTGCTGGGGGCATTATCTGTGTTATACTGCTGGGGGCATTATGTGTGTTATACTGCTGGGGGCATTATGTGTGGTATACTGCTGGGGGCATTATGTGTGGTATACTGCTGGGGGCATTATGTGTGGTATACTGCTGGGGGCATTATGTGGGGTATACTGCTGGGGGCATTATGTGTGTTATACTGCTGGGGGCATTATGTGTGTTATACTGCTGGGGGCATTATGTGTGTTATACTGCTGGGGGCATTATGTGTTATACTGCTGGGGGCATTATGTGTGTTATACTGCTGGGGGCATTATGTGTGTTATACTGCTGGGGGCATTATGTGTGTTATACTGCTGGGGGCATTATGTGTGTTATACTGCTGGGGGCATTATGTGTGTTATACTGCTGGGGGCATTATGTGTGTTATACTGCTGGGGGCATTATGTGTGTTATACTGCTGGGGGCATTATGTGTGTTATACTGCTGGGGGCATTATGTGTGGTATACTGCTGGGGGCATTATGTGTGTTATACTGCTGGGGGCATTATGTGTGGTATACTGCTGGGGGCATTATCTGTGTTATACTGCTGGGGGCATTATCTGTGTTATACTGCTGGGGGCATTATGTGTGTGTTATACTGCTGGGGGCATTATGTGTGGTATACTGCTGGGGGCATTATGTGTGGTATACTGCTGGGGGCATTATGTGTGGTATACTGCTGGGGGCATTATGTGTGGTATACTGCTGGGGGCATTATGTGGGGTATACTGCTGGGGGTATTATGTGGGGTATACTGCTGGGGGCATTATCTGTGTTATACTGCTGGGGGCATTATCTGTATTATACTGCTGGGGGCATTATCTGTGTTATACTGCTGGGGGCATTATCTGTGTTATACTGCTGGGGGCATTATCTGTGTTATACTGCTGGGGGCATTATGTGTGTTATACTGCTGGGGGCATTATCTGTGTTATACTGCTGGGGGCATTATCTGTGTTATACTGCTGGGGGCATTATGTGTGTTACACTGCTGGGGGCATTATGTGTGTTATACTGCTGGGGGCATTATGTGTGTTATACTGCTGGGGGCATTATGTGTGGTATACTGCTGGGGGCATTATGTGTGGTATACTGCTGGGGGCATTCTGTGCACTTCTATTATACTGCTGGGGGCATTATCTGTGGTATACTGCTGGGGGCATTATGTGTGGTATACTGCTGGGGGCATTATGTGTGTTAAACTGCTGGGGGCATTATCTGTGTTATACTGCTGGGGGCATTATGTGTGGTATACTGCTGGGGGCATTATGTGTGTGTTATACTGCTGGGGGCATTATGTGTGTGTTATACTGCTGGGGGCATTATCTGTGGTATACTGCTGGGGGCATTATGTGTGGTATACTGCTGGGGGCATTATGTGTGTGTTATACTGCTGGGGGCATTATGTGTGTTATACTGCTGGGGGCATTATGTGTGTGTTATACTGCTGGGGGCATTATGTGTGTGTTATACCTGCTGGGGGCATTATGTGTGGTATACTGCTGGGGGCATTATGTGGGGTATACTGCTGGGGGCATTATGTGGGGTATACTGCTGGGGGCATTATGTGGGGTATACTGCTGGGGGCATTGTGTGGTATACTGCTGGGGGCATTATGTGGGGTATACTGCTGGGGGCATTATGTGTGGTATACTGCTGGGGGCATTATGTGGGGTATACTGCTGGGGGCATTATGTGTGGTATACTGCTGGGGGCATTCTGTGCACTTCTATTATACTGCTGGAGGCATTATGTGTGGTATACTGCTGGGGGCATTATGTGTGGTATACTGCTGGGGGCATTATGTGTGGTATACTGCTGGGGGCATTATGTGTGGTATACTGCTGGGGGCATTATGTGTGGTATACTGCTGGGGGCATTATGTGGGGTATACTGCTGGGGGCATTATGTGTGTTATACTGCTCGCATTAATGGTGAGTATTATAACAACATTATTTAAAAGAATAAATTCAGAGGCGTTTTATACTGACATTTACTTGAATTCACTTTTAAAATATATTATATGGCTCTCACTGAAATAAATTTCCAAATATTTTGCTTTCATGGCTCTCTTAGTCAAAAAGGTTCCTGACCCCTGCCCTAGTGGGACGTTCATCTCTGCAGCTCCCCCTAGTGGGACGTTTAGCCCCGCAGCTCCCCCTAGTGGGCCGTTCAGCCCCGCAGCTCCCCCTAGTGGGACGTTCAGCCCCGCAGCTCCCCTAGTGGGATGTTCAGCCCCGCAGCTCCCCCTAGTGGGCCGTTCAGCCCCGCAGCTCCCCCTAGTGGAACGGTCAGCCCCGCAGCTCCACCTAGTGGGATGTTCAGTTCTGCAGCTCCCCCTAGCGGGACGTTCAGCCCCGCAGCTCCCCCTAGCGGGACGTTCAGCCCCCCCTAGCGGGACGTTCAGCCCCGCAGCTCCCCCTAGCGGGATGTTCAGCCCCGCAGCTCCCCCTAGCGGGACTTCAGCCCCGCAGCTCCGCCTAGCGTGACGTTCAGCCCCGCAGCCCCCCACTAGCGGGACGTTCAGCCCCGCAGCTCCCCCTAGTGGGACGTTCAGCCTCGCAGCTTCCCCTAGTGGGACGCTCAGTCCCACAGCTCCCCCCTAGTGGGACGCTCAGTCCCGCAGCTCCCCCCTAGGCAGACGTTCAGCCCCGCAGCTCCCCCTAGGCAGACGTTCAGCCCCGCAGCTCCCCCTAGTGGGACGTTCAGCCCCGCAGCTCCCCCTAGTGGGACGTTCAGCCCCGCAGCTCCCCCTAGTGGGACGTTCAGCCCCGCAGCTCCCCCAGTGGGACTTTCAGCCCCGCAGTTCCCCCTAGTGCAGAGCTGGGCAATTGCGGCCCTCCAGATGTTGAGGAACTACACATCCCAGCATGCCTTGCATCAGTTTCAGCATGGCCACATAGCAAAACTAATGCAAAGCATCCTGGGATATGTAGTTCCTCAACATCTGGAGGGCCGCAATTGCTCAGCCCTGCCCTAGTGGGACGTTCAGCCCCGCAGTTCCCCCTAGTGGGACGTTCAGCCCCGAAGCTCCCCCTAGTGGGACGTTCAGCCCCGCAGCTCCCCCAAGTGTGACGTTCAGCACCGCAGCTCCCCCTAGTGGGACGTTCAGCCCCGCAGTTCCCCCTAGTGGGACGTTCAGCCCCGAAGCTCCCCCTAGTGGGACGTTCAGCCCCGCAGCTCCCCCAAGTGTGACGTTCAGCACCGCAGCTCCCCCTAGTGGGACGTTCAGCTCCGCAGCTCCCCCGAGTGGGACGTTCAGCCCCGCAGCTCCCCTAGAGGGATGTTCAGCTCTGCAACTCCCCCTAGTGGGACGTTCAGCCCCGCAGCTCCCCCTTGTGGGACGTTCAGCCCCGCAGCTCCCCCTAGTGGGACGTTCAGCCCCGCAGCTCCCCCTAGTGGGACATTCAGCACCGCAGCTCCCCCTAGTGCAGTGGTTCCCAACCCTGGTCCTCAAGTACTTCCAACAGTGCACGTTTTCCAGGTCACCCGGCAGGTGCACTCATTATTGAGGCACATTTGAAAAGATCCACAGGTGGAGCTAATTATGTCACTTGTGATTCTGTGTGGAGACTTGCAAAACATGCACTGTTTGGGGTACTTGAGGACCAGGGTTCAGAACCACTGCCCTAGTGGGCCGTTCAGCCCCGCAGCTCCCCCTAGTGCAGGGCTGGGCAACACCGGCCCTCCAGATGTTAGTGAACTACACATCCCAGGATGCTTTGCATTAGTTTTGCTATGTGGCCATGCTGAAACTGATGCAAGGCATGCTGGGATGTGTAGTTCATCAACATCTGGAGGGACGGTGTTGCCCAGCCCTGCCCTAGTGGGACATTCAGCCCCGCAGCTCCCCCTAGTGGGATGTTCAGCCCCGCAGCTCCCCCTAGTGGGACGTTCATCTTCGCAGCTCCCTCTAGTGGGACGTTCAGCCCCACAGCTCCCCCTAGTGGCATGTTCCATGTACTGTACAGGTAGATGGTATCTGGCTGTTACATAACTAGTCATTAATTAACATAATTCTCTCTTTTTTTCTGTGTGTTGAAGCTCAAACAGAATAGACGGGCCGACCTCCCCCTAACTGGGCCATCACCATGCAGTTTATACCGAGTGTGGTGAACAGGCCGACCTCCCCCTAACTGGGCCATCACCATGCAGTTTATACCGAGTGTGGTGAACAGGCCGACCTCCCCCTAACTGGGCCATCACCATGCAGTTTATACCGAGTGTGGTGGACGGGCCGACCTCCCCCTAACTGGGCCGTCACCATGCAGTTTATACCGAGTGTGGTGGACGGGCCGGCCTCCCCCTAACCGGGCCATCACCATGCAGTCTTTACCGAGTGTGGTGGACGGGCGACCTCCCCCTAACCGGGCAGTCACCGTGCAGTTTATACCAAATGTGGTGGACGGGCCGACCTCCCTCTAACCGGGCAGTCACCATGCAGTTTATACCGAATGTGGTGGACGGGCCGACCTCCCCCTAACTGGGCAGTCACCATGCAGTTTATACCGAGTGTGGTGGACGGGCCGACCTCCCCCTAACCGGGCCGTCACCATGCAGTTTATACCGAATGTGGCGGACGGGCCGACCTCCCTCTATCCGGGCCGTCACCATGCAATCTTTACCGAGTGTGGTGGACGGGCCGGCCTCCCCCTAACCGGGAAGTCACCATGCAGTTTATACCGAGTGTGGTGGACGGGCCGACCTCCCCCTAACCGGGCAGTCACCATGCAGTCTTTACCGAGTGTGGTGGACGGGCCGACCTCCCCCTAACCGGGCAGTCACCATGCAGTCTTTACCGAGTGTGGTGGACGGGCCGACCTCCCCCTAACTGGGCCGTCACCATGCAGTTTATACCGAGTGTGGTGGACGGGCCGACCTCCCCCTAACCGGGCAGTCACCATGCAGTCTTTACCGAGTGTGGTGGACGGTCCGACCTCCCCCTAACCGGGCCATCACCATGCAGTTTATACCAAATGTGGTGGACGGGCCGACCTCCCCCTAACTGGGCAGTCACCATGCAGTTTATACGGAGTGTGGTGGACGGGCTGACCTCCCCCTAACCGGGCAGTCACCGTGCAGTTTATACCGAGTGTGGTGGACGGGCCGACCTCCCCCTAACTGGGCCATCACCATGCAGTTTATACCGAGTGCGGGGCAGGGTTGGTTTTCCACACGCGCCTCCTGCTCCACTCTCAATGCGCTATTCATTGCTTCGGTGTGCGCCATCTCTGCGTCTCATTATAGTCATTATCTGCTCCCACAGTTCCAGGCAATGATCCAACTCTCCTATATGACTCATCTACCCGATATAATCCTACTTGGTGACCAGCTTCGTGTCTCCTGGCAGGGGCAAACGCAGGATTTTCAGAAGGGGGTTTCCAGAGGGGCGGAGCAAAGCACGGAGATGGACACTTAGGTGACCCAGTATATGCTGGGTCAGTTAAAGTATTATTGATAGATCAAATGTATGTAAATAATAATAATAAGTAAAAAAAAATATATATACACACACACACACACACACATATATATATATATATATATATATATATATATATACATACATATATACATATATACAGGGGCGTCAACAGCAGTGTAGAGCCCTGGGCATAGCAATGTATTGGGGCCCCTACCGATCCTCCAGTGGTAGGGGTGGGGGAAGCTTTGATGTCCCCCGGTGGTAGGGGGTATTATATCAACCGATCAGCATGTAGGGCCTGGATCAGTAATTTCCACCAATTACCCCTTTACTGCACAGATGGTGGGAGATGGGGTGGGAGAAGGGGGCATTGGGCTGAATGAAGGGGTCCTGATACATAACTTGCAGGGTGGTAGAGGATGTTTAATATGCAGAGGAGGGGTGTATAGTGGAGTGGGCTTATTATTCATAATTTTCTGGTGGGAGGACAGCTTGCTTGACTGCAGATATTTCCAGTTCCCAGAAATAAATTTCTTAGATTTTAATAGAATTAAAAACTAGAGAATCCCACCTACCAAATGGTATTGGGGACTAGGGGATCAGAGTTCAGGAGGCAGAGCAATCTGCCAATGAGTATATAAAACTACATACTAGGTGTGTGGAGCTGAAGCAGTAACCAGCAGCTGGAAGGCTGATTTCCCTGGTTTTGGGAACAGTAGAGACAAGCTACTAGTGTCCATCAAAGGGGGAGAGTCCCAGCTTTTGGAATATATCCTCAGAAAAACTTTATGGGCAGTATTCAATGAGAAAAGTTCTCCGTCTTTTGTGGAGAATTTGTGCTTTTTTCGCCTTGGACGGAGCATTTTGCTCTCCAAAAGCGAGCAAGCCTATTCAATGTGAAATGTTCTCCGTCTTTCTAACTGATTTTCGCCGTCTCTCTCCGTGTAGAAATTCTCCATCTTTTGATGGAGAGCTGGAATGTGAACTTTTAATCTAAAAGGCTTTTGTATTTAATTTTGGTGTCAAAAAATCAGGAATTTTTTTCTGTGAAGGGGCATGTGATTTTTATTCATGTGCTTATAGCACATGAATATATATTTAATTTAAAAAAAAATATTTTTTTTAATTTTTTTTTTTTTTTTTTTTACACAGTGCAGCCAGCAGGGGGCCGGAGCGCTCGAGCCGCTCATTAGATATTCATATATTCACTGCACCCGTATGCACGTTCGGGTACAGTGAATACTGGGTCCCCCGCTGGCTATAGGGGGGGGCAGCCTGTGCTGCCTGGGTCCCAGGGGGGCCCCCTACCCTCCCATATGTTCTGTGGCATCCAGGGAGACTTTAATCTCCCTGGATGCCACGTCCCTGTCAGCTCCCTGCCGCGGACGTTCGTCCGCTGCAGGGGTTAAGACTCGCCGCGAGTGGCGGCGAGTCTTAAAAACATTGAATAGTGGGAGCAGGAGAGGCAGCGAGCCCTCCGGAACACGGAGAGTGCACGGCGAGCAAAAAAAAATGCTCGCCATGCACGGAGAATATCTTCATTGAATACTGCCCTAAGTCAGACAGAACCTGAAATATCTGACTGGGAAGAGCAATTAACAGGCTTGGATGGGGACCACTGCTTTGAAGTCAGATATCTCCGGTTCCCAAGGGCCGATTTTTAAAATTCTTATACCCATGGAAAGAGGGGACCCTCAGCTGTCAGCCTAGGGCCCTTAGAATCCTAGGGGGGTTTCTGGGTACTCAGAAACCCCCCCTGCGTGCGCTACTGCCTGGGTCTTCTTACTGTGCTGGATGAGGGGCTTATACCTGATCATTGCCTGGAAGCTGCGGTGTCGCCACATGAATCTGGACGTTCCTCTTCTAGGCTCCTTGTACCACGGGAAGACCCCCAAAACCCAGCACAGTGATGACATGTACCCCCCCCCCGGGTTTTCTGCTAGTGGAAATTCTCCCATGTCAAATAACCCGCGTTGGATTCCCCGACAATCCTACCCAGGTAATGATCAGGGTTGGACCCGGTTTGCACCTGGGATCAGGGATAGTGGAAACGCTCCCATCCTGGTGTATTTGGAAACCGGAGCTGATTGGAGCTTCTGGGGCCTGTTTATGTGCACTGTCTGGGTAGACCAATGGCTCCGGGATACTGCGTTCCGTTTTCACAAAAGTTTTAAAAAGACCTTATCTTACGTAATTATAGGGAAAAAAAACAGGCCTTACCAGGGTTAAGTGTAAACGGGGCAAGATCCGGCAATTTACCGGGTAGCACTGTAGTGGAAATGTGTCTTAAACCCAGGTCCAACCCGGAATCGATCCGGGTACAAATTACCGGGTCTGACCCAGGTTGCTAGTGGAAAAGGGGGATAAATTAAGCTTTTGAAATAATTTAAATGCTCCTTTAATATCTGACTCAGCCACAAGGTGGGGGTGTTGTAGCACATACAATGGGCTCAGTATTACCAATAGAGACTCTGGGCCTGATTCAGTTAAGTTAAATCATAGATCACTTTGAAGCCTTCACAGGCTATAAAATAAAACAAGATAAAACTGAGGTCTTATCGATAGGCCATATACCGACCCTTATGTATACACAATGACGTTATCTCACATCCCCCATGAAAAATCTTGGTATCAAAATACCTTCTAGTCTCTGATATATATATATATATATATATATATACACACATACACACACATAGGGGGGAATTTACTAATATGAATTCGTAAAAAATAGGTGTATTCGTAGGCAGAAATACACCTATTTTTTACACATTTGTATTTTTGGGATTTACTATCCCGAAAATACAACAATTCGTATTCCTAATGATGGGACATTCGTATTTGTATTTACAAATACGAATGTCTACACCATCGATAGGATACGACAGGAATCACCATTCAAAAGAATGGTGGTTCCTGATGTACTAAGCAGCCGTACTGATAATACGGCTGCTAAGTGGTGTGAAACAGGCACCAAAATACGACAGGAAAATACACCTTGCTTTCCCTGTCGTATTTGCTTTAAGCCTGCACGGATCAGTCAGATCCGTGCAGGCTTCAGTGTAAAAAAAACTGGGTCCCCCCCACAGCTGTAACCAGCACCAGGCTGAAGGAGCCGGGCCGGTTATTAAAAATCAGGGAACCCGACAAATAGGGGTTCCCCGATTTTTAACAACCAGCCCCAGGCTCCAGGTCCGGGGCTGGTTCCCAAAATACGGGGGACAAAATGAGTAGGGGTCCCCCGTATTTTAAAAACCAGCCCCAGGCCAAACCAGCCAGCAGGGTAATGTCACAGCCGGGGGGAGACTTTTTATACAAGTCCCCCCCGGCCAAAGCATTCAGCCCTCTGACCAGTCAGCCTGGCCAGGGGCCCTGGGGGAGTGGGGACCCCCCCAATAAAGGGGTCTCCCCCCCTCCAGGACTTACCTGACCAGGCTGAAGCCTGGTGCTGTCCCCGGTGGCCCTGTGCGGTGGCCACCGGGCTGATACTGGTGTAAAAAAAAATAGATGAATAAACTATTGTTTTAAACTGTGGAACTATGAGTCCCAGCAATCCTCCCCCACAAGCTGGGACTTGGAAAACCACAAGTCCCAGCCTGCGGGGCATTAAAGGGCCGGCTGGGTCTTGTAGTTCCATAGTAAAAAAAATAGTTCAATAAATACACACTGACACATGAAAAATAAAAGTTTAATACATACATTACACACACACTGATATTTACCTATCTTGATCCCGTAGGAAGGTCCCAGAGTCTTGATCCGGTGCCTTGTCCTGGTTCCAGATCCATGTCGTCATTCTTCAGCATGTCGATATTCATGTCGGCATCGGCGTCCGTTCCGGGGTCCGAAGAAATCCATGGTGGACCTGTGGGTTTTGTTAGAAAAATATTTTCCTCTGAAAAAAAAACTAATTTGGAGATGAAATATTAACAAAATCCACAGGTCACAAAAATTCAATAAATTTAGGTCAAAGATCAGAGGGTTTTTTTTTTAAATCGACAAAAACCAGACCTGATAAAACAAAACTGAGGTCATTTTCAGATTATGGGGTGCAAAAATGTTCTGAATCTGGTTCAAAACCTTAAACAATTTGGAAAATAATTTTTTTTGTAACCCAGTGTTATCAATCTGTGGAAGATATGTGCGTCCAAAAACGTGTGTGTGTGTGTGTGTGTGTGTGTGTGTGTGTGTGTGTGTGTGCGTGTGTGTATATATATATATTTATGTTTCCCAATAGGCGGCACTCAGAGACGGAAACAAAATGTTTGTTTGGCTTGAGAAAGGGGATCATCCCCGAAACGTTGCCTTTTATCACAATAAACCTCCTATTGGTTTAAACACTTATTCCGTCTGTGAGTGCCGCCTATTGGGATACATAGCTACTAGCCACTGAGGCGATTGGGAAGGCACCAGGGCACAAGAGCCATCCACAGCTACTTTGAGTGCCGGCTCCCTCGGACTGTGTATGTATGTATGTATCTATCTGTATAAGAAGACCAAAAGACCGGCACAACCAATGCACATACGCTGTAAGAAATCAGCTGGGTGCCCACACTATAAGATTTCAACATACAGGATTTGGTGGTGCGGCACTCCCCGCATATTAATAAGACAGGAAACCGGTTTGAAGCAACGTTTCAATGTCTTTATTTAGACATTTTCATCAGACATTGAAACGTTGCTTCAAACCGGTTTCCTGTCTTATTAATATGCGGGCAGGGGCGGATTTAGGGATGAGGGCGCCCCTAGGCACAACAGTAATGTTTACTAAGTAGGACAGTTACAGGGGCAGTATCTGCATGTCCTATCCATTTACACTCTATTTAAGATGGAATATAGTACAGTACAGTTGTAAAATCAATCATGGGTAAGTATCCACTTCGGTGAATCGGTTTCTCTGTTCTTAGTACTTCACATGAAGACAATTCTTTATCAATAGCAAACAATTTATTATTTACAGATACGAGTATAATGTGTTTCAATATCGTCCGTTCAATAGTTACAATATAAATAACAACAAGAAATAACAATTTTTATTACACTGGAACAGCGGATGTTGATCCTTCACTGTAATCCTCCACTCCTGCGCTTCTTTACTCTACACATAAATATATGACTAACCCTACCTTCTTGCTACAATGCAAACAAGTTTAATGCAATTTCACTTACCATTTACATATACTAAATGCAATATCCAATATTCATATAGCCATTACAGTAAATATTAGAGATCTCTTTTCTATCGGGTACCAGCATGTATTATTGCGCAATAATTATTAAACATTACCCTAGTCTTGTTGTGTCTTTTGTGTAACTGCAGTTACTGTACTTTTCCTTTAAGCGCTTATTAAGAGGAGTATGTCTTTTTATCCTGCAGATGTTAGAGTCTCACGCTGAGAATATCTTACCACAGCGTATTTGTAATCCAATAGTGTAAACTCGGAGATTATCAGGCAATGTCTGCAAATAGCAATAATGTATCCATTCAAGTAACTCCTTCTATGTGAATGCTGTCACTACTGAATATTTCCTTATATCAGTAATGTAGGTGACTGAACTGCATTACTCTATGTTCGCTGCACGGACAGCTCAGTTCCTTAGTAGAATGCCCACGAAACATACAATAATGTTTCCAATATTCAGAGCTCTCCTGGCTGTGTTATATGTCACTCTGTCTTTAATAAATCTTTCTTTCAACACTTGCCTGCGTATCAGTCTCACCATATACTGCAGTGAAAGTAGACAATGTTCTGCACCGACTCTGCTCCCTTAGTACTGGACGTTGCTGGAGTAGGTTGCTACGGTGACAGTTACTGTTGTCGGGCACTAGCTGACCGGTATGTGTAGCTACTAGCTAGCGGTGAAACCCTTTAGGTATATGATCTGTTTACTCAAATGCAGGATCCTCAATGTAAATGAGTCTGGACGTTTTATGAGGTAATCCTCACTTTAGCTGGATCATAGTTTAACTCTCTGCCTGAAGTCTTTGCTGTGCTGTATAAATACTGTCCTGTATACTAATGTACTGTTCCTCAGCTAAGGCTGTGTGATGTTCCAGCAGTAAAGCACTAGGTATATCACGTATAGGAAACTGTGCTGGCTCCCTGAATATCAATTCCTGCAGCTTGATACTATTAGATAGTTAGCCATTCCCCTCCTTTGCTATATATATGGGTGTCAGGGCGGGACTCACCACACCTCTCTTATGACTGCGGATTAATATTCTCCTTTGACTCTGGCCGGCACTGCCCTCCGGATGCAGCGTCACTGCTGATTCTCCACCTCAGAGACCGCCTGTCAGCACCGCTATCCGCCCTGCCTGCTACGTAGCTCTGCCTTTTACAAATCTCCTCAGGGATTCTCCATCTTCCCCTCACAGACTGCCCAGCACAACTGTTCCTCACTCTCAACTGTCTCCCCTGACCCTGGTCATGTGACCAACTCCTGACCTCTTCAACAGTTGCAGAGACTGCTGGGAATTGTTCATTTCTCAGACAATGTCCCCTGTGGGGATAGCATATGTTTATAGCACAATATATCTTATATTAATAATAACTAGTATGGCATCGTATGCCTATAAATCACTACATGCACATATATATGAATTTATCACATTTTTCCCCGGTAAAACATTGCATGTCCTCAGGCAATGGACTTTATACATTTTTAAACATCAATATACTACATATATATATTTCAAACATTGCAAATCATTACATGCTTTTTAAGTCAAGAAAGTTTACATTTTTATCATAAATCATTCTTAACTTTAAACATATATGTTCAATCTCTGAATCGGAGGGGTTTTACCCCTCTGGTACTTCTAATGAGTCTGCTGGACATCTCCTCTACACCATCTTTGTGGAGGAATGGGCCACGTTCCTCGGCCTCTCTTCTTTTCTCTGCGAGGAGTATTTCCCTAAGGCGCTGAAGATATACTGGGTCTTGCATAGGATGGTAGGGAACTTGTGGTATTGCGTCTTCTTCTGTACAGTCCTGGCATGGCTCAAGTTGGTTTCTGTGTACCATCTTAAGAACTTGGTGGTCATCTCCATCTCTTCTTATTCCATACACCCCAGTGTCTGTAGCCGAAAGGTGAACAATTATGTAGGGTTCAGATTCCCAGAAGGGATCTAAGTCATTGCTCCGTTGGTCATCCAGCTTCCAAACTAGGTCTCCCACTCGGAATGATGTGGCATTCGCGTTCTGGCCATAACTTGTCCCTTGTGGGTGGTGGGCTGTCTCCATCCTTTCTTCCACTACTTTCTCGGCCAGTTCATGCCAATGCTCGTGTTCGTTCAACCCATCGGTCTGAATCACTTCTGTCCCCTCGGGGAGGGTGTCAAGCTCCTGATCCGCTGCGCTGTTTCCCCTACCAAAAGGTTGCCTGTGGGAGAATGGCGGTGGACTTCTGCACTGGATGGGTCTCTGCGGAGGGAACACTTCTTCCACTCTCTCCCCTTCACTTGCTTGGTCTGTTTTTATGCCTTCTCCACCAGATTCGGCAGCATCCTCTACTTTTGGCTGGTAAGACCATCTGCGGAACTGACGTCTGTTGGGAGCAAACCGGCTTCCTTTAACTGGTACACCACCAGGGCCCGTCACGTTGGCTGCCTCAGCACCCTTCTCTCCTTCTACCACATCAAATTCAACCGTCTCGCATTCTCCAACACTGCGCAGAAATTTCTGGGGGTTGTTTCTCTTTATGGCCGTCTCATGGACAAAGACATCATCTTTTGTGTCATTCCTGTTGATGAAGCCATACCTCTTCCGGACATTAAACCACTTGACCGTTCCTTGTACTTGCGTAGCCAGCACCCTCTTCCCTGCCTGGCTTCTCCGGTCATAGACTGTGTATTGCATGACTCGTCTCACAGTCTGAGCTCGGTTGAACAGTTCTGGTGTCAGTGTCAAGATTAGTTCTTCCGGGCAATTTCTTAGGACATTCATTCCAACAATTATGGGCGGTAACCATTGGTCCTTAACGGCCGTAATTAAACATCCTTGATTGATGAGATGAGCTTGCCCTATCTTGATCTCAGCTTCAAAGTACCCGCAACACTCGATACGTTGTCCATTGCTGGCTAACAAATTCAACCCGGCCGGTGGTGTGGCTATGACACTTTCTTTCCTCCAATGCTTAATGAACTCATCCCATCGAATCGTAGTCACTTGTGACCCGGTATCCAACAATGCTGGTATGCTGACTCCATTCACCTTGATTTCAATGGTAGGGCAACACCCAATGAGTTTTGGTATCCATTCTTGCGATGTGGGACTTTCTACTGAAGATACTCCCGACGGTTGGTCCCGGACCTCGGGAGTTCTGTTTAAATGTTCCGTACTGCTGCAGTTTTTCTCAATATGCCCGCTGCTTTGGCAATGCCTGCAGATGGGTCTTCCTTGTTCATCGAATTTATCTGTAGGAAGTCGGCGGGAGCTCCATGAAGCGTTTCTCCCATCATTTCCGTAATGGGGTTCTCTCTCCATCTGCCAGGGTCTCTGTAAGGTCTGCGTCTCTTTTAAGGTTCTCAATTCTCGACAAAGATCAGTCATTCCTTGTGTCAATTCAGCAATTTGCCCTTTAATTTCTTCGATGGGGTCTTTAAAGGCAGCAGATTGAACTTGCTGAAAAACGGTTTCAACAGGGGTGATTACGGTTCCTTTTATGGGTTTATCGCCTAAAACCTTTACTATCAACTCCTTGAAGTCTGAAAAGCTGATAGGTGATTCTTGTCGATGTAGCATCTTTAGCTGCCCTTTGGTATTTGCATCGTAGATTCCGTCGAGAAATTGACTCGTTAAAGTTTCATCTTCATTCAGTTCCCTTGGGGCACACAACTTAATATCTTGCAATGCCTCCTGCAATTCTACAGCATATTCTCGTAGCGATTCATGCGGTTGCTGCTTCCGGGAATAGAACTGCGTTTTGAGTTCTGATAAAGTCTTAGCATCGAACACTTTTGCTAACTTGTCCAATATATCCGCTGCCGATTTCTTTTGGCTTTCTGGCCACGACTTCACTTCCCTTTTCGCAAATCCTCTCAGTTGAGCCAACAGTATCTCTATTTGTTGATTTTCATCTAATCTATATACCTGGAACATGGTTTCAATTTGTTCCCTAAAGTCGCGGAACGCATTGGTTTCAGTCATTCCACTATCTCCGGTATAAGTGGGAAGCCATGGCGCCCCCAAGTAATAGGGCATAGTTATCACTGCCGGTTTAAGTGCCATTGAACTTATTCTATCCGTTGCATTTCCTTGGTCCTCGTTGCCAAGCATCTCTTCTTGACTATTGTCTTGAGACATTTTGAGTAACGCAGGGTTGGGTTTTCTCCGCTTTTGATGTACGTATCCTGTTCGTCAGACGCCAAATGTGAAATCTATCATGGGTAAGTATCCACTTCGGTGAATCGGTTTCTCTGTTCTTAGTACTTCACATGAAGACAATTCTTTATCAATAGCAAACAATTTATTATTTACAGATACGAGTATAATGTGTTTCAATATCGTCCGTTCAATAGTTACAATATAAATAACAACAAGAAATAACAATTTTTATTACACTGGAACAGCGGATGTTGATCCTTCACTGTAATCCTCCACTCCTGCGCTTCTTTACTCTACACATAAATATATGACTAACCCTACCTTCTTGCTACAATGCAAACAAGTTTAATGCAATTTCACTTACCATTTACATATACTAAATGCAATATCCAATATTCATATAGCCATTACAGTAAATATTAGAGATCTCTTTTCTATCGGGTACCAGCATGTATTATTGCGCAATAATTATTAAACATTACCCTAGTCTTGTTGTGTCTTTTGTGTAACTGCAGTTACTGTACTTTTCCTTTAAGCGCTTATTAAGAGGAGTATGTCTTTTTATCCTGCAGATGTTAGAGTCTCACGCTGAGAATATCTTACCACAGCGTATTTGTAATCCAATAGTGTAAACTCGGAGATTATCAGGCAATGTCTGCAAATAGCAATAATGTATCCATTCAAGTAACTCCTTCTATGTGAATGCTGTCACTACTGAATATTTCCTTATATCAGTAATGTAGGTGACTGAACTGCATTACTCTATGTTCGCTGCACGGACAGCTCAGTTCCTTAGTAGAATGCCCACGAAACATACAATAATGTTTCCAATATTCAGAGCTCTCCTGGCTGTGTTATATGTCGCTCTGTCCTTAATAAATCTTTCTTTCAACACTTGCCTGCGTATCAGTCTCACCATATACTGCAGTGAAAGTAGACAATTTTCTGAAGCGACTCTGCTCCCTTAGTACTGGACGTTGCTGGAGTAGGTTGCTACGGTGACAGTTACTGTTGTCGGGCACTAGCTGACCGGTATGTGTAGCTACTAGCTAGCGGTGAAACCCTTTAGGTATATGATCTGTTTACTCAAATGCAGGATCCTCAATGTAAATGAGTCTGGACGTTTTGTGAGGTAATCCTCACTTTAGCTGGATCATAGTTTAACTCTCTGCCGGAAGTCTTTGCTGTGCTGTATAAATACTGTCCTGTATACTAATGTCCTGTTCCTCGGCTAAGGCTGTGTGATGTTCCAGCAGTATAGCACTAGGTATATCACGCATAGGAAGCTGTGCTGGCTCCCTGAATATCAATTCCTGCAGCTTGATACTATTAGATAGTTAGCCATTCCCCTCCTTTGCTATATATATGGGTGTCAGGGCGGGACTCACCACACCTCTCTTATGACTGCGGATTAGTATTCTCCTTTGCCTCTGGCCGGGACTGCCCTCCGGATGCTGCGTCACTGCTGATTCTCCACCTCAGAGACCGCCTGTCAGCACCGCTATCCGCCCTGCCTGCTACGTAGCTCTGCCTTTTACAAATCTCCTCAGGGATTCTCCATCTTCCCCTCACAGACTGCCCAGCACAACTGTTCCTCACTCTCAACTGTCTCCCCTGACCCTGGTCATGTGACCAACTCCTGACCTCTTCAACAGTTGCAGAGACTGCTGGGAATTGTTCATTTCTCAGACAATGTCCCCTGTGGGGATAGCATATGTTTATAGCACAATATATCTTATATTAATAATAACTAGTATGGCATCGTATGCCTATAAATCACTACATGCACATATATATGAATTTATCACACAGTGGATATTTTGCAGTTATTGGTACATTTTGGGCTGACAGTACTATCACAGGCATCCAAGTGCCACCCCCAAACATGTGCCGCCCCTAGGCACGTGCCTCACGTGCCTAATGGGATATTCGGCTCTGTATGCGGGGAGTGCCGCACCACCAAATCCTATCTATCTATATATATATATATATATATATACAATCCAAGAGAACTGGCACCCCCTCCTGCAGAAAGCACTCACATCGCGACCGCCAGGCTTGATTTCATCATGCTATCTCTGCGCCCTCATGCCAGTAGCAGCAGCCGCAGCTTCCGCTCACCTCTTCCGCTCCCTGCTTTCATGTCTGTCCTAGGATAACCAACTAGCTGGGTACTGCAGTGCTTTCAAATGGGGTTCAATCTTTAATGCTTCTATACAGTATTTGTTAATGCATGGGCATGGCCTAACGTCACGATAGCCAGACACTGTATATGCACTGTGCGGGGCATTTGTGTATCTGCACTGTGGGGGGGCATTTGTGTATCTGCCAGATGGGAAGCGGTCATCTATTAGAATGAACTTAGGTCCACAGTCATTAGGTCGACCCCACTAGGTCGACTGGCAGGAAGGTCGACCTGACTTAAGGTCGACATGGGCCAAGGTCGACATGACTTAAGGTCGAATTTGCATAAAGGTCGACGTGAGGAAGGTCGGCGTGAGGAAGGTCGACTGGTCATAAGGTCGACATGGGGTTTTTCACTGTTTTTTGAGCCGACATGTGCCGACAGGCGGTATTTCATGCCCTACCATCCCCTAGGGCGTGGAGGAGGTTATTAAAGCTGTGGCGAGCGAAGCGAGCCACCGTGCCCGATGCATTGCGAGCGAAGTGAGGATCCGATTCTCATTGCCAACTATGTGCATGTCGACTGTGTCGACATTCGGATAAAAAACAGTGAAAAACCCATGTCGACCTTATAACCAGTCGACCTTCCTCATGTCGACCTTTATGCAAATTCGACCTTAAGTCCTGTCGACCTTGGCCCATGTCGACCTTAAATCAGGTCGACCTTCCTGCCAGTCGACCTAATGGGGTCGACCTAATTTCATTCTGACAGATGTACCGATTCCCTGCACTGTGGGGGGCATTTGTGTATCTGCACTGTGGGGGGTATGTGTGTATCTGCACTGTGGGGGGTATGTGTGTATCTGCACTGTGGGGGCATTTGTGTATCTGCACTGTGGGGGGCATTTGTGTATCTGCACTGTGGGGGGCATTTGTGTATCTGCACTGTGGGGGGCATTTGTGTATCTGCACTGTGGGGGGCATTTGTGTATCTGCACTGTGGGGGGCATTTGCGTATCTGCACTGTGGGGGGCATTTGCGTATCTGCACTGTGGGGGGCATTTGCGTATCTGCACTGTGGGGGGCATTTGCGTATCTGCACTGTGGGGGGCATTTGCGTATCTGCACTGTGGGGGGCATTTGCGTATCTGCACTGTGGGGGGCATTTGCGTATCTGCACTGTGGGGGGCATTTGCGTATCTGCACTGTGGGGGGCATTTGCGTATCTGCACTGTGGGGGGCATTTGCGTATCTGCACTGTGGGGGGCATTTGCGTATCTGCACTGTGGGGGGCATTTGCGTATCTGCACTGTGGGGGGCATTTGCGTATCTGCACTGTGGGGGGCATTTGCGTATCTGCACTGTGGGGGGCATTTGCGTATCTGCACTGTGGGGGGCATTTGCGTATCTGCACTGTGGGGGGCATTTGCGTATCTGCACTGTGGGGGGCATTTGCGTATCTGCACTGTGGGGGGCATTTGCGTATCTGCACTGTGGGGGGCATTTGCGTATCTGCACTGTGGGGGGCATTTGCGTATCTGCACTGTGGGGGGCATTTGCGTATCTGCACTGTGGGGGGCATTTGCGTATCTGCACTGTGGGGGGCATTTGCGTATCTGCACTGTGGGGGGCATTTGCGTATCTGCACTGTGGGGGGCATTTGCGTATCTGCACTGTGGGGGGCATTTGCGTATCTGCACTGTGGGGGGCATTTGCGTATCTGCACTGTGGGGGGCATTTGCGTATCTGCACTGTGGGGGGCATTTGCGTATCTGCACTGTGGGGGGCATTTGCGTATCTGCACTGTGGTGGGCATTTGCGTATCTGCACTGTGGGGGGCATTTGCGTATCTGCACTGTGGGGGGCATTTGCGTATCTGCACTGTGGGGTCATTTGCGTATCTGCACTGTGGGGGTCATTTGCGTATCTGCACTGTGGGGGTCATTTGCGTATCTGCACTGTGGGGGTCATTTGGGTATCTGCACTGTGGGGGGCATTTGCGTATCTGCACTGTGGTGGGCATTTGCGTATCTGCACTGTGGGGGGCATTTGCGTATCTGCACTGTGGTGGGCATTTGCGTATCTGCACTGTGGGGGGCATTTGCGTATCTGCACTGTGGGGGGCATTTGCGTATCTGCACTGTGGGGGGCATTTGCGTATCTGCACTGTGGTGGGCATTTGCGTATCTGCACTGTGGGGGGCATTTGCGTATCTGCACTGTGGGGGGCATTTGTGTATCTGCACTGTGGGGGGCATTTGTGTATCTGCACTGTGTGGCATAACATGTAATGGACCCATGAATTTTGGGAATTCTCCACTTTGCTGCTGGGGATTGTTATGTAACTGGCATTGTTTGGAGGAAAAATAATTTTTTTTTTAAAATGTAATACACCGATCGATGCCCCGCCCCTTTTGTAGCTCCTCCCACATCACCACCCACTTTCTGTCCCCGCCCACAGTTCCTGAACCTATTTTCCTACAAAAATAGCACTGTATATATATATATATATATATATATATATATATATATATATATATATATATATATATATATATATATATATATATATATATATATATACATACAGTCTTAGTTTAGAGAGCACTCACCAGACTTCCAATATTTGATGCAAAGTAAAACTTTTAATACATCACCAGAGTCTTCAAAACAATGTCGACGTTTCGAGCCACGTCAGGCCCTTTGTCAAGACAGGAATGAGAGTGGGTCACAGCCACAGAAGACACCTCACCATGAACAATTACACCATTTAAATACCATTGGGGCAGGAAGTGCCTCCTGCAGAACGCCGCTCGGTATATCAGCCTCAATATGGCAATCACAACTAAATTAACGTCATCCTAACTGATAAGGAATAGTATATAACAATATAACTTACTTTATACAGAGAATAATGCGTGTAGGCATCCAGAGTAAATTAAAACCTGTGATAAACCTCCGGCGTGCGTTCCATTCATTTGGAACGCACTGCCCGGAAGTATCAATAACCAATCAGCGTCCTGTGCGCTGTTCACCAGACTCCCTACCGGAAGTCGTCATCTGCGTTCCATAGTGAATGGCCGGGGCGCCCAGTGCGTGGCGTTCCAGCTCCGATACAGGAAGCGCTCACAGAAGCTTAGTGCTAGCGCAGCCTAAGTTTAGATGTATTCCAGCTATCAATCTACAAAAATACCCCCATGTTCAAGAGGACGCCATGATTACAAAACTGAAGGCTGGATTGGATGCTGTGCAACATTTAGCATGTGCGCTCCACAGCAAAGCCTGGAACGCACAGCCATGTTGTTTCCCTAATAAGGTGTTAGATGACTTTTGACCCCTACGGGGAGTTCACAACATATAGAAATTAGGAAAAAAAAATTTTTGAAAAAGTATAAGCGAACTGCAGGTAGCAATCTGCGCCAATGGTACAAATGTGCATATTAGTTATGTATCAAAAGAGGACAAACAACACACAAAAAAAAAATCAAAAATAAATTACTGCCTTGGGGACAGGCAGCGGGGGTCCGGGGACTGGAGAAGGTTAACTCCGGCTCCTAGCGCTGCAGGGCGGTGGGCGAGAGGCAGATTTTGAAAAGACTGAATTCAGCCAATCAGCATCCGGCAAGTCTTTTCAAAATCATCAGCGCTTCCCGCCGCCAGGCAAATAGCAAGAGGCTGTGTATGTGAAAGCTGCCGCTACACCAGTCCCTGGACCCCCGCTGCCAACATACCTGTGTGTAGCGTCCAGGGGTCCAGGGACTGGTGTAGCGGCAGCCTTCACTCACTCCGTCTCCTAGCGCTATCTGCCTGGCGGCGGGAAGCGCTGATGACTTCGAAAATACTTGCCGGACGCTGATTGGCTGAATTCAGGCAATCTGAAGTCTTTTCAAAACCTGCCTCCCGCCCACCGCCCGGCAGCGATAGGATCTGGAGTTAACCCACCAGTCCCCGGACCCCCGCTGCTCATCCCAGGGACCACGCTACCGGGACACCACACTAGCGCCCCCATCCTCCAGCGCCCGGTGCGAGTGACCCCCTAGCCCCCCCCCCCTAGTTACAGCCCTGCCTATTAGTATACACACATGACACTTAGTAGCCACACATTTGATTTTTGCAGTGATTTGAAGTCGCACCCTCCAACTAAATACTTTGTTGGTCTTCTTGCTTTGTTTCCATAGCAGGGACGCGCTCCCGGCAGACACGGAAAATGCGCTTCCTATGGTAACCTAGGTGACGGCCGCACGTCAGAGGTGGGCTGAGCCGCGGCACCCGGAAGTGACAGCCGCAGACGCCGGAGCAGCGCGTCCTGGCTACAGCGTTCAGCTACTTATACAGGTAAGAGAGCTGTAAGCTCTGTCTCGCTTCTTACACACCCGCACTATATGCACTTTGGCTGCATCCTGATGAAAAGGCGTTAAGCCTGGAAACGTCGATGATGATGCCACTTGTTGTACCACCCTGTGATTACATTTTTTTTTTGCTAAGATCTGTTGAGTGCCGCTCTCTGCTCTATCTGTGTCTGCTTAAGGCATACTAGAACTTTGGACTGTATATATATTATATATATAATCCACAGCAGGTCCGACACAGTCACTTATGTAAATAACAGGGAGGGTGCCCGTAATCCAGGAGAAATACAGGTTACACTGTCACAGCCCTCCGGTTAATGGAATTTCCAATACAGGGAAGTATTTTGCCACAAAACCAACACTGTGACGTCATCAAGCAGGGCCGCAGTGCTCAAGCTTGAGAAGCGTGTGTGCAACAAAGCGAGAGTTGCCATAGTGATCGTGTGCATGGCAACTGGGTGTGTCATAGCAACGAGAATAGCGTTATAGAGGTAGCACTGTCAGGAAGCCACTGGCGTTAATAATGCCAATACTTAATAAGGACTCCTGTATAAGAAATATATACTTGGCAATAAATGGGGATCCTCATTCCAGTGAGCACAGTAGTACTGCAATGTGGATGATATACAGGAACCCGTATATACCAACAAACTAGACTATGCTATTAATTACAACAAGATGTGGACAGAGTCCACATCTATAGGTACGAAGCTCATCTGCCAAATCTAAACAGTGATTATTGTAACACATAGAAGGACACGGATCGGATACTGGCATGTGACAATGACAATACTGATGGAATTATGGGGAGAAAAGTTATTCATATTCATTTCACCTGTGGGGATTTGTCAGAAGCGCATCTTGTTCCCACAATAAAATATTAATCCCGGCTGTATATGTAAAACCCTTGGGGTATAGTGTACCCAGCCGCAGGATCCATCGGGATTCACGTTCCTGCCTCGGTCCCCTCCTCTGATAGACTGAGGAGTGTGGTCTATCATCCTGGATTTAGGACTTGATATATTGGGGGAAGCCTGTGTGACATGACGGACTAGAGCCAGTGAGAGCGCGTCCGGTCAGTGTGTGTCTTATAGTGAGAGCGTGTCCGGTCAGTGTGTGTCTTATAGTGAGAGCAGGTCCGGTCAGTGCGCGTCTTATAGCGAGAGCGCGTCCGGTCAGTGCGTGTCTTATAGTGAGAGCGCGTCCGGTCAGTGTGTGTCTTATAGTGAGAGCGCGTCCGGTCAGTGCGCGTCTTATAGTGAGAGCGCGTCCGGTCAGTGTGTGTCTTATAGCGAGAGCAGGTCCAGTCAGTGTGTGTCTTATAGTGAGAGCGTGTCCGGTCAGTGCGTGTCTTATAGTGAGAGCAGGTCCGGTCAGTGTGTGTCTTATAGTGAGAGCGCGTCCGGTCAGTGTGTGTCTTATAGTGAGAGCGCGTCGGGTCAGTGTGTGTCTTATAGTGAGAGCGCGTCCGGTCAGTGGGTGTCTTATAGTGAGAGCGCATCCGGTCAGTGGGTGTCTTATAGCGAGAGCGCGTCCGGTCAGTGTGTGTCTTATAGTGAGAGCGCGTCCGGTCAGTGTGTGTCTTATAGTGAGAGCGCGTCCGGTCAGTGTGTGTCTTATAGTGAGAGCGCGTCCGGTCAGTGCGCGTCTTATAGCGAGAGCGCGTCCGGTCAGTGCGTGTCTTATAGTGACAGCAGGTCCGGTCAGTGCGTGTCTTATAGTGAGAGCAGGTACGGTCAGTGTGTGTCTTATACTGAGAGCGCGTCCGGTCAGTGCGCGTCTTATAGCGAGAGCGCGTCCGGTCAGTGTGTGTCTTATAGCGAGAGCAGGTCCGGTCAGTGCGCGTCTTATAGTGAGAGCGCGTCCGGTCAGTGCATGTCTTATAGTGAGAGCGCGTCCGGTCAGTGCGTGTCTTATAGTGAGAGCGCGTACGGTCAGTGTGTGTCTTATAGTGAGAGCAGGTCCGATCAGTGCGCGTCTTATAGTGAGAGCAGGTCCGGTCAGTGCGTGTCTTATAGTGAGAGCGCGTCCGGTCAGTGCGCGTCTTATAGCGAGAGCAGGTCCGGTCAGTGCGTGTCTTATAGTGAGAGCGCGTCCGGTCAGTGCGTGTCTTATAGTGAGAGCGCGTCCGGTCAGTGCGCGTCTTATAGCGAGAGCAGGTCCGGTCAGTGCGTGTCTTATAGTGAGAGCGCGTCCGGTCAGTGCGCGTCTTATAGCGAGAGCGCGTCCGGTCAGTGTGTGTCTTATAGTGAGAGCGTGTCCGGTCAGTGTGTGTCTTATAGTGAGAGCAGGTCCGGTCAGTGCGTGTCTTATAGTGAGAGCGCGTCCGGTCAGTGCGCGTCTTATAGCGAGAGCGCGTCCGGTCAGTGTGTGTCTTATAGTGAGAGCAGGTCCGGTCAGTGCGTGTCTTATAGTGAGAGCAGGTCCGGTCAGTGCGCGTCTTATAGTGAGAGCAGGTCCGGTCAGTGCGCGTCTTATAGCGAGAGCAGGTCCGGTCAGTGTGTGTCTTATAGTGAGAGCAGGTCCGGTCAGTGCGTGTCTTATAGCGAGAGCGTGTCCGGTCAGTGCGCGTCTTATAGTGAGAGCGCGTCCGGTCAGTGTGTGTCCTATAGTGAGAGCAGGTCCGGTCAGTGCGCGTCTTATAGTGAGAGCGCGTCCGGTCAGTGTGTGTCCTATAGTGAGAGCGTGTCCGGTCAGTGCGTGTCTTATAGTGAGAGCGTGTCCGGTCAGTGTGTGTCCTATAGTGAGAGCAGGTCCGGTCAGTGCGCGTCTTATAGTGAGAGCGCGTCCGGTCAGTGTGCGTCTTATAGTGAGAGCGCGTCCGGTCAGTGTGTGTCTTATAGTGAGAGCGCGTCCGGTCAGTGTGTGTCTTATAGTGAGAGCGCGTCCGGTCAGTGTGTGTCTTATAGTGAGAGCGCGTCCGGTCAGTGTGTGTCTTATAGTGAGAGCGCGTCCGGTCAGTGCGCGTCTTATAGTGAGAGCGCGTCCGGTCAGTGTGTGTCTTATAGCGAGAGCAGGTCCGGTCAGTGTGTGTCTTATAGTGAGAGCGCGTCCGGTCAGTGCGTGTCTTATAGTGAGAGCGCATCCGGTCAGTGTGTGTCTTATAGTGAGAGTGCGTCCGGTCAGTGTGTGTCTTATAGTGAGAGCGCGTCCGGTCAGTGTGTGTCTTATAGTGAGAGCGCGTCCGGTCAGTGCATGTCTTATAGTGAGAGCGCGTCCGGTCAGTGCGCGTCTTATAGTGAGAGTGCGTCCGGTCAGTGTGTGTCTTATAGTGAGAGTGCGTCCGGTCAGTGTGTGTCTTATAGTGAGAGCGCGTCCGGTCAGTGTGTGTCTTATAGTGAGAGCGCGTCCGGTCAGTGTGTGTCTTATAGTGAGAGCGCGTCCGGTCAGTGCATGTCTTATAGTGAGAGCGCGTCCGGTCAGTGCGCGTCTTATAGTGAGAGTGCGTCCGGTCAGTGTGTGTCTTATAGTGAGAGTGCGTCCGGTCAGTGTGTGTCTTATAGTGAGAGCGCGTCCGGTCAGTGTGTGTCTTATAGTGAGAGCGCGTCCGGTCAGTGCATGTCTTATAGTGAGAGCGCGTCCGGTCAGTGTGTGTCTTATAGTGAGAGCGCGTCCGGTCAGTGCGCGTCTTATAGCGAGAGCGCGTCCGGTCAGTGCGTGTCTTATAGTGACAGCAGGTCCGGTCAGTGCGTGTCTTATAGTGAGAGCAGGTACGGTCAGTGTGTGTCTTATACTGAGAGCGCGTCCGGTCAGTGCGCGTCTTATAGCGAGAGCGCGTCCGGTCAGTGTGTGTCTTATAGCGAGAGCAGGTCCGGTCAGTGCGCGTCTTATAGTGAGAGCGCGTCCGGTCAGTGCATGTCTTATAGTGAGAGCGCGTCCGGTCAGTGCGTGTCTTATAGTGAGAGCGCGTACGGTCAGTGTGTGTCTTATAGTGAGAGCAGGTCCGATCAGTGCGCGTCTTATAGTGAGAGCAGGTCCGGTCAGTGCGTGTCTTATAGTGAGAGCGCGTCCGGTCAGTGCGCGTCTTATAGCGAGAGCAGGTCCGGTCAGTGCGTGTCTTATAGTGAGAGCGCGTCCGGTCAGTGCGTGTCTTATAGTGAGAGCGCGTCCGGTCAGTGCGCGTCTTATAGCGAGAGCAGGTCCGGTCAGTGCGTGTCTTATAGTGAGAGCGCGTCCGGTCAGTGCGCGTCTTATAGCGAGAGCGCGTCCGGTCAGTGTGTGTCTTATAGTGAGAGCGTGTCCGGTCAGTGTGTGTCTTATAGTGAGAGCAGGTCCGGTCAGTGCGTGTCTTATAGTGAGAGCGCGTCCGGTCAGTGCGCGTCTTATAGCGAGAGCGCGTCCGGTCAGTGTGTGTCTTATAGTGAGAGCAGGTCCGGTCAGTGCGTGTCTTATAGTGAGAGCAGGTCCGGTCAGTGCGCGTCTTATAGTGAGAGCAGGTCCGGTCAGTGCGCGTCTTATAGCGAGAGCAGGTCCGGTCAGTGTGTGTCTTATAGTGAGAGCAGGTCCGGTCAGTGCGTGTCTTATAGCGAGAGCGTGTCCGGTCAGTGCGCGTCTTATAGTGAGAGCGCGTCCGGTCAGTGTGTGTCCTATAGTGAGAGCAGGTCCGGTCAGTGCGCGTCTTATAGTGAGAGCGCGTCCGGTCAGTGTGTGTCCTATAGTGAGAGCGTGTCCGGTCAGTGCGTGTCTTATAGTGAGAGTGTGTCCGGTCAGTGTGTGTCCTATAGTGAGAGCAGGTCCGGTCAGTGCGCGTCTTATAGTGAGAGCGCGTCCGGTCAGTGTGCGTCTTATAGTGAGAGCGCGTCCGGTCAGTGTGTGTCTTATAGTGAGAGCGCGTCCGGTCAGTGTGTGTCTTATAGTGAGAGCGCGTCCGGTCAGTGTGTGTCTTATAGTGAGAGCGCGTCCGGTCAGTGTGTGTCTTATAGTGAGAGCGCGTCCGGTCAGTGCGCGTCTTATAGTGAGAGCGCGTCCGGTCAGTGTGTGTCTTATAGCGAGAGCAGGTCCGGTCAGTGTGTGTCTTATAGTGAGAGCGCGTCCGGTCAGTGCGTGTCTTATAGTGAGAGCGCATCCGGTCAGTGTGTGTCTTATAGTGAGAGTGCGTCCGGTCAGTGTGTGTCTTATAGTGAGAGCGCGTCCGGTCAGTGTGTGTCTTATAGTGAGAGCGCGTCCGGTCAGTGCATGTCTTATAGTGAGAGCGCGTCCGGTCAGTGCGCGTCTTATAGTGAGAGTGCGTCCGGTCAGTGTGTGTCTTATAGTGAGAGTGCGTCCGGTCAGTGTGTGTCTTATAGTGAGAGCGCGTCCGGTCAGTGTGTGTCTTATAGTGAGAGCGCGTCCGGTCAGTGTGTGTCTTATAGTGAGAGCGCGTCCGGTCAGTGCATGTCTTATAGTGAGAGCGCGTCCGGTCAGTGCGCGTCTTATAGTGAGAGTGCGTCCGGTCAGTGTGTGTCTTATAGTGAGAGTGCGTCCGGTCAGTGTGTGTCTTATAGTGAGAGCGCGTCCGGTCAGTGTGTGTCTTATAGTGAGAGCGCGTCCGGTCAGTGCATGTCTTATAGTGAGAGCGCGTCCGGTCAGTGTGCGTCTTATAGTGAGAGCGCGTCCGGTCAGTGCGTGTCTTATAGTGAGAGCAGGTCGGTCAGTGCGTGTCTTATAGTGAGAGCAGGTCCGGTCAGTGCGTGTCTTATAGTGAGAGCAGGTCCGGTCAGTGCGCGTCTTATAGTGAGAGCAGGTCCGGTCAGTGTGTGTCTTATAGTGAGAGCGCATCCGGTCAGTGTGTGTCTTATAGCGAGAGCGCGTCCGGTCAGTGCATGTCTTATAGTGAGAGCACGTCCGGTCAGTGCGTGTCTTATAGTGAGAGCGCGTCCGGTCAGTGTGTGTCTTATAGTGAGAGCGCGTCCGGTCAGTGTGTGTCCTATAGTGAGAGCGCGTCCGGTCAGTGTGTGTCTTATAGTGAGAGCGCGTCCGGTCAGTGCGTGTCTTATAGCGAGAGCAGGTCCGGTCAGTGCGTGTCTTATAGTGAGAGCAGGTCCGGTCAGTGTGTGTCCTATAGTGAGAGCGCGTCCGGTCAGTGTGTGTCTTATAGTGAGAGCGCGTCCGGTCAGTGCGTGTCTTATAGCGAGAGCAGGTCCGGTCAGTGCGTGTCTTATAGTGAGAGCAGGTCCGGTCAGTGTGTGTCTTATAGCGAGAGCGCGTCCGGTCAGTGTGTGTCTTATAGTGAGAGCGCGTCCGGTCAGTGCGTGTCTTATAGTGAGAGCGCGTCCGGTCAGTGTGTGTCCTATAGTGAGAGCAGGTCCAGTCAGTGCGCGTCTTATAGTGAGAGCGCGTCCGGTCAGTGTGTGTCCTATAGTGAGAGCGCGTCCGGTCAGTGTGTGTCTTATAGTGAGAGCGCGTCCGGTCAGTGCGCGTCTTATAGTGAGAGCGTGTCCGGTCAGTGTGTGTCCTATAGTGAGAGCAGGTCCGGTCAGTGCGCGTCTTATAGTGAGAGCGCGTCCGGTCAGTGTGCGTCTTATAGTGAGAGCGCGTCCGGTCAGTGTGTGTCTTATAGTGAGAGCGCGTCCGGTCAGTGTGTGTCTTATAGTGAGAGCGCGTCCGGTCAGTGTGTGTCTTATAGTGAGAGCGCGTCCGGTCAGTGTGTGTCTTATAGTGAGAGCAGGTCCGGTCAGTGCGCGTCTTATAGTGAGAGCGCGTCCGGTCAGTGTGCGTCTTATAGTGAGAGCGCGTCCGGTCAGTGTGTGTCTTATAGTGAGAGCGCGTCCGGTCAGTGTGTGTCTTATAGTGAGAGCGCGTCCGGTCAGTGTGTGTCTTATAGTGAGAGCGCGTCCGGTCAGTGCGTGTCTTATAGTGAGAGCAGGTCCGGTCAGTGCGCGTCTTATAGCATGAGCAGGTACGGTCAGTGTGTGTCTTATAGTGAGAGAGCGTCCAGTCAGTGTGTGTCTTATAGTGAGAGCGCGTCCGGTCAGTGTGTGTCTTATAGTGAGAGCGCGTCCGGTCAGTGTGTGTCTTATAGTGAGAGCGCGTCCGGTCAGTGTGTGTCTTATAGTGAGAGCGCGTCCGGTCAGTGCGCGTCTTATAGTGAGAGCGCGTCCGGTCAGTGTGTGTCTTATAGCGAGAGCAGGTCCGGTCAGTGTGTGTCTTATAGTGAGAGCGCGTCCGGTCAGTGTGTGTCTTATAGCGAGAGCAGGTCCGGTCAGTGCGTGTCTTATAGTGAGAGCGCATCCGGTCAGTGTGTGTCTTATAGTGAGAGCAGGTCCGGTCAGTGCGTGTCTTATAGTGAGAGCAGGTCCGGTCAGTGCGTGTCTTATAGCGAGAGCAGGTCCGGTCAGTGTGTGTCTTATAGTGAGAGCAGGTCCGGTCAGTGTGTGTCTTATAGTGAGAGCAGGTCCGGTCAGTGCGTGTCTTATAGTGAGAGCGCGTCCGGTCAGTGTGTGTCTTATAGTGAGAGCGCGTCCGGTCAGTGCGTGTCTTATAGCGAGAGCGCGTCCGGTCAGTGCGCGTCTTATAGTGAGAGCAGGTCCGGTCAGTGCGCGTCTTATAGTGAGAGCAGGTCCGGTCAGTGTGTGTCTTATAGTGAGAGCAGGTCGGTCAGTGCGTGTCTTATAGTGAGAGCGCATCCGGTCAGTGTGTGTCTTATAGTGAGAGCAGGTCCGGTCAGTGCGTGTCTTATAGCGAGAGCAGGTCCGGTCAGTGTGTGTCTTATAGTGAGAGCGCGTCCGGTCAGTGCGTGTCTTATAGTGAGAGCGCGTCCGGTCAGTGCGTGTCTTATAGTGAGAGCACGTCCGGTCAGTGCGTGTCTTATAGTGAGAGCAGGTCCGGTCAGTGCGTGTCTTATAGTGAGAGCGCGTCCGGTCAGTGCGTGTCTTATAGTGAGAGCGCGTCCGGTCAGTGCGTGTCTTATAGTGAGAGCGCGTCCGGTCAGTGTGTGTCTTATAGTGAGAGCAGGTCCGGTCAGTGCGTGTCTTATAGTGAGAGCGCGTCCGGTCAGTGTGTGTCTTATAGTGAGAGCGCGTCCGGTCAGTGCGTGTCTTATAGCGAGAGCGCGTCCGGTCAGTGCGCGTCTTATAGTGAGAGCAGGTCCGGTCAGTGCGTGTCTTATAGTGAGAGCGCATCCGGTCAGTGTGTGTCTTATAGTGAGAGCAGGTCCGGTCAGTGCGTGTCTTATAGCGAGAGCAGGTCCGGTCAGTGTGTGTCTTATAGTGAGAGCAGGTCCGGTCAGTGTGTGTCTTATAGTGAGAGCAGGTCCGGTCAGTGCGTGTCTTATAGTGAGAGCGCGTCCGGTCAGTGTGTGTCTTATAGTGAGAGCGCGTCCGGTCAGTGCGTGTCTTATAGCGAGAGCGCGTCCGGTCAGTGCGCGTCTTATAGTGAGAGCAGGTCCGGTCAGTGCGTGTCTTATAGTGAGAGCGCGTCCGGTCAGTGTGTGTCTTATAGCGAGAGCGCGTCCGGTCAGTGCGTGTCTTATAGCGAGAGCGCGTCCGGTCAGTGCGCGTCTTATAGTGAGAGCAGGTCCGGTCAGTGCGTGTCTTATAGTGAGAGCGCGTCCGGTCAGTGCGTGTCTTATAGTGAGAGCGCGTCCGGTCAGTGCGTGTCTTATAGTGAGAGCGCGTCCGGTCAGTGTGTGTCTTATAGTGAGAGCGCGTCCGGTCAGTGCGTGTCTTATAGTGAGAGCGCATCCGGTCAGTGTGTGTCTTATAGTGAGAGCAGGTCCGGTCAGTGTGTGTCTTATAGTGAGAGCGCGTCCGGTCAGTGTGTGTCTTATAGTGAGAGCGCGTCCGGTCAGTGTGTGTCTTATAGTGAGAGCGCGTCCGGTCAGTGTGTGTCTTATAGCGAGAGCAGGTCCGGTCAGTGTGTGTCTTATAGTGAGAGCGCGTCCGGTCAGTGCGTGTCTTATAGTGAGAGCGCATCCGGTCAGTGTGTGTCTTATAGCGAGAGCGCGTCCGGTCAGTGTGTGTCTTATAGTGAGAGCAGGTCCGGTCAGTGCGTGTCTTATAGTGAGAGCGCGTCCGGTCAGTGTGTGTCTTATAGTGAGAGCGCGTCCGGTCAGTGCGTGTCTTATAGCGAGAGCGCGTCCGGTCAGTGCGCGTCTTATAGTGAGAGCAGGTCCGGTCAGTGTGTGTCTTATAGTGAGAGCAGGTCCGGTCAGTGCGTGTCCTATAGTGAGAGCAGGTCCGGTCAGTGCGCGTCTTATAGTGAGAGCAGGTCCGGTCAGTGCGTGTCTTATAGTGAGAGCGCGTCCGGTCAGTGTGTGTCTTATAGTGAGAGCGCGTCCGGTCAGTGCGTGTCTTATAGCGAGAGCAGGTCCGGTCAGTGCATGTCTTATAGTGAGAGCGCGTCCGGTCAGTGCGTGTCTTATAGCGAGAGCAGGTCCGGTCAGTGCGTGTCTTATAGTGAGAGCGCGTCCGGTCAGTGTGTGTCTTATAGCGAGAGCAGGTCCGGTCAGTGTGTGTCTTATAGCGAGAGCAGGTCCGGTCAGTGCATGTCTTATAGTGAGAGCGCGTCCGGTCAGTGCGTGTCTTATAGCGAGAGCAGGTCCGGTCAGTGCATGTCTTATAGTGAGAGCGCGTCCGGTCAGTGCGTGTCTTATAGCGAGAGCAGGTCCGGTCAGTGCGCGTCTTATAGCGAGAGCAGGTCCGGTCAGTGTGTGTCTTATAGTGAGAGCAGGTCCGGTCAGTGTGTGTCTTATAGTGAGAGTGCGTCCGGTCAGTGTGTGTCTTATAGTGAGAGCGCGTCCGGTCAGTGTGTGTCTTATAGTGAGAGCGCGTCCGGTCAGTGCATGTCTTATAGTGAGAGCGCGTCCGGTCAGTGCGTGTCTTATAGTGAGAGCGCGTCCGGTCAGTGTGTGTCTTATAGCGAGAGCTCGTCCGGTCAGTGTGTGTCTTATAGCGAGAGCAGGTCCGGTCAGTGTGTGTCTTATAGCGAGAGCAGGTCCGGTCAGTGTGTGTCTTATAGCGAGAGCAGGTCCGGTCAGTGCGTGTCTTATAGTGAGAGCGCGTCCGGTCAGTGCGTGTCTTATAGCGAGAGCAGGTCCGGTCAGTGCATGTCTTATAGTGAGAGCGCGTCCGGTCAGTGCGTGTCTTATAGCGAGAGCAGGTCCGGTCAGTGCGCGTCTTATAGCGAGAGCAGGTCCGGTCAGTGTGTGTCTTATAGTGAGAGCAGGTCCGGTCAGTGTGTGTCTTATAGTGAGAGTGCGTCCGGTCAGTGTGTGTCTTATAGTGAGAGCGCGTCCGGTCAGTGTGTGTCTTATAGTGAGAGCGCGTCCGGTCAGTGCATGTCTTATAGTGAGAGCGCGTCCGGTCAGTGCGCGTCTTATAGTGAGAGCAGGTCCGGTCAGTGCGCGTCTTATAGTGAGAGTGCGTCCGGTCAGTGTGTGTCTTATAGTGAGAGTGCGTCCGGTCAGTGTGTGTCTTATAGTGAGAGCGCGTCCGGTCAGTGTGTGTCTTATAGTGAGAGCGCGTCCGGTCAGTGCATGTCTTATAGTGAGAGCGCGTCCGGTCAGTGTGTGTCCTATAGTGAGAGCAGGTCCGGTCAGTGTGTGTCTTATAGTGAGAGCGCGTCCGGTCAGTGTGTGTCTTATAGTGAGAGCGCGTCCGGTCAGTGCGTGTCTTATAGTGAGAGCAGGTCCGGTCAGTGTGTCTTATAGTGAGAGCGCGTCCGGTCAGTGCGTGTCTTATAGTGAGAGCGCGTCCGGTCAGTGTGTGTCTTATAGTGAGAGCGCGTCCGGTCAGTGCGTGTCTTATAGCGAGAGCGCGTCCGGTCAGTGCGCGTCTTATAGTGAGAGCAGGTCCGGTCAGTGTGTGTCTTATAGCGAGAGCGCGTCCGGTCAGTGTGTGTCTTATAGTGAGAGCGCGTCCGGTCAGTGCGTGTCTTATAGTGAGAGCGCGTCCGGTCAGTGCGTGTCTTATAGTGAGAGCAGGTCCGGTCAGTGCGTGTCTTATAGTGAGAGCGCGTCCGGTCAGTGCGTGTCTTATAGTGAGAGCGCGTCCGGTCAGTGCGTGTCTTATAGTGAGAGCGCATCCGGTCAGTGCATGTCTTATAGTGAGAGAGCGTCCGGTCAGTGCATGTCTTATAGCGAGAGCGCGTCCGGTCAGTGCGTGTCCTATAGTGAGAGCACGTCCGGTCAGTGTGTGTCTTATAGTGAGAGCACGTCCGGTCAGTGTGTGTCTTATAGTGAGAGCGCGTCCGGTCAGTGTGTGTCTTATAGTGAGAGCGCGTCCGGTCAGTGCGTGTCTTATAGTGAGAGCAGGTCCGGTCAGTGTGTGTCTTATAGTGAGAGCAGGTCCGGTCAGTGCGCGTCTTATAGCGAGAGCGCGTCCGGTCAGTGCGCGTCTTATAGTGAGAGCGTGTCCGGTCAGTGCGTGTCTTATAGTGAGAGCAGGTCCGGTCAGTGTGTGTCTTATAGTGAGAGCGCGTCCGGTCAGTGTGTGTCTTATAGTGAGAGCGCGTCCGGTCAGTGCGTGTCTTATAGCGAGAGCAGGTCCGGTCAGTGCATGTCTTATAGTGAGAGCGCGTCCGGTCAGTGCGTGTCTTATAGCGAGAGCAGGTCCGGTCAGTGTGTGTCTTATAGTGAGAGCGCGTCCGGTCAGTGCGTGTCTTATACGTAGAGCGCGTCCGGTCAGTGCGTGTCTTATAGTGAGAGCGCGTCCGGTCAGTGCGCGTCTTATAGTGAGAGCGCGTCCGGTCAGTGCGTGTCTTATAGTGAGAGCAGGTCCGGTCAGTGTGTGTCTTATAGTGAGAGCAGGTCCGGTCAGTGCGTGTCTTATAGTGAGAGCGCGTCCGGTCAGTGCGTGTCTTATAGTGAGAGCGCGTACGGTCAGTGTGTGTCTTATAGCGAGAGCGCGTCCGGTCAGTGTGTGTCTTATAGTGAGAGCAGGTCCGGTCAGTGCGCGTCTTATAGCGAGAGCGCGTCCGGTCAGTGCGCGTCTTATAGTGAGAGCGTGTCCGGTCAGTGCGTGTCTTATAGTGAGAGCAGGTCCGGTCAGTGCGCGTCTTATAGTGAGAGCAGGTCCGGTCAGTGTGTGTCTTATAGTGAGAGCGCGTCCGGTCAGTGTGTGTCTTATAGTGAGAGCGCGTCCGGTCAGTGCGTGTCTTATAGCGAGAGCAGGTCCGGTCAGTGCATGTCTTATAGTGAGAGCGCGTCCGGTCAGTGCGTGTCTTATAGCGAGAGCAGGTCCGGTCAGTGCATGTCTTATAGTGAGAGCGCGTCCGGTCAGTGCGTGTCTTATAGCGAGAGCAGGTCCGGTCAGTGTGTGTCTTATAGTGAGAGCGCGTCCGGTCAGTGCGTGTCTTATACGTAGAGCGCGTCCGGTCAGTGCGTGTCTTATAGTGAGAGCGCGTCCGGTCAGTGCGCGTCTTATAGTGAGAGCGCGTCCGGTCAGTGCGTGTCTTATAGTGAGAGCAGGTCCGGTCAGTGTGTGTCTTATAGTGAGAGCAGGTCCGGTCAGTGCGTGTCTTATAGTGAGAGCGCGTCCGGTCAGTGCGTGTCTTATAGTGAGAGCGCGTACGGTCAGTGTGTGTCTTATAGCGAGAGCGCGTCCGGTCAGTGTGTGTCTTATAGTGAGAGCAGGTCCGGTCAGTGCGCGTCTTATAGCGAGAGCGCGTCCGGTCAGTGCGCGTCTTATAGTGAGAGCGTGTCCGGTCAGTGCGTGTCTTATAGTGAGAGCAGGTCCGGTCAGTGCGCGTCTTATAGTGAGAGCAGGTCCGGTCAGTGTGTGTCTTATAGTGAGAGCGCGTCCGGTCAGTGTGTGTCTTATAGTGAGAGCGCGTCCGGTCAGTGCGTGTCTTATAGCGAGAGCAGGTCCGGTCAGTGCATGTCTTATAGTGAGAGCGCGTCCGGTCAGTGCGTGTCTTATAGCGAGAGCAGGTCCGGTCAGTGTGTGTCTTATAGTGAGAGCGCGTCCGGTCAGTGCGCGTCTTATAGTGAGAGCAGGTCCGGTCAGTGCGCGTCTTATAGTGAGAGCAGGTCCGGTCAGTGTGTGTCTTATAGCGAGAGCAGGTCCGGTCAGTGTGTGTCTTATAGTGAGAGCGCGTCCGGTCAGTGTGTGTCTTATAGCGAGAGCGCGTCCGGTCAGTGCGCGTCTTATAGTGAGAGCGCGTCCGGTCAGTGTGTGTCCTATAGTGAGAGCGCGTCCGGTCAGTGTGTGTCTTATAGTGAGAGCAGGTCCGGTCAGTGCGCGTCTTATAGTGAGAGCAGGTCCGGTCAGTGCGCGTCTTATAGCGAGAGCGCGTCCGGTCAGTGTGTGTCTTATAGTGAGAGCGCGTCCGGTCAGTGTGTGTCTTATAGCGAGAGCGCGTCCGGTCAGTGCGTGTCTTATAGTGAGAGCGCGTCCGGACAGTGTGTGTCTTATAGTGAGAGCGCGTCCGGTCAGTGTGTGTCTTATAGCGAGAGCGCGTCCGGTCAGTGCGTGTCTTATAGTGAGAGCGCGTCCGGACAGTGTGTGTCTTATAGTGAGAGCAGGTACGGTCAGTGTGTGTCTTATAGTGAGAGCGCGTCCGGTCAGTGCGTGTCTTATAGCGAGAGCTCGTCCGGTCAGTGCGCGTCTTATAGCGAGAGCGCGTCCGGTCAGTGCGTGTCTTATACGTAGAGCGCGTCCGGTCAGTGCGTGTCTTATAGTGAGAGCGCGTCCGGTCAGTGTGTGTCTTATAGCGAGAGCGCGTCCGGTCAGTGCGCGTCTTATAGTGAGAGCAGGTCCGGTCAGTGCGCGTCTTATAGTGAGAGCAGGTCCGGTCAGTGCATGTCTTATAGTGAGAGCAGGTCCGGTCAGTGGGTGTCTTATAGTGAGAGCAGGTCCGGTCAGTGTGTGTCTTATAGCGAGAGCAGGTCCGGTCAGTGTGTGTCTTATAGTGAGAGCAGGTCCGGTCAGTGCGTGTCTTATAGTGAGAGCGCGTCCGGTCAGTGTGTGTCTTATAGTGAGAGCGCGTCCGGTCAGTGCGTGTCTTATAGTGAGAGCAGGTACGGTCAGTGCGCGTCTTATAGTTAGAGCGCGTCCGGTCAGTGCGTGTCTTATAGTGAGAGCAGGTCCGGTCAGTGCGCGTCTTATAGTTAGAGCGCGTCCGGTCAGTGCGTGTCTTATAGTGAGAGCAGGTCCGGTCAGTGTGTGTCTTATAGTGAGAGCGCGTCCGGTCAGTGCGCGTCTTATAGCGAGAGCAGGTCCGGTCAGTGTGTGTCTTATAGTGAGAGCAGGTCCGGTCAGTGCGCGTCTTATAGCGAGAGCGCGTCCGGTCAGTGTGTGTCTTATAGTGAGAGCGCGTCCGGTCAGTGTGTGTCTTATAGTGAGAGCGCGTCCGGTCAGTGCGTGTCTTATAGTGAGAGCGCGTCCGGTCAGTGCGCGTCTTATAGCGAGAGCGCGTCCGGTCAGTGTGTGTCTTATAGTGAGAGCGCGTCCGGTCAGTGCGTGTCTTATAGTGAGAGCGCGTCCGGTCAGTGCGCGTCTTATAGCGAGAGCAGGTCCGGTCAGTGTGTGTCTTATAGTGAGAGCAGGTCCGGTCAGTGCGCGTCTTATAGCGAGAGCGCGTCCGGTCAGTGCGCGTCTTATAGCGAGAGCAGGTCCGGTCAGTGCGTGTCTTATAGCGAGAGCGCGTCCGGTCAGTGCGCGTCTTATAGCGAGAGCAGGTCCGGTCAGTGCGTGTCTTATAGTGAGAGCGCGTCCGGTCAGTGCGCGTCTTATAGTGAGAGCGCGTACGGTCAGTGCGCGTCTTATAGTGAGAGCGCGTCCGGTCAGTGTGTGTCTTATAGTGAGAGCAGGTCCGGTCAGTGCGTGTCTTATAGTGAGAGCGCGTCCGGTCAGTGCGCGTCTTATAGTGAGAGCGCGTACGGTCAGTGCGCGTCTTATAGTGAGAGCGCGTCCGGTCAGTGTGTGTCCTATAGTGAGAGCAGGTCCGGTCAGTGTGTGTCTTATAGTGAGAGCGCATCCGGTCAGTGCGTGTCTTATAGTGAGAGCAGGTCCGGTCAGTGCTTGTCCTATAGTGAGAGCAGGTCCGGTCAGTGCGTGTCTTATAATGAGAGCGCGTCCGGTCAGTGCGTGTCTTATAGCGAGAGCAGGTCCGGTCAGTGCATGTCTTATAGTGAGAGCGCGTCCGGTCAGTGCGCGTCTTATAGCGAGAGCAGGTCCGGTCAGTGCGTGTCTTATAGTGAGAGCGCGTCCGGTCAGTGCGCATTTTACAGTGAGAGCAGGTCCGGTCAGTGCGTGTCTTATAGTGAGAGCAGGTCCGGTCAGTGCGCGTCTTATAGCGAGAGCGCGTCCGGTCAGTGCGCGTCTTATAGCGAGAGCAGGTCCGGTCAGTGCGTGTCTTATAGTGAGAGCGCGTCCGGTCAGTGCGTCTTGTGTCTTATAGTGAGAGCGCGTCCGGTCAGTGCGTCTTGTGTCTTATAGTGAGAGCGTGTCCAGTCAGTGTGTCTTGTGTCTTATAGTGAGAGCGCATCCGGTCAGTGCGTCTTGTGACTTATAGTGAGAGCGCGTCCGGTCAGTGCGTCTTGTGTCTTATAGTGAGAGCGCGTCCGGTCAGTGCGTCTTGTGTCTTATAGTGAGAGCGCGTCCGGTCAGTGTGTCTTGTGTCTGATAGTGAGAGCGCGTCCGGTCAGTGCGTCTTGTGTCTTATAGTGAGAGCGCGTCCGGTCAGTGCGTCTTGTGTCTTATAGTGAGAGCGTGTCCGGTCAGTGTGTCTTGTGTCTTATAGTGAGAGCGCGTCCGGTCAGTGCGTCTTGTGTCTTATAGTGAGAGCACATCTGGTCAGTGCGTCTTGTGTCTTATAGTGAGAGCCCATCCAGTCAGTGCGCGTCTTGTGTCTTATAGTGAGAGCGCGTCCAGTCAGTGTGTCTTGTGTCTTATAGTGAGAGCGTGTCCGGTCAGTGTGTCTTGTGTCTTATAGTGAGAGCGCGTCCAGTCAGTGAGTCTTGTGTCTTATAGTGAGAGCGCGTCCGGTCAGTGTGTCTTGTGTCTTATAGTGAGAGCGCGTCCGGTCAGTGCGTCTTGTGTCTTATAGGGCCTTATTTTGGTTCATTCTTTCTGACAAAATCCTTCTTAGATGGGCAAAACCATGTGCACTGCAGGTGGGGCAGGTGTTACTTGTGCAGAGAGAATTAGATTTGGGTGGGGTTTTACTTCAAAGTGAGATCTATATTGCAGTGTAAAAATAAAGCAGTCAGTATTTTCCCTGCACAGAAACAAAATTACTCACCTAAATCTAATTCTCTCTGCACATGTTACATCTGCCCCCCCTGCAGTGCACATGGTTTTGTCCATCTAAGAAGGATTTTGTCAGAAAGAATGAACCAAAATAAGGCCCATAGTGAGAGCGCGTCCGGTCAGTGTGTCTTGTGTCTTATAGTGAGAGCACATCCGGTCAGTGCGCGTCTTGTGTCTTATAGTGAGAGCGTGTCCAGTCAGTGCGTCTTGTGTCTTATAGTGAGAGCGCGTCCGGTCAGTGTGTCTTGTGTCTTATAATGAGAGCACATCCGGTCAGTGCGCGTCTTGTGTCTTATAGTGAGAGCGTGTCCAGTCAGTGTGTCTTATAGTGAGAGCCCGTCCAGTCAGTGCGCGTCTTGTGTCTTATAGTGAGAGCGTGTCCAGTCAGTGTGTTTTGTGTCTTATAGTGAGAGCGCGTCCGGTCAGTGTGTCTTGTGTCTTATAGTGAGAGCGCGTCCGGTCAGTGCGCGTCTTGTGTCTTATAGTGAGAGCGTGTCCAGTCAGTGCGTCTTGTGTCTTATAGTGAGAGCGCGTCCGGTCAGTGTGTCTTGTGTCTTATAGTGAGAGCACATCCGGTCAGTGCGCGTCTTGTGTCTTATAGTGAGAGCGTGTCCGGTCAGTGTGTCTTATAGTGAGAGCCCGTCCAGTCAGTGCGCGTCTTGTGTCTTATAGTGAGAGCGTGTCCAGTCAGTGTGTTTTGTGTCTTATAGTGAGAGCGTGTCCAGTCAGTGTGTCTTGTGTCTTATAGTGAGAGCGCGTCCGGTCAGTGTGTCTTGTGTCTTATAGTGAGAGCGCGTCCGGTCAGTGCGCGTCTTGTGTCTTATAGTGAGAGCACATCCGGTCAGTGTGTCTGGTGTCTTATAGTGAGAGCATGTCCAGTCAGTGTGTCTTGTGTCTTATAGTGAGAGCGCGTCCGGTCAGTGTGTCTTGTGTCTTATAGTGAGAGCGTGTCCGGTCAGTGCGCGTCTTGTGTCTTATAGTGAGAGCGCGTCCAGTCAGTGTGTCTTGTGTCTTATAGTGAGAGCGTGTCCGGTCAGTGTGTCTTGTGTCTTATATTGAGAGCGCGTCCAGTCAGGGAGTCTTGTGTCTTATAGTGAGAGCGCGTCCGGTCAGTGTGTCTTGTGTCTTATAGTGAGAGCGGGTCCGGTCAGTGCGTCTTGTGTCTTATAGAGAGAGCACATCCGGTCAGTGTGCGTCTTGTGTCTTATAGTGAGAGCATGTCCAGTCAGTGTGTCTTATAGTGAGAGCCCGTCCAGTCAGTGCGCGTCTTGTAGAAGCCGGACTGGAGGCAAAGCCTGGGGGTAGGCTCCCCTGACAGGGTTTGTAGGGAGCTGACTAGCAGGTTAGTCATAGGAGGGGTGTCTAAGGAGAGGGTCATAAGGGGAGGGGCTTAACGGGGTGTTGGAGGGGTTTATAAGCAGGGTTCAGGCGGGAAATAGGGGTCACTGGGAGATTTTCTCAACAGCTAAGCAGCGTGACATCTCCCATGGCTTCCCCAGGCAACGCTGATGCGGAGGTATCCGCTGCGCTTGCTGCCCTCAGGGAGGCAGCTGGCACCAGAGGGGCTGAGTGGCTGCAGCAGCAGATGTCAGGTCTGCTGGGGGGACTGGGAGCAGCAACGCAGGAGGCTGCTCCAGCGGGTGCACGGCCTCGGAGGTCCAGGCCTCCGGAGCGCTTTAGCCCATCTGTGTCCCCCAGGGTTCAGCGCCGTTCATGGAGCCCCGTTAGGGACCCTCCAGGCCAGGCTGCGGGCCGGGCACCTTCCGCCCGCAGGACCAGGTCTGGGAGGAATCCAACCAGCAGGCGGAACCCTCCGCGCGGGGGGGATCCCCCCCACGTGCAAGAAGATCCGGCGTTGCGTGGTACTGGACCTGGTGCGGTGGGGCATGCGGGGCATGCTGCTGCCCAGCGCGGGGTGAGTCGTGCCAGGGGGGCAGAAGTACAGGCTGAGGACCGCAGGCCTGGTACACGGAGCGAGAGGCGCACAGCTGGCTCCGCCTCCAACGAGGTCACGCCGGCTGGTGCTGTACCTGAGGGTCGGGATGACAGGAGAAGAGAGATGGCAGTGTCAGCAGATGATGGAGAAATACCTGGTCCTTCCTCAATGGCTGGAGTTCGTCAGGACACTGGACCTGCGGCTGCTGGGTTCACAGCCCCCAGGCAGCCTGGTGAGTCTGTCTCTATGTCTGTTAATGCTTTAGCGCAGAGTCAGGGGGGGGGAGGGTTAGCCCTCCAAGGGGAAATGAGTAGAGGTTTTACTGAATTGTTGAGTGGTTTTGCAGATTGGTTGGTGGGTTTGCGGCAGGGGGCGGGGCCGTCCCCGGCGGCAGCATGGGTGCCGCAGAATGCGGGCACACCAGCTAGCATTAGTGTGCCAGTCAGTAATAGTGTGCCGGTTAGCAGTGGGGTGCCGGTTAGCAGTGGGGTGCCGGTGAGCAGCGGGGTGCCGGTATCCGGCGGTGAGCAAAGTAGCAGTAGTGCAGGGGCAGAAGGGGGCAGTGTTGGGACGCAGGAGGAGAGTGGGAGGCTCAGTGACACTGCAAAAGGGGAGGTGTATGTATGCGTTGAGGGGCCATTGGGGGCCCACCTGAAGCAGGAGGTGAGGGAGAAGATTTGGAAAGGGGAATACGTTGATATATTTTCATTGCTCCCTTTAGAGCGTTTTAATCTGGATAGGCCCCGTAAGGAGGAGAAGAAGGAGGAGGAGGAACGGCGGCGGTATCGGCTGATACCGCGGTCATTCACGAACTGGCTGCAAGCATTTGCTATTTTAGCTAGTGTGATTGGGGAGAAGGCACCTGACAATTGTTCAGGCTTGTTTTGTTACATGGATGCGATAGGAGAGGCATACCGTGTGTATGGGGGCTTGGCGTGGCTCAGGTACGATGAGCAGTTTAGGCAGAGGAAGGCTGTTCGCCCTAACATACGTTGGGACCATAAGGATATTGCTTTATGGTTAAAGGTGACGGCTCCCACAAAAAGTGGGCAGCCCTTTCGTGGGGGGGGGGGGGGGGGCCGAGGGAGGCCACAAATGGGACGGCCATGCAGAAGGGACTCTGCTTTGCCTTTAATGACGGGTCATGTCGTTTTGGGGCAAAATGCAAATTTAAACATGAATGTTCCTCGTGTGGAGGGACCCATGGTGCAAATAAATGCTTCAGAGGGAAGTCACGGGACGGTAATTCAAAAGGGGGAGACACCGGTTCGGCTGGAAAGGATGCTGGGCTATCTGCGTAGGTATCCTGACCAGCAGACAGCCGTGTTGTTGGAGGAGGGGTTTAGGGAAGGTTTTAAGATACCTTCCGACGTGCAGGTTTCAGGGGGCTTGAGGAGGAATTTGAAGTCTGCAAGGGAGCATCCAGAGGTGGTGCAGGATAAACTGCGTAAGGAGGTGCAGCTGGGTCGTATGGCTGGACCTTTTGGGTCGGCACCATGGCCAGATTTGATAGTCTCTCCATTGGGGGTGGTGCCGAAAAAGGAGGCGAACATGTTTCGTCTTATACACCATTTATCTTTTCCAAAAGGGGCGTCGGTCAATGATGGCATTGACCCTGACATCTGCTCGGTGGTTTATACATCGTTTGACGCGGCTGTTCAGTGGGTGAAGCGGTTTGGGAAAGGGGCCAGGTTGGCAAAGACTGATATTGAATCGGCATTCCGTTTGCTGCCGGTTCACCCAACCAGTTTGCGTTTGTTGGGTTGTTGTTGGGACGGGGAATTTTTTGTTGATCGTTGTTTACCGATGGGTTGTTCTTTGTCATGTGCTTATTTTGAGGCCTTTAGTTCTTTTTTGGAGTGGGTGGTTAAGGATGTCTCTGGGTGTAGTTCAGTTATTCATTACCTAGATGACTTCTTATGTATTGGTCCTGGGGGGACCGGAGTATGTGACTTATTGTTGAGGACTGTTGAAAGGGTGTCGGCAGACTTTGGGGTCCCGCTTGCTCCAGGTAAGACGGAGGGCCCTGCGACTGTGATCAGTTTTTTGGGTATTGTCATTGATACCGAGAATATGGAGTGCCGCTTGCCCGAGGAGAAATTGCTGGGTTTGAAGGCCGAGGTAGGGAGGGCATTGCTGTTGAAGAAGATTAGATTGCGGGAATTGCAATCCTTGCTGGGCAAATTGAATTTTGCGTGTCGCATTATGCCTATGGGCCGCATTTTCAGCAGGAGGCTGGCAGCAGCGACAGCAGGGGTGGTTCTTCCTCATCATTTTGTCAGATTAGGTAGTGAGTTGAAAGGGGACTTGCGGGTGTGGGCAACTTTTTTGGAAGCTTTTAACGGCAGAGCTTTGTGGATGTCAGACACATGCGTCGCTACTGAGCTAGACCTTTTCACAGACGCGGCCGGGAGTGGTGGGTTCGGGGCATATTGCCAGGGACATTGGTGTGTAGGCCGGTGGCCGGAGTCTTGGGTGCAGAGAGGCTTGGTTAAAAACTTGGCATTGTTGGAGTTGTTTCCTATCTTGGTAGCAGTAGTTGTTTGGGGGGAGCTATTCCGCAATAGGAAGATTTGTTTTCACTGCGATAATTTGGGGGTTGTCATGGCTATTAACCAATTGTCGGCATCTTCACCGTCAGTGGTCACTATTTTGCAGCAGTTAGTATTGGAATGTCTGGCTTTGAATTTGTGGGTTGTGGCTAGGCACGTTCCCGGTGTCTCTAACGGCATTGTGGATGCTTTATCTCGTTCACAGTGGGAGCGTTTTCGGGAGTTGGCACCAGAGGCGGACAGGGAGGGGACCAGGTTCCCGAGTCGGCTCTGGGCTCTGCTGGACGGGTAGTCGATCAGCTCATCAGGGAATCCTTGGCCCCGAATACATGGTCGGCATACAATCAGGAATGGCGGAGCTGGTTAGAATGGCGTGAGGTAGTAGGTCTGAAGGAGGATGATGACGAGTTGGCTGTCTTGCTATATATAGGCCATTGTAAGGAGATTGGTTGGTCAGTGGCAAAAATCACGCGCTGCATGGCGGGCTTGGCTTTTGGGTTTCGTGCAGGCGGCAGGCCTGACGTCACTAAGAATTTCCTGATTGCGCAGGCTTTAAAAGGTTGGAGGAGAGGTCATGTCGTACAGGATCAGAGAAGGCCGGTGTCTTTCCAGTTGTTACAGAATATGGGCATGAAGTTAGGGGAGGTCTGTAGTTCCAATTTCGAGGAAAGGTTGTTCGGGGTAGCTTTTTCGCTTGCCTTCTTCGGGGCACTGCGGATTGGGGAGCTCGTGAGTCCAAGCGTCTCCAGGCCGGGAGGTTTGTTAGGGGAGGATGTGGATTTATACTCGGATAGGGTGGAGCTAGTGGTGAGGAGGTCTAAGACGGATCAGTTAGGGAGGGGGAAGAAGGTAGTTCTCTTCTCTGTACCAGGCTCAGATATGTGCCCGGTGGCACGGCTGAGGATATTTAAGGAGGTCAGAGTGGGCAGGGAAAGGGATCCTTTGCTGATGCATGCGAATGGATCCTTTTTATCACGGTTTCAGTTCACAAGTGTGTTTAGAGCAGTCCTGCGGACGTTGGGCCTCAAGGGGGAGGAATACGCGGGTCACTCTTTCCGCATTGGGGCCGCAACTGAGGCTGCTAGAATGGGATTTGGGGATGAGTTGATTAAGCGTATTGGGCGGTGGGAATCGTCTCGCTTTCGGTCTTATGTTCGTTTAGGGGATTGTTGAGGTTGACTGTGTTTTTTCTGTTTTAGGGCAGCCTCCGTGCCTGATTTGGATTTTAGGACATTCATATGTCTTTTGGGGAGCTTTACGGGCTGATGTCAGACCGAACGGCCGCCAGCTGGGTTTGGATAGAGAGGAGGCAGTGGTTCGCTGGCTGGGAAAACGCGGTATGGTATGGAGTGGAGTGCTGCAGGAATTTCACCGTTTTGTTCGGCTCGATAGGGTTCCCGACATATTAGTTTTGCATGTGGGCGGGAATGACCTTGGGGGCAGACCATTTAGGGAGTTGATACGGGATATCAAGTTTGATCTCCTACGGTTATGGGCAATGTTTCCGGAATTAATCACGGTTTGGTCAGACATCGTGCCACGCCATTATTGGAGGGATGCGAGGTCGGCTGACAAGCTCAATAAGGCACGGATTAAAGTTAACAGGGCGATTGGGCGTTTTATGGCCAGGAACGGGGCTGTTGTGGTGAGGCACAGGGAACTTGAGTCTGGTGCCGGGGCATTTTGGAGAGGTGACGGTGTGCACCTGAATGCTGTGGGGATAGATGTTTGGTCTTTGGGACTACAAGAGGGAATAGAAACAGCATTCCGGATGTGGGGGGGGCGCACGGGGTTAAGGGTTTAACCTCGTGCTTAGTGGCGGAGGGGGGTCCTCGAGGTTGGTGGCATTGAGGCTTAATTATGCGGCGGGGAGGGCCCCATGAGGGGGCTGGACTCCCCTGGGTGAGGTTAATTAATGAGCACTGGGTGTGTACAATTGGTGCCCTCGAGCCAATCGCTATCGGCTGGGGGTAAGAGCTCCTGGAAGTGCTTAGAGGTGTGGATATATATTTATTGAGGGCCTCGGGGACCACCTTCCGTGGGAATGTTTTTGGATTATTGTTTAAAAATTGTATTGTTTCAATAAAGATGGCTGCTGTGGCCAATTTTATCCAACAAGAGAGTTATGTCATTTGTGGGGGGTAATTGGGCACAGCGATTAGACAATACCCTGTCATGTGTCTTATAGTGAGAGCGTGTCCAGTCAGTGTGTCTTGTGTCTTATAGTGAGAGCGCGTCCAGTCAGTGCGCGTCTTGTGTCTTATAGTGAGAGCGTGTCCAGTCAGTGTGTCTTGTGTCTTATAGTGAGAGCGTGTCCAGTCAGTGTGTCTTGTGTCTTATAGTGAGAGCGCGTCCGGTCCGTGTGTCTTGTGTCTTATAGTGAGAGCGCGTCCGGTCAGTGCGCGTCTTGTGTCTTATAGTTAGAGCACATCCGGTCAGTGTGTCTGGTGTCTTATAGTGAGAGCATGTCCAGTCAGTGTGTCTTGTGTCTTATAGTGAGAGCGCGTCCGGTCAGTGTGTCTTGTGTCTTATAGTGAGAGCGTGTCCGGTCAGTGCGCGTCTTGTGTCTTATAGTGAGAGCGCGTCCGGTCAGTGTGTCTTGTGTCTTATAGTGAGAGCGTGTCCAGTCAGTGTGTCTTATAGTAAGAGCGCGTCCAGTCAGTGCGCGTCTTGTGTCTTATAGTGAGAGCGCGTCCGGTCAGTGTGTCTTATAGTGAGAGCGCGTCCGGTCAGTGCGCGTCTTGTGTCTTATAGTGAGAGCGCGTCCAGTCAGTGTGTCTTGTGTCTTATAGTGAGAGCGCGTCCAGTCAGTGTGTCTTGTGTCTTATAGTGAGAGCGCGTCCAGTCAGTGCGCGTCTTGTGTCTTATAGTGAGAGCGCGTCCGGTCAGTGTGTCTTGTGTCTTATAGTGAGAGCATGTCCAGTCAGTGTGTCTTGTGTCTTATAGTGAGAGCGCGTCCGGTCAGTGCGCGTCTTGTGTCTTATAGTGAGAGCGTGTCCAGTCAGTGTGTCGCGTGTCCTGTCAGTGTGTCTTGTGTCTTATAGTGAGAGCGCGTCCCGTCAGTGCGCGTCTTGTGTCTTATAGTGAGAGCGCGTCCGGTCAGTGCGCATCTTGTGTCTTATAGTGAGAGCGCGTCCAGTCAGTGCGCGTCTTGTGTCTTATAGTAAGTGCGCGTCCAGTCAGTGTGTCCTGTGTCTAATAGTGAGAGCGCGTCCAGTCAGTGCGCATCTTGTGTCTTATAGTGAGAGCGCGTCCGGTCAGTGTGTCTTATAGTGAGAGCCCGTCCAGTCAGTGCGCGTCTTGTGTCTTATAGTGAGAGCGTGTCCAGTCAGTGTGTCTTGTGTCTTATAGTGAGAGCGTGTCCAGACAGTGTGTCTTGTGTCTTATAGTGAGAGCGCGTCCGGTCAGTGTGTCTTGTGTCTTATAGTGAGAGCGCGTCCGGTCAGTGTGTCTTGTGTCTTATAGTGAGAGCGCGTCCGGTCAGTGCGTGTCTTGTGTCTTATAGTGAGAGCACATCCGGTCAGTGTGTCTGGTGTCTTATAGTGAGAGCATGTCCAGTCAGTGTGTCTTGTGTCTTATAGTGAGAGCGCGTCCGGTCAGTGTGTCTTGTGTCTTATAGTGAGAGCGTGTCCGGTCAGTGCGCGTCTTGTGTCTTATAGTGAGAGCGCGTCCGGTCAGTGTGTCTTGTGTCTTATAGTGAGAGCGTGTCCAGTCAGTGTGTCTTATAGTAAGAGCGCGTCCAGTCAGTGCGCGTCTTGTGTCTTATAGTGAGAGCGCGTCCGGTCAGTGTGTCTTGTGTCTTATAGTGAGAGCGCGTCCGGTCAGTGCGCGTCTTGTGTCTTATAGTGAGAGCGCTTCCAGTCAGTGTGTCTTGTGTCTTATAGTGAGAGCGCGTCCAGTCAGTGCGCGTCTTGTGTCTTATAGTGAGAGCGCGTCCAGTCAGTGTGTCTTGTGTCTTATAGTGAGAGCGCGTCCAGTCAGTGCGCGTCTTGTGTCTTATAGTGAGAGCGCGTCCGGTCAGTGCGCGTCTTGTGTCTTATAGTGAGAGCATGTCCAGTCAGTGTGTCTTGTGTCTTATAGTGAGAGCGCGTCCGGTCAGTGCGCGTCTTGTGTCTTATAGTGAGAGCGTGTCCAGTCAGTGTGTCGCGTGTCCTGTCAGTGTGTCTTGTGTCTTATAGTGAGAGCACGTCCCGTCAGTGCGCGTCTTGTGTCTTATAGTGAGCGCGCGTCCGGTCAGTGTGTCTTGTGTCTTATAGTGAGAGCGCGTCCGGTCAGTGCGCGTCTTGTGTCTTATAGTGAGAGCGCTTCCAGTCAGTGTGTCTTGTGTCTTATAGTGAGAGCGCGTCCAGTCAGTGCGCGTCTTGTGTCTTATAGTGAGAGCGCGTCCAGTCAGTGTGTCTTGTGTCTTATAGTGAGAGCGCGTCCAGTCAGTGCGCGTCTTGTGTCTTATAGTGAGAGCGCGTCCGGTCAGTGCGCGTCTTGTGTCTTATAGTGAGAGCATGTCCAGTCAGTGTGTCTTGTGTCTTATAGTGAGAGCGCGTCCGGTCAGTGCGCGTCTTGTGTCTTATAGTGAGAGCGTGTCCAGTCAGTGTGTCGCGTGTCCTGTCAGTGTGTCTTGTGTCTTATAGTGAGAGCACGTCCCGTCAGTGCGCGTCTTGTGTCTTATAGTGAGAGCGTGTCCGGTCAGTGCGCGTCTTGTGTCTTATAGTGAGAGCGCGTCCGGTCAGTGTGTCTTGTGTCTTATAGTGAGAGCATGTCCAGTCAGTGTGTCTTGTGTCTTATAGTGAGAGCGCGTCCGGTCAGTGCGCGTCTTGTGTCTTATAGTGAGAGCGTGTCCAGTCAGTGTGTCGCGTGTCTTGTCAGTGTGTCTTGTGTCTTATAGTGAGAGCGCGTCCCGTCAGTGCGCGTCTTGTGTCTTATAGTGAGAGCGCGTCCGGTCAGTGCGCATCTTGTGTCTTATAGTGAGAGCGCGTCCGGTCAGTGCGCATCTTGTGTCTTATAGTGAGAGCGCGTCCAGTCAGTGCGCGCCTTGTGTCTTATAGTGAGTGCGCGTCCAGTCAGTGCGCGCCTTGTGTCTAATAGTGAGAGCGCGTCCAGTCAGTGCGCATCTTGTGTCTTATAGTGAGAGCGCGTCTGGTCAATGGATGCTGGAAAGTGTTGCCTGGAATTAGGTGTGAGGTTATCAGACTCACTGTAAATCTGTAATTACTATATTTTATTAGGTGTAGTAATTAATGTACTATTTTAGTCCGTCGGTACCCTCTTATTCTCCATAGATGTTTCTATCCCCCAAATCTGTGTGTATTTCCAGATCAGATCGCTCTTGCCCTAATATGGTCTGCCAGGAAATACCCAGGAAATAATTCACCAAAAGGTTATGTCCCATTACCATACTTTTGTTCCTGCTATCACAGGAGGGTGTTAGCTGAGGGACAATCTTCACAGGGGGTGATCCAATTCCCCTGCTACCAACAGGAAATGTTCACAGGGGGTAATCAGGACATAATGTAATCCGACTATGATTGTGTCTCTACCTTCAGCTCCTTTGTGTCAATACCAGACTTAGTGGAACCCGGCACCACAGGGGGTGATCAGCCCATAACGTAATCTTGTGTTGTATTGTATCTTGCTCTGCATATCCCTGGCCACTTCCAGACTTACTGGAACCGACCCAGCAGGGGTTGAGAGCAGCAGTTGGACAACTGTGGATTGAAGGTGGGATATACCTTATGCTTGAATCCACCAATCAGGAACTTGGGCAACCCCACAGATGATGCGATCACCGTGGGAATTTGAGAAGTTTTTAAAATGACTTGCAGACTAGCCAGGAGGAGAATTTGATGGACTGTCCTGGACTAAGAGGTTATGCTCTGTCTAAGTATCGTGTGGACTTTTCTGCTATTACAGCTGTGTGGATAAGTGATAGTTTGCCCTGTGGAACTGATCTGGGACTGTGACTATACAAGGACTGTCTGTTTGGGCCTGCTACCTGAATATCTTTCTACTCTGCAATTTACCTTTGCCACTGTTTATTGTCTATTTGTGCGTGCTGTGGAAAATAAACCATTCTTCTGGTTTCATCTGCTCGGTGTCTGAGTGATTGAAGAATCCTGTATCTTCACATTTGGCGGCAGCGACAGTGGGATCATTCAGACACCAACCATCGAGCACAGAAAGCACAGAGGACAGAGGATCAGACCATATGTAAGGAAACGGAAAATGCAATAAGGTGATGTTCAGCAAGTGAGCAGGTGTCAGTCCTGTGAAAGGGAAAATGTTTCCAAGGGAAGGAGCAGAGGAGCTCAGGGATGGAGGTTCTTCAGTGTATCGGCAGGCTGGGAAGCCGGATCTGTTATTTATTGTCAGGAAAATGCAGTATATCTGGAAGTACTGGGAAGACGCTCAGCAGATGGTCAGCGGGTGGAGAGTATCCAGCATACAGGACAAGTTGTGTTACCTGGGGGATGCATTTCTGCACTGTAAAGGTGAGGCCACCTCGTGGAATCTGCTGGGGGAGCCAGAGTTTGTAGAATTTACAGAGGAAGTGATTGCTACAGTTACCCAGATGCTACAAAGAGGACAATATTCTGAGGCTGAAGGACAAGTCCAGAATAAATTGATGCCCCAGATAGAACCAGAGGAAAGGTCTAGAAGGGGGCTACTGCAATCTGGGCAGACAACCGAGGGGTCTGCCACAGAATTAATTGTTACTGCAAGAGAAGGGTCGTTGTCAGGGGGGCCCCTAACTGCCCTTGAAGAAATGAGTATGGAGGAGCTGATAGCAGAATGTCAGCTGCGAGGTATACCCATCCAATCCTGCACTCGCGGGGAAATCCTTCAGCAGATCCTTCACGATCAGGGAGATCCTACAAAAGCATTTACCGATTATCGGGCATGTATCCTCCATTTCGGTGCACAGCTGAGTGTGTGGGAACAATTGCAGTGTCTGGAGGAGTGCTTCGTGGTGGCAGAGGAAGAGGCGATTGATCGCGGGCTCCTGGATACCCCAGCATGGCAAGATCAGTGTCGCAGGGGGCGTGATGAAAGGCACCGTTTGCAACTGCTTCTCCCCCATCCTAGGGAGGAAGCTGCTCAGTGTTCTCTGCAGGGGGAGGTTATCCCCAACGTGAAGGAAGTGAGGCCTCTGAGCCAGGCACCCCGGGAGGAGCTGCACTACTGCTTCCCTTTTGCTGAGGTGGGAGATGCAGAATTATTAACCTGCTGCCAGGGGATCTATGAGGACTGCGCCCAGGAGGAGATCACCGTGGTTAGAGGAGTATCCAACAACATCCAGGCCACAAGCATACCAGTCACAGATGACGTCGTGTTTCGGGCTGCCCAGCATACTCAGCTGGGGAAGGAGGCTATCGCGGAGAAGGAGGTGTGCGCAGAAGTAGCTGCAGGTGAGCATCTGGCTTTTAAGGGGACAGAGCTGACACAGCCTGTCCTGCAGCCACCAGCGGAATTGTTTGTGATGGAGGGTCCCTCCTCAGCCCTGGACATTGAGACCAAATGCTGGACTGAAATTTGCCATGCCCCTAGTTTGGGTTTGGGGGAGGAAGGACATGACGGGGTGGTGGAAGTGCCAGGGCCAGAGCCCCTATATTGGCCTGCTGTTTGGCCCCTGTTCCTTGGGCAAGAGGGGGAGGTGGAAAGTGGTCCCTGCCCCATTGTGCCCGAGGCAAAAGTATTAGTAGGTTACAATGTTGCAGAGGGGGGGTACCCAGCATCTGAAGAGGAGGAATTGCTAACTCACTTGTTAGTTAACATGCATAACTTATATTGTGATATTGCCCTTGCTGATTCTGCAAACAAGCCGCCTCTTCCAAGATGGGTTTGGTATGATGTCACTCTGTGGGACTCAGGTGGTGCGCCTCTAGCCCAGATTCTCTGCTCTGAATCACACTACAGGTTGTTATTGGTTCCAGAACAGCTTGGTACCGGGACTACAATAGTAGGGGAAGGAATGTGAGGTTATCATACTCACTGTAAATCTGTAATTACTATATTTTATTAGGTGTAGTAATTAATGTACTATTTTAGTCCGTCGGTACCCTCTTATTCTCCATAGATGTTTCTATCCCCCAAATCTGTGTGTATTTCCAGATCAGATCGCTCTTGCCCTAATATGGTCTGCCAGGAAATACCCAGGAAATAATTCACCAAAAGGTTATGTCCCATTACCATACTTTTGTTCCTGCTATCACAGGAGGGTGTTAGCTGAGGGACAATCTTCACAGGGGGTGATCCAATTCCCCTGCTACCAACAGGAAATGTTCACAGGGGGTAATCAGGACATAATGTAATCAGACTATGATTGTGTCTCTACCTTCAGCTCCTTTGTGTCAATACCAGACTTAGTGGAACCCGGCACCACAGGGGGTGATCAGCCCATAACGTAATCTTGTGTTGTATTGTATCTTGCTCTGCATATCCCTGGCCACTTCCAGACTTACTGGAACCGACCCAGCAGGGGTTGAGAGCAGCAGTTGGACAACTGTGGATTGAAGGTGGGATATACCTTATGCTTGAATCCACCAATCAGGAACTTGGGCAACCCCACAGATGATGCGATCACCGTGGGAATTTAAGAAGTTTTTAAAATGACTTGCAGACTAGCCAGGAGGAGAGAATTGATGGACTGTCCTGGACTAAGAGGTTATGCTCTGTCTAGGTATCGTGTGGACTTATATGCTATCACTGCTGTGTGGGCTAAGTGATAGTTTGCCCTGTGGAACTGATCTGGGACTGTGACTATACAAGGACTGTCGGTTTGGGCCTGCTACCTGAATATCTTTCTACTCTGCAATTTACCTTTACCACTGTTTATTGTCTATTTGTGCGTGCTGTGGAAAATAAACCGTTCTTCTGGTTTCATCTGCTCGGTGTCTGAGTGATTGAGGAACTCGTACCCTCACATTAGGAATCTACAAGTGGTGCAAGTACACTGAATACACCCTAATTTTTCTTAAGATGTCTGTTGAACTGGAGTAGAAGGAAACGGAATCGGGACATCTGTCAGAATGAACTTAGGTCTACAGTCATTAGGTCGACCCCACTAGGTCGACTGGCAGGTAGGTCGACCTGACTTAAGGTCGACATGGGCCAATGTCGACATGACTTAAGGTCGAATTTGCATAAAGGTCGACATGAGGAAGGTCGACTGCTCATAAGGTCGACATGGGTTTTTCACTGTTTTTTTATCGGAATGTCGACACAGTCGACATGGACACAGTTGGCAATGAGAATCGGACCCTCGCTTCGCTCGCAATGCTTCGGGCACTGTGCCTCGCTGCGCTCGGCACACTATTTTATTCTCCCACCACGCCCTAGTGGATGGTAGGGCATGAAATACCGCCTGTCGGCACATGTCGGCTCAAAAAACAGTGAAAAACCCATGTCGACCTTATGACCAGTCGACCTTCCTCATGTCGACCTTTATGCAAATTCGACCTTAAGTCATGTCGACCTTGGCCCATGTCGACCTTAAGTCAGGTCGACCTTCCTGCCAGTCGACCTAGTGGGGTCGACCTAATGACTGTAGACCTAAGTTCATTCTAATAGATGACCGAATACCGAAGGAAACTAGATGGTCTCTAAGACTTCGGCCTCTTTTAAAACAGGGCATCAATTTGGTCTTCTGTACCCCTATTCCACCGGTACTATGTGTGGACTACATGTATTATAGCTATAAAGGGGTCTATACTTTTATCCGATTTGGGGGTCAATAAGGATTGTCTATCATGGGCCAACAGCAACAGCGGGCACCATCTCCATTCAGGAGAAGCTCAGGGACCAGTAAACTTAGTGTACCCTCTGGGCGAAGTCACATAAGACCCTGCAGCCAGGTCGCTCAGCAGACCCGCCCGCAGCCGCAGGTCACCCATCAGACATTCAGACAGCTGCTGGCCGGAATGGAGTGATCACATTTAAGGCTAACCCCTGAAAATGGGCGTCTTCGGGGAAAAAGCTGAAAATACGGGCGGTTATTCGGTGAGGATCTCAAAAGCAAAAACATTCTCTAATGGGCAAAACCATGCTGTGCTGCAGGTGGGGCAGATGTAACAGGTGCAGTGAGAGATAGATTTGGGTGGGGCGTGTTGAAACTAACATTTTAATTTAAATTGTAGTTGAAGAATAAAGCAGCCAGTATTTACCTTGCACAGAAACAAATGAACTCACCCAAATCTAATGGGGCCTACACACAGGGAGATTTGACCTAGAGATGTATTGAGCAATTTATTGTGTTGAGAACTCCCCCAATAATAATATAATGGGTGGGTAGAACAGGAGTGAGGGTGACGTAGATCGCTGCTTAGAACACGGGTGATTCGCAGACTGTTGCTAAGCGATCTGACTAGGTCTATACTAGAACAGCAATAGTGTCGCACTGGGCCATACACACTGAGCGATTTACCCAAATCTCTTAGAAATTAAGCAGAACTCTCCCAGTGTGCATGGCCAATAACACTCTCTGCACGTTGCATCTGCCCCGCTGCAGCACAGCATGATTTTGCCCATTAGAGAAACCTTTTGCTTTTGATATCCTGGCAGATTTACCGCTGTTGCGTAATAAATGGGCCCATTAGTCTGAATTGCTATAGATATGAAGGCTACCTGTATATATTGTACATAGAGTGGTTGCAGTATATGTAATAAAGGAGCTTCTGTACCTTCCTATTACGCACTCACTGCGTGATCCATAGGGTACGATACAAGAGCTGGAATCTCTGCTTATCTCAGGGGGGACGGGGGGGGGGGGTAATATGCAGCAATAATGTACCCAGACACCACTTAGCCGTACCTCCTAACTGTCCCGGTTTTTTGGGACGTCCCACATCCCTCGTGGGGGCAGTTGGAGACCCCCAGCCTGAAGTGGATAGACACGTCTATTTAGCTTAGCAGAGGGTGAAAATGGGGGCGTGGCCCAATGGGACACCCCCTTGTTGGGCACATGTGGCGCTCCGCCGAGCGAGTGTCCTTATTTCCCTGCTGCAGAGGTCGGGAGGTATGCGTATCCCTGCAGCTTTTTTAGTTTCACAGCGGTTGATATATCGGATGCGATATCGGCCGATCTGATTTTTTTACCTGTTCATAACCCCACTATCCACTACGCATGGAGTTGATTTTATATAGTGTGGCGACTGCAGCGAGGGGACGCGGATTTCTGCGCTCGCCACACTTTATAAAATCCACTCCAAACGCATCGGATTGGCCGATATCACATCCGATATATCGGCCGCCGTGAAACTAGTACCGTTGTGTATACGGTTTCTGTTCTCCCCTTGTGGCGCCAGGTTAATAAAGGAGGAAGATAATAATAGGTAGAATATAAAGTAGTTTGGAGCATGTGGTTACTACTGACAGAAGCAGATATTTGTTATACTGATGGTATTTCCCTGTTCTCAGCAGAAGTACAATCTGAGCCTATAGCCTCCCCCTCCCCCAGGATCTGAGACGCTGGTTTCTGTGTCAGGGATTTTCAGTTTCGTTTCTCCCTCCTGCTGCAGTGATGGCGTCTGCTGATCTGAGACCGGAGCTGGACTGTCTCATCTGCCTGAACACATACACAGATCCCGTAACCCTGAGATGTGGCCACGACTTCTGCCGGGACTGCATTGATCGCATTCTGGATGCACAGGAGGCGGCTGGAGTCTACAGCTGTCCTGACTGCAGAGCAGTGTTTCCAGATCGTCCTGCACTGGAGAAAAGGAGAAAGCTCTGCAACATAGCAGAACACTATGGAGTGTTCTGCTCTTACTGCGTCCAATCTCCAGTACCTGCTGTTAAATCCTGCCTCAGGTGTGAAGTTTTTCTCTGTGATACGCACTGGGGGACACACAACAAGTCAGCAGAACACGTCTTATGTGATCCCACGACTTCCATGGAGAGGAGAAAATGCTCCGTCCATAAAGAGATTTTAAACTATTACTGCACAGAGGACTCAGCCTGTATCTGTGTGTCCTGCACGGTGACTGGAGAACACCAGGGCCACAAGGTGGAGTCGCTGGATGAGGCCTCTGAGAAGAAGAAGGAGAAGCTGAGGAATGTTCTGCAGAAACTGACCACAACGAGAACGGAGACTGAGAATAGAGTGCAGAGACTGCAGGAGCGCAGGAGAGAGGATCAGGGAAAAACAGCGGGTGTAACAGAGACAGTCACTACCCTGTTTAGAGACATCAGGAGACAGCTGGAAGACCTGGAGAAGAGAGTCCTGAGTGAGATTTTCAGGCAGGAACAGCGCGTTTCACTCTCAGTCTCTGATCTGATCCGGCAGCTGGAAATAAAGAAGGACGAGCTGTCCGGGAAGATGCGTCACATTGAGGAGCTGTGTAACATGTCTGACCCAGTGATTGTCTTACAGGAACCGGACACAGGGGACTTGTGTGACACTGAGGAGCTGAGTAAGACGTCTGCCCCAGTGACTGTCTTACAGGAACCAGACACTGGTGACACTGAGGACACGGAGAGACATGATGACCAGGTCCGTGGTGCAGGAGATCTGGATGTTGGTTCCCTCTCAGAGACATTACAGACATTATCTGCTATAATAACAGGGATAAATACAGGGATCTATGTGCAGGAGGATACAGGCGCAGCTGCTAATACAGAACCGGATATGACGATGATGATAAATATAAACACAGGGATCTTATTTTTTGATGTGAACACGATTAGTGATGATCTCGGCCTATCAGATGACAGGAAAGTTGTATACCGTGCGGATAAATCGCAGGATTACCCAGAAACACCAGAGAGATTTGATGTTCCTCAGGTAATCAGCACCAGGGGATTCACCTCAGGGCGACATTACTGGGAGGTGGATATCATTAGATCAGGGGACTGGAGGGTGGGGATGTGTTATCCCAGTATAGACCGGACAGGACGCTGGGCAGCCATCGGAGATAATGACCAGTCCTGGTGTTTCTCTATGAGCAGGCGTTTTCGCTATGGAAGATTTAAGAAGAATGTATTTTCAGTGATGCATGATGGGGATGAGACCAAGCTGGCTGATGATGTTCCCTGGCAGAGGGTGCTGATATGTCTGGACTATGAGAAAGGGCTGCTGGACTTATTTGCTTACTGAGGCCGTTATAGTTATGCTGATAATTCCGAAACCATCAAGCACTTACACACCTTCAGAGCCAAATTCACTGAGCCCCTCCATGCTGCATTACACATAGGCGCAGGTCGTATAAGTATTACTGGGTGATCAGAAGCTGGAGTAATCCACCCAGACAGTGATGACAGTACAGGGAGGGGAATCTGCTGGGTGGGAAAATAGCCAATAGAATGTCATGCTGGGTGGAGCTACAGATGAGCACCTCCCCCTGTGCCACTAGGTGACTGGATTTATTCCTTATTGGTGAGTGAAAACTTTCAGGATAAATATACATAGGTGTGGGATTCCTCCATCTGACTGTCTGAGATCAGGGATTGGCTGCAATGAGCTGTCAGTCAGCCTCCTGTATCCTATTACTGCTTCTACTGACTGAGCTCAGGGATTGGCTGCAATGAGATGTCAGTCTTCTGTATCCTATTACTGCTTCTACTGACTGAGATCAGGGATTGGCTGCAATGAGCTGTCAGTCTTCTGTATCCTATTACTGCTTCTACTGACTGAGATCAGGGATTGGCTGCAATGAGCTGTCAGTCTTCTGTATCCTATTACTGCTTCTACTGACTGAGCTCAGGGATTGGCTGCAATGAGCTGTCAGTCTTCTGTATCCTATTACTGCTTCTACTGACTGAGATCAGGGATTGGCTGCAATGAGCTGTCAGTCTTCTGTATCCTATTACTGCTTCTACTGACTGAGCTCAGGGATTGGCTGCAATGAGCTGTCAGTCTTCTGTATCCTATTACTGCTTCTACTGACTGAGCTCAGGGATTGGCTGCACTGAGCTGTCAGTCTTCTGTATCCTATTACTGCTTCTACTGACTGAGCTCAGGGATTGGCTGCAATGAGCTGTCAGTCTTCTGTATCCTATTACTGCTTCTACTGACTGAGATCAGGATACAGAAGACTGACAGACAGATCATTGCAGCCAATCCCTATTACTACTCAGAGGCGTAACTATAGCACCGCAGCCCCCACGGCCGTGGGGGGGCGCTGTGCATGTGTGGGCGCCGGGGGGCTGCGGTGCTATAGTTACGCCTCTGAGTAGTAATAGGGATTGGCTGCAATGATCTGTCTGTCAGTCTTCTGTATCCTGATCTCAGTCAGTAGAAGCAGTAATAGGATACAGAAGACTGACAGCTCATTGCAGCCAATCCCTATTACTACTACTAAGGTTCTGCCTTGAAAAAACTGTCACAAGTGAAACGCGCGTCGGCGGTTGGCGTCAGTGTCCTCATAACTTGTGATGACTTAATATGACTGTTGATAGTGTACTTCCATAGCAGAGTGCGAAGGACAGACTGCACCCGCTGCAGAAATATAACCAATCCCCGCAATCAGTGTGATAATACATACACGCATCATCTAGCTAAGATCCATTTGCCTTTTCTCGCAATACAGAGCTCAGCAGTTATAATAAACGGCAATTCCAGCCACATACAGAGTTACTGCATAGTAAACACACACCTGCGAATATTCAGCCTGTAGGCTGTAAGGCAAGCTACAACAAATTGATTGGTGTGTATGCTAAACCCACGATTATACGCATATTCTGCTGATAAATCTGCTGCTGACATGGTGAATGCACAGTGGACACAGCAAACAGTCTATGAGATCTGAGTGCAATAGATACAATAACACTGACATTTCTGTGCACTAATTCCAGCTATAAAATACCAGTATATGTGCAAACGCTGGAGAGCGAATATATATCTAATATACATGTTCTGCAGAGAATTGGCTGATGAGAGACCATCGCTAGATAAAATAACATTTGTCTGCTGCCAATGCCAGCGTATGTGAAAGTGTGATATATGTATGGAAATCTACATACCAGTCGGCAATGAACGGCAGCAGCACAATATCCAATTGCACAAACTGTCGGCTATGCAACCAAATCTTCTAAGGAAGTAGAACAACAGCATCACAGTGGGGGCAAATCTCTAATAAAAAGAGGGATCCATGTAAGAGTGATTATAAAGACAAGCACCCAATGGAGACATGAAAGATATATAAAATCCCCCCAGCAAACAAGAACTGATTAATGATACACAGAGGACACTGATAACCATAGTATTAAAAACTAAAAAAGTTAAAAAATAGAAACGTTTTTCATACAATCGGAAATGTTTCACTCATAGGACAGTACTTAATAATATGTAATAAAAATAATGAAATGTTAAGATATACACACTCTTTCAACTCATCTTTGTGCGCCAACAAAAAATACATTCTTCTCTGTCCTTTTTTCTCTTGTAACCCCCATTGTCTTTGGCTGCACCCCCTCTGAGCCTTATATTATAAGATTGTCTCGTTTGGGCCACACTGGTGCTATAGCACCTGCCTGTGCGGATCCACCTCCCCTTTCCCTTAAAATGTACCTTTACTTCTGCTGTTACTGTATCCATTTAGGAGAAGGGTGGTGGGAAGGGAGGAGGGGTATGTGAGGGGGGGGGGGGGGGGGGGGGCTCCAATTGCTTTAGTGCAGGGGTAGCCAACTCCAGTCCGCGGGAGCTACCAGCAGGTCACATTTTCCAGCTCACCTCACAGGTGCACTCATTACTGCCTGACACATTTTAAAAGATCCACAGGTGGAGCTAATTACTTCACTTGTGATTCTCTGAGGAGACCTGGGAGTGTGACCTGTTGGTAGCTCCCGAGGACTGGGGTTGGCTACCCCTGCTTTACTGTATAAAATGGTAGAAGCCCAAATAGCTGCCAGTGCTTGTGAAGGGAATATATTAGGGGTGAGGGTATTAGCTACTCGTGGACTGCTTGTTTGGGGTCCCTACTCCTGTAGTATATACATGACCCCTGGGGGCTGTAATTATCTATATACATGCACAGACATTTGGTGACATCACTGGACTCTGGCATATAACACTTAATCCCGATGTTACCATATTATCTTTTATACCCCTTTTACACCAAGGAATAACCCAGGTTGGACCCAGGTCAGCTTTGGTGTAAAAGGGGCCAACCCAGGTCCAGTAACACTGGTCTCCTACCCAGGTCCTGACCAGGGTTGAACACTGGTTGGACCTGGGTCATGGACGGTGTAAATGGTCCCAACCCAGGTTGGGACATCAAGGTAGTGCTGAAAGGATACCAGAAGTGCTGGACGCCTTTTCACAGTGCGCATCAGTGGCAAAAGACAGCAGCCAAGAAGGATACGGGCAGTGCACACAGAAATCATAATTGGATGCAGTATCATTTATGTTATTATTTTTTGGGGGGGAGGGGGGGGGGCTGGGTGGAGCACATGGGAGATTAGGTCTGCTGCTGCAGGGGAAGGGGCTGGGGAGAGCACATGGGTGATGTTGCACTTTTATAGCGCTGTGTGTCCTTGAGCACTGAATAAAAAAAAATTTGAAAAATATTTTACAAAATAAACAAACCAACATTTTTCAATGTTAACTTGTCATGTCTTTTACTTTTTATTTTAAATCATTGAGGGAGGGTTGGCTGGCAGTTTCAGTCCTAAAATGGACATTTTTAATGTCATCCATAGGGAAAAGCAGTGCTGACCCAGGTTGCTGTGTAAATGGGGTATGAAGCTGGGTCCAACCCTGGAAACTCTTGTGTTTAAAGACCAGGGTCCGACCAGGGATTTTGGTGTAAAAGGGGTATTAGTGATGAACAATGACGTGATTTCATTAGACAGCTATGGCCCATTATGGTACAGCCGGCCTACAATAGGAATGAAAGATTATTCGGACTACAACTCCCAACATGCCTCATGGCGTCACTTTATCCCCTCAAGATTTGTTAGAATCCCAAAGTATTAAATACTTCTCTGTTATAAAGTGCTAATTATACAGCGTTTCCTCACTTACCGCCAGGTACATACATGGTGTGCAATGTATTATTGATATTACAAGTCCCCCTGACTATGAGCTGTGATTATACAGCGTTTCCTCACTTACCCCCAGGTACATACATGGTGTACAATGTATTATTGATATTACAAGTCCCCCTGACTATGAGCTGTGATTATACAGCGTTTCCTCACTTACCCCCAGGTACATACTTGGTGTACAATGTATTATTGATATTACAAGTCCCCCTGACTATAAGCTGTGATTATACAGTGTTTCCTCACTTACCCCCAGGTACATACATGGTGTACAATGTATTATTGATATTACAAGTCCCCCTGACTATGAGCTGTGATTATACGGCGTATCCTCACTTACCGCCAGGTACATACATGGTGTACAATGTATTATAGATATTACAAGTCCCCCTGACTATGAGCTGTGATTATACAGCGTTTCCTCACTTACCCCCAGGTACATACATGGTGTACAATGTATTATTGATATTACAAGTCCCCCTGACTATGAGCTGTGATTATACAGCGTTTCCTCACTTACCGCCAGGTACATACATGGTGTACAATGTATTATTGATATTACAAGTCCCCCTGACTATGAGCTGTGATTATACAGTGTTTCCTCACTTACCGCCAGGTACATACATGGTGTACAATGTATTATTGATATTACAAGTCCCCCTGTCTATGAGCTGTGATTATACAGCGTTTCCTCACTTACCCCCAGGTACATACATGGTGTACAATGTATTATTGATATTACAAGTCCCCCTGACTATGAGCTGTGATTATACAGCGTATCCTCACTTACCGCCAGGTACATACTTGGTGTACAATGTATTATACATATTACAAGTCCCCCTGACTATGAGCTGTGATTATACAGCGTTTCCTCACTTACCGCCAGGTACATACATGGTGTACAATGTATTATTGATATTACAAGTCCCCCTGACTATGAGCTGTGATTATACAGCGTTTCCTCACTTACCGCCAGGTACATACATGGTGTACAATGTATTATTGATATTACAAGTCCCCCTGACTATGAGCTGTGATTATACGGCGTTTCCTCACTTACCGCCAGGTACATACATGGTGTACAATGTATTCTTGATATTACAAGTCCCTCTGACTATGAGCTGTGATTATACAGCGTCTCCTCACTTACCGCCAGGTACATACATGGTGTACAATGTATTATTGATATTACAAGTCCCCCTGACTATGAGCTGTGATTATACGGCGTTTCCTCACTTACCGCCAGGTACATACATGGTGTACAATGTATTATTGATATTACAAGTCCCCCTGACTATGAGCTGTGATTATACAGCGTTTCCTCACTTACCCCCAGGTACATACATGGTATACAATGTATTATTGATATTACAAGTCCCCCTGACTATAAGCTGTGATTATACAGCGTTTCCTCACTTACCCCCAGGTACATACATGGTGTACAATGTATTATAGATATTACAAGTCCCCTGACTATGAGCTGTGATCATACAGCGTTTCCTCACTTACCGCCAGGTACATACATGGTGTACAATGTATTATAGATATTACAAGTCCCCTGACTATGAGCTGTGATCATACAGCGTTTCCTCACTTACCGCCAGGTACATACATGGTGTACAATGTATTATTGATATTACAAGTCCCCCTGACTATGAGCTGTGATTATACAGCGTTTCCTCACTTACCCCCAGGTACATACATGGTGTACAATGTATTATTGGTATTACAAGTCCCCCTGACTATGAGCTGTGATTATACGGCGTTTCCTCGCTTACCCCCAGGTACATACATGGTATACAATGTATTATTGATATTACAAGTCCCCCTGTCTATGAGCTGTGATTATACAGCGTTTCCTCACTTACCGCCAGGTACATACACGGTGTACAATGTATTATTGATATTACAAGTCCCCCTGACTATGAGCTGTGATTATACAGCGTTTCCTCACTTACCGCCAGGTACATACATGGTGTACAATGTATTATTGGTATTACAAGTTCCCCTGACTATGAGCTGTGATTATACAGTGTTTCCTCACTTACCCCCAGGTACATACTTGGTGTACAATGTATTATAGATATTACAAGTCCCCCTGACTATGAGCTGTGATTATACAGTGTTTCCTCACTTACCGCCAGGTACATACATGGTGTACAATGTATTATTGATATTACAAGTCCCCCTGACTATGAGCTGTGATTATACGGCGTTTCCTCGCTTACCGCCAGGTACATACATGGTGTACAATGTATTATTGATATTACAAGTCCCCCTGACTATGAGCTGTGATTATACAGCGTTTCCTCACTTACCGCCAGGTACATACATGGTGTACAATGTATTATTGATATTACAAGTCCCCCTGTCTATGAGCTGTGATTATACAGCGTTTCCTCACTTACCCCCAGGTACATACATGGTGTACAATGTATTATAGATATTACAAGTCCCCCTGACTATGAGCTGTGATTATATAGCGTTTCCTCACTTACCCCCAGGTACATACATGGTGTACAATGTATTATTGATATTACAAGTCCCCCTGACTATGATCTGTGATTATACAGCGTTTCCTCACTTACCGCCAGGTACATACATGGTGTACAATGTATTATTGATATTACAAGTCCCCCTGACTATGAGCTGTGATTATACGGCGTTTCCTCACTTACCGCCAGGTACATACATGGTGTACAATGTATTATAGATATTACAAGTCCCCCTGTCTATGAGCTGTGATTATACAGCGTTTCCTCACTTACCGCCAGGTACATACATGGTGTACAATGTATTATTGATATTACAAGTCCCCCTGACTATGAGCTGTGATTATACGGCGTATCCTCACTTACCGCCAGGTACATACTTGGTGTACAATGTATTATTGATATTACAAGTCCCCCTGACTATGAGCTGTGATTATACAGCGTTTCCTCACTTACCGCCAGGTACATACATGGTGTACAATGTATTATTGATATTACAAGTCCCCCTGTCTATGAGCTGTGATTATACAGCGTTTCCTCACTTACCGCCAGGTACATACATGGTGTACAATGTATTATTGATATTACAAGTCCCCTGACTATGAGCTGTGATTATACAGCGTTTCCTCACTTACCGCCAGGTACATACATGGTGTACAATGTATTATTGATATTACAAGTCCCCCTGACTATGAGCTGTGATTATACAGCGTTTCCTCACTTACCGCCAGGTACATACTTGGTGTACAATGTATTATAGATATTACAAGTCCCCCTGACTATGAGCTGTGATTATACAGCGTTTCCTCACTTACCCCCAGGTACATACATGGTGTACAATGTATTATTGATATTACAAGTCCCCCTGACTATGAGCTGTGATTATACAGCGTTTCCTCACTTACCGCCAGGTACATACATGGTGTACAATGTATTATTGATATTACAAGTCCCCCTGACTATGAGCTGTGATTATACAGCGTTTCCTCACTTACCCCCAGGTACATACATGGTTTACAATGTATTATTGATATTACAAGTCCCCCTGACTATGAGCTGTGATTATACAGCGTTTCCTCACTTACCGCCAGGTACATACATGGTGTGCAATGTATTATTGATATTACAAGTCCCCCTGACTATGAGCTGTGATTATACAGCGTTTCCTCACTTACCCCCAGGTACATACATGGTGTACAATGTATTATTGATATTACAAGTCCCCCTGACTATGAGCTGTGATTATACAGCGTTTCCTCACTTACCCCCAGGTACATACATGGTGTACAATGTATTATAGATATTACAAGTCCCCCTGACTATGAGCTGTGATTATACAGCGTTTCCTCACTTACCGCCAGGTACATACATGGTGTACAATGTATTATTGATATTACAAGTCTCCCTGACTATGAGCTGTGATTATACAGTGTTTCCTCACTTACCGCCAGGTACATACATGGTGTACAATGTATTATAGATATAACAAGTCCCCCTGACTATGATCTGTGATTATACAGCATATCCTCACTTACCGCCAGGTACATACATGGTGTACAATGTATTATTGGTATTACAAGTCCCCCTGACTATGAGCTGTGATTATACAGCGTTTCCTCACTTACCCCCAGGTACATACATGGTGTACAATGTATTATAGATATAACAAGTCCCCCTGACTATGATCTGTGATTATACAGCATATCCTCACTTACCGCCAGGTACATACATGGTGTACAATGTATTATTGGTATTACAAGTCCCCCTGACTATGAGCTGTGATTATACAGCGTTTCCTCACTTACCGCCAGGTACATACATGGTGTACAATGTATTATAGATATAACAAGTCCCCCTGACTATGATCTGTGATTATACAGCATATCCTCACTTACCGCCAGGTACATACATGGTGTACAATGTATTATTGGTATTACAAGTCCCCCTGACTATGAGCTGTGATTATACAGCGTTTCCTCACTTACCGCCAGGTACATACATGGTGTACAATGTATTATTGATATTACAAGTCCCCCTGTCTATGAGCTGTGATTATACAGTGTTTCCTCACTTACCGCCAGGTACATACACGGTGTACAATGTATTATAGATATTACAAGTCCCCCTGACTATGAGCTGTGATTATACAGCGTTTCCTCACTTACCGCCAGGTACATACACGGTGTACAATGTATTATAGATATTACAAGTCCCCCTGACTATGAGCTGTGATTATACAGCGTTTCCTCACTTACCCCCAGGTACATACATGGTGTACAATGTATTATAGATATTACAAATCCCCTGACTATGAGCTGTGATTATACAGCGTATCCTCACTTACCCCCAGGTACATACTTGGTGTACAATGTATTATTGATATTACAAGTCCCCCTGACTATGAGCTGTGATTATATAGCGTATCCTCACTTACCGCCAGGTACATACATGGTGTACAATGTATTATAGATATTACAAGTCCCCCTGACTATGAGCTGTGATTATACAGCGTTTCCTCACTTACCGCCAGGTACATACTTGGTGTACAATGTATTATTGATATTACAAGTCCCCCTGTCTATGAGCTGTGATTATACAGCGTTTCCTCACTTACCGCCAGGTACATACATGGTGTACAATGTATTATTGATATTACAAGTCCCCCTGACTATGAGCTGTGATTATACAGCGTTTCCTCACTTACCGCCAGGTACATACATGGTGTACAATGTATTATTGATATTACAAGTCTCCCTGTCTATGAGCTGTGATTATACAGCGTTTCCTCACTTACCCCCAGGTACATACATGGTGTACAATGTATTATTGGTATTACAAGTCTCCCTGACTATGAGCTGTGATTATACGGCGTTTCCTCACTTACCGCCAGGTACATACATGGTGTACAATGTATTATTGATATTACAAGTCTCCCTGTCTATGAGCTGTGATTATACAGCGTTTCCTCACTTACCGCCAGGTACATACTTGGTGTACAATGTATTATTGGTATTACAAGTCCCCCTGTCTATGAGCTGTGATTATACAGCGTTTCCTCACTTACCCCCAGGTACATACATGGTTTACAATGTATTATTGATATTACAAGTCCCCCTGACTATGAGCTGTGATTATACAGCGTTTCCTCACTTACCGCCAGGTACATAAATGGTGTACAATGTATTATTGGTATTACAAGTCTCCCTGACTATGAGCTGTGATTATACGGCGTTTCCTCACTTACCGCCAGGTACATACATGGTGTACAATGTATTATTGATATTACAAGTCTCCCTGTCTATGAGCTGTGATTATACAGCGTTTCCTCACTTACCGCCAGGTACATACTTGGTGTACAATGTATTATTGGTATTACAAGTCCCCCTGTCTATGAGCTGTGATTATACAGCGTTTCCTCACTTACCCCCAGGTACATACTTGGTGTACAATGTATTATAGATATTACAAGTCCCCCTGACTATGAGCTGTGATTATACGGCGTATCCTCACTTACCCCCAGGTACATACATGGTTTACAATGTATTATTGATATTACAAGTCCCCCTGACTATGAGCTGTGATTATACAGCGTTTCCTCACTTACCGCCAGGTACATACACGGTGTACAATGTATTATTGGTATTACAAGTCCCCCTGACTATGAGCTGTGATTATACAGCGTTTCCTCACTTACCCCCAGGTACATACATGGTGTACAATGTATTATTGATATTACAAGTCCCCCTGACTATGAGCTGTGATTATACAGCGTTTCCTCACTTACCGCCAGGTACATACATGGTGTACAATGTATTATTGATATTACAAGTCCCCCTGACTATGAGCTGTGATTATACAGCGTTTCCTCACTTACCCCCAGGTACATACATGGTGTACAATGTATTATAGATATTACAAGTCCCCCTGACTATGAGCTGTGATTATACAGCGTTTCCTCACTTACCGCCAGGTACATACATGGTGTACAATGTATTATAGATATTACAAGTCCCCCTGACTATGAGCTGTGATTATACGGCGTTTCCTCACTTACCCCCAGGTACATACACGGTGTACAATGTATTATTGGTATTACAAGTCCCCCTGACTATGAGCTGTGATTATACAGCGTTTCCTCACTTACCGCCAGGTACATACATGGTGTACAATGTATTATTGATATTACAAGTCCCCCTGACTATGAGCTGTGATTATACAGCGTTTCCTCACTTACCGCCAGGTACATACATGGTGTACAATGTATTATTGATATTACAAGTCCCCCTGACTATGAGCTGTGATTATACAGCGTTTCCTCACTTACCCCCAGGTACATACATGGTGTACAATGTATTATAGATATTACAAGTCCCCCTGACTATGAGCTGTGATTATACAGCGTTTCCTCACTTACCGCCAGGTACATACACGGTGTACAATGTATTATAGATATTACAAGTCCCCCTGTCTATGAGCTGTGATTATACAGCGTTTCCTCACTTACCCCCAGGTACATACATGGTGTACAATGTATTATTGATATTACAAGTCCCCCTGACTATGAGCTGTGATTATATAGCGTTTCCTCACTTACCCCCAGGTACATACTTGGTGTACAATGTATTATTGATATTACAAGTCCCCCTGACTATGAGCTGTGATTATACAGCGTTTCCTCACTTACCGCCAGGTACATACATGGTGTACAATGTATTATACATATTACAAGTCCCCCTGACTATGAGCTGTGATTATACAGCGTTTCCTCACTTACCGCCAGGTACATACATGGTGTACAATGTATTATTGATATTACAAGTCCCCCTGACTATGAGCTGTGATTATACAGCGTTTCCTCATATACCGCCAGGTACATACATGGTGTACAGTGTATTATAGATATTACAAGTCCCCCTGACTATGATCTGTGATTATACAGCGTTTCCTCACTTACCCCCAGGTACATACACGGTGTACAATGTATTATTGATATTACAAGTCCCCCTGACTATGAGCTGTGATTATACAGCGTTTCCTCACTTACCGCCAGGTACATACATGGTGTACAGTGTATTATAGATATTACAAGTCTCCCTGACTATGATCTGTGATTATACAGCGTTTCCTCACTTACCCCCAGGTACATACTTGGTGTACAATGTATTATTGATATTACAAGTCCCCCTGACTATGAGCTGTGATTATACAGCGTTTCCTCACTTACCGCCAGGTACATACATGGTGTACAATGTATTATTGGTATTACAAGTCCCCCTGACTATGAGCTGTGATTATACAGCGTTTCCTCACTTACCGCCAGGTACATACACGGTGTACAATGTATTATTGGTATTACAAGTCCCCTGTCTATGAGCTGTGATTATATAGCGTTTCCTCACTTACCCCCAGGTACATACATGGTGTACAATGTATTATAGATATTACAAGTCCCCCTGACTATGAGCTGTGATTATACAGCGTTTCCTCACTTACCGCCAGGTACATACATGGTGTACAGTGTATTATAGATATTACAAGTCCCCCTGACTATGAGCTGTGATGATACAGCGTTTCCTCACTTACCGCCAGGTACATACATGGTGTACAATGTATTATTGATATTACAAGTCCCCCTGACTATGAGCTGTGATTATACGGCGTTTCCTCACTTACCCCCAGGTACATACACGGTGTACAATGTATTATTGATATTACAAGTCCCCCGGACTATGAGCTGTGATTATACGGCGTTTCCTCACTTACCCCCAGGTACATACACGGTGTACAATGTATTATTGATATTACAAGTCCCCCGGACTATGAGCTGTGATGATACAGCGTTTCCTCACTTACCGCCAGGTACATACATGGTGTACAATGTATTATTGATATTACAAGTCCCCCTGACTATGAGCTGTGATTATACGGCGTTTCCTCACTTACCGCCAGGTACATACACGGTGTACAATGTATTATTGATATTACAAGTTCCCCTGACTATGATCTGTGATTATACGGCGTTTCCTCACTTACTGCCAGGTACATACATGGTGTACAATGTATTATTGGTATTACAAGTCCCCCTGACTATGAGCTGTGATTATACAGCGTTTCCTCACTTACCGCCAGGTACATACTTGGTGTACAATGTATTATGGATATTACAAGTCCCCCTGACTATGAGCTGTGATTATACGGCGTTTCCACACTTACCGCCAGGTACATACATGGTGTACAATGTATTATTGATATTACAAGTCCCCTGACTATGAGCTGTGATTATACGGCGTTTCCTCACTTACCGCCAGGTACATACATGGTGTACAATGTATTATTGATATTACAAGTCCCCCTGACTATGAGCTGTGATTATACGGCGTTTCCTCACTTACCGCCAGGTACATACATGGTGTACAATGTATTATTGGTATTACAAGTCCCCCTGACTATGACCTGTGATTATACAGCGTTTCCTCACTTACCCCCAGGTACATACATGGTGTACAATGTATTATTGATATTACAAGTCTCCCTGACTATGAGCTGTGATTATACGGCGTTTCCTCACTTACCCCCAGGTACATACATGGTGTACAATGTATTATTGATATTACAAGTCCCCCGGACTATGAGCTGTGATTATACAGCGTTTCCTCACTAACCCCCAGGTACATACATGGTGTACAATGTATTATTGGTATTACAAGTCCCCTGTCTATGAGCTGTGATTATATAGCGTTTCCTCACTTACCGCCAGGTACATACATGGTGTACAATGTATTATTGATATTACAAGTCCCCCTGTCTATGAGCTGTGATTATACAGCGTTTCCTCACTTACCGCCAGGTACATACATGGTGTACAATGTATTATTGATATTACAAGTCCCCCTGACTATGAGCTGTGATTATACAGCGTTTCCTCACTTACCGCCAGGTACATACATGGTGTACAATGTATTATTGGTATTACAAGTCCCCCTGACTATGAGCTGTGATTATACAGCGTTTCCTCACTTACCCCCAGGTACATACATGGTGTACAATGTATTATTGATATTACAAGTCCCCCTGACTATGAGCTGTGATTATACAGCGTTTCCTCACTTACCCCCAGGTACATACATGGTGTACAATGTATTATTGATATTACAAGTCCCCCTGACTATGAGCTGTGATGATACAGCGTTTCCTCACTTACCGCCAGGTACATACATGGTGTACAATGTATTATAGATATTACAAGTCCCCCTGACTATGAGCTGTGATTATACGGCGTATCCTCACTTACCCCCAGGTACATACATGGTGTACAATGTATTATTGATATTACAAGTCCCCCTGACTATGAGCTGTGATTATACAGCGTTTCCTCACTTACCGCCAGGTACATACATGGTGTACAATGTATTATTGGTATTACAAGTCCCCCTGACTATGAGCTGTGATTATACAGCGTTTCCTCACTTACCCCCAGGTACATACATGGTGTACAATGTATTATTGATATTACAAGTCCCCCTGTCTATGAGCTGTGATTATACAGCGTTTCCTCACTTACCCCCAGGTACATACATGGTGTACAATGTATTATTGATATTACAAGTCCCCCTGACTATGAGCTGTGATTATACAGCGTTTCCTCACTTACCCCCAGGTACATACATGGTGTACAATGTATTATTGATATTACAAGTCCCCCTGACTATGAGCTGTGATTATACAGCGTTTCCTCACTTACCCCCAGGTACATACATGGTGTACAATGTATTATAGATATTACAAGTCCCCCTGACTATGAGCTGTGATTATACAGCGTTTCCTCACTTACCCCCAGGTACATACATGGTGTACAATGTATTATAGATATTACAAGTCCCCCTGACTATGAGCTGTGATTATACAGGGTTTCCTCACTTACCGCCAGGTACATACATGGTGTACAATGTATTATAGATATTACAAGTCCCCCTGTCTATGAGCTGTGATTATACGGCGTTTCCTCACTTACCCCCAGGTACATACATGGTGTACAATGTATTATTGATATTACAAGTCCCCCTGACTATGAGCTGTGATTATACAGCGTTTCCTCACTTACCGCCAGGTACATACATGGTGTACAATGTATTATTGATATTACAAGTCCCCCTGACTATGAGCTGTGATTATACAGCGTTTCCTCACTTACCCCCAGGTACATACATGGTGTACAATGTATTATTGATATTACAAGTCCCCCTGACTATGAGCTGTGATTATATAGCGTTTCCTCACTTACCCCCAGGTACATACATGGTGTACAATGTATTATACATATTACAAGTCCCCCTGACTATGAGCTGTGATTATACAGAGTTTCCTCACTTACCGCCAGGTACATACATGGTGTACAATGTATTATTGGTATTACAAGTCCCCCTGTCTATGAGCTGTGATTATACAGCGTTTCCTCACTTACCGCCAGGTACATACATGGTATACAATGTATTATTGATATTACAAGTCCCCCTGACTATGAGCTGTGATTATACAGCGTTTCCTCACTTACCGCCAGGTACATACTTGGTGTACAATGTATTATTGATATTACAAGTCCCCCTGACTATGAGCTGTGATTATACGGCGTTTCCTCACTTACCACCAGGTACATACATGGTGTACAATGTATTATTGATATTACAAGTCCCCCTGACTATGAGCTGTGATTATATAGCGTTTCCTCACTTACCCCCAGGTACATACATGGTGTACAATGTATTATACATATTACAAGTCCCCCTGACTATGAGCTGTGATTATACAGCGTTTCCTCACTTACCGCCAGGTACATACATGGTGTACAATGTATTATTGATATTACAAGTCCCCCTGACTATGAGCTGTGATTATACAGCGTTTCCTCACTTACCCCCAGGTACATACATGGTGTACAATGTATTATACATATTACAAGTCCCCCTGACTATGAGCTGTGATTATACAGCGTTTCCTCACTTACCGCCAGGTACATACATGGTGTACAATGTATTATTGATATTACAAGTCCCCCTGTCTATGAGCTGTGATTATACAGCGTTTCCTCACTTACCCCCAGGTACATACATGGTGTACAATGTATTATTGATATTACAAGTCCCCCTGACTATGAGCTGTGATTATACAGCGTTTCCTCACTTACCCCCAGGTACATACATGGTGTACAATGTATTATTGATATTACAAGTCTCCCTGACTATGAGCTGTGATTATACGGCGTTTCCTCACTTACCGCCAGGTACATACATGGTGTACAATGTATTATTGATATTACAAGTCCCCCTGACTATGAGCTGTGATTATACGGCGTTTCCTCACTTACCGCCAGGTACATACATGGTGTACAATGTATTATTGATATTACAAGTCCCCCTGACTATGAGCTGTGATTATACAGCGTTTCCTCACTTACCCCCAGGTACATACTTGGTGTACAATGTATTATTGATATTACAAGTCCCCCTGACTATGAGCTGTGATTATATAGCGTTTCCTCACTTACCCCCAGGTACATACACGGTGTACAATGTATTATTGATATTACAAGTCCCCCTGACTATGAGCTGTGATTATACAGCGTTTCCTCACTTACCGCCAGGTACATACATGGTGTACAATGTATTATTGATATTACAAGTCCCCCTGACTATGAGCTGTGATTATACGGCGTTTCCTCACTTACCCCCAGTTACATACACGGTGTACAATGTATTATTGATATTACAAGTCCCCCTGACTATGAGCTGTGATTATACGGCGTTTCCTCACTTACCCCCAGGTACATACACGGTGTACAATGTATTATTGATATTACAAGTCCCCCTGACTATAAGCTGTGATTATACAGCGTTTCCCCACTTACCCCCAGGTACATACATGGTGTACAATGTATTATTGGTATTACAAGTCCCCCTGACTATGAGCTGTGATTATACGGCGTTTCCTCACTTACCCCCAGGTACATACACGGTGTACAATGTATTATTGGTATTACAAGTCCCCCTGACTATGAGCTGTGATTATACGGCGTTTCCTCACTTACCGCCAGGTACATACATGGTGTACAATGTATTATTGATATTACAAGTCCCCCTGACTATGAGCTGTGATTATACAGCGTTTCCTCACTTACCGCCAGGTACATACACGGTGTACAATGTATTATTGGTATTACAAGTCCCCCTGACTATGAGCTGTGATTATATAGCGTTTCCTCACTTACCGCCAGGTACATACATGGTGTACAATGTATTATTGATATTACAAGTCCCCCTGACTATGAGCTGTGATTATACAGCGTTTCCTCACTTACCGCCAGGTACATACATGGTGTACAATGTATTATACATATTACAAGTCCCCCTGACTATGAGCTGTGATTATACAGCGTTTCCTCACTTACCCCCAGGTACATACATGGTGTACAATGTATTATTGGTATTACAAGTCCCCCTGTCTATGAGCTGTGATTATACGGCGTTTCCTCACTTACCGCCAGGTACATACACGGTGTACAATGTATTATTGATATTACAAGTCCCCCTGTCTATGAGCTGTGATTATACGGCGTTTCCTCACTTACCGCCAGGTACATACATGGTGTACAATGTATTATTGATATTACAAGTCCCCCTGACTATGAGCTGTGATTATACAGCGTTTCCTCACTTACCCCCAGGTACATACTTGGTGTACAATGTATTATTGATATTACAAGTCCCCCTGACTATGAGCTGTGATTATATAGCGTTTCCTCACTTACCCCCAGGTACATACTTGGTGTACAATGTATTATTGATATTACAAGTCCCCCTGACTATGAGCTGTGATTATACAGCGTTTCCTCACTTACCGCCAGGTACATACATGGTGTACAATGTATTATTGATATTACAAGTCCCCCTGACTATGAGCTGTGATTATACAGCGTTTCCTCACTTACCGCCAGGTACATACATGGTATACAATGTATTATTGATATTACAAGTCCCCCTGACTATGAGCTGTGATTATACAGCGTTTCCTCACTTACCCCCAGGTACATACATGGTGTACAATGTATTATTGGTATTACAAGTCTCCCTGACTATGAGCTGTGATTATACAGCGTTTCCTCACTTACCGCCAGGTACATACATGGTGTACAATGTATTATTGATATTACAAGTCCCCCTGACTATGAGCTGTGATTATACAGCGTTTCCTCACTTACCGCCAGGTACATACATGGTGTACAATGTATTATTGATATTACAAGTCCCCCTGACTATGAGCTGTGATTATACAGCGTTCCCTCACTTACCGCCAGGTACATACATGGTGTACAATGTATTATAGATATTACAAGTCCCCTGACTATGAGCTGTGATTATACAGTTTCCTCACTTACCGCCAGGTACATACATGGTGTACAATGTATTATAGATATTACAAGTCCCCCTGACTATGAGCTGTGATTATACAGCGTTTCCTCACTTACCGCCAGGTACATACATGGTGTACAATGTATTATTGATATTACAAGTCTCCCTGACTATGAGCTGTGATTATACAGCGTTTCCTCACTTACCACCAGGTACATACATGGTGTACAATGTATTATTGGTATTACAAGTCCCCCGGACTATGAGCTGTGATTATACGGCGTTTCCTCACTTACCCCCAGGTACATACACGGTGTACAATGTATTATACATATTACAAGTCCCCCTGACTATGAGCTGTGATTATACAGCGTCTCCTCACTTACCGCCAGGTACATACATGGTGTACAATGTATTATTGATATTACAAGTCCCCCTGACTATGAGCTGTGATTATACAGCGTTTCCTCACTTACCCCCAGGTACATACATGGTGTACAATGTATTATTGATATTACAAGTCCCCCTGACTATGAGCTGTGATTATACAGCGTTTCCTCACTTACCCCCAGGTACATACACGGTGTACAATGTATTATTGATATTACAAGTCCCCCTGTCTATGAGCTGTGATTATACAGCGTTTCCTCACTTACCGCCAGGTACATACATGGTGTACAATGTATTATTGGTATTACAAGTCCCCCTGTCTATGAGCTGTGATTATACGGCGTTGCCTCACTTACCGCCAGGTACATACATGGTATACAATGTATTATTGATATTACAAGTCCCCCTGACTATGAGCTGTGATTATACAGCGTTTCCTCACTTACCGCCAGGTACATACTTGGTGTACAATGTATTATTGGTATTACAAGTCCCCCGGACTATGAGCTGTGATTATACGGCGTTTCCTCACTTACCCCCAGGTACATACACGGTGTACAATGTATTATACATATTACAAGTCCCCCTGACTATGAGCTGTGATTATACAGCGTCTCCTCACTTACCGCCAGGTACATACATGGTGTACAATGTATTATTGATATTACAAGTCCCCCTGACTATGAGCTGTGATTATACAGCGTTTCCTCACTTACCCCCAGGTACATACATGGTGTACAATGTATTATTGGTATTACAAGTCCCCCTGTCTATGAGCTGTGATTATACGGCGTTGCCTCACTTACCGCCAGGTACATACATGGTGTACAATGTATTATAGATATTACAAGTCTCCCTGTCTATGAGCTGTGATTATATAGCGTTTCCTCACTTACCGCCAGGTACATACATGGTGTACAATGTATTATTGATATTACAAGTCCCCCTGACTATGAGCTGTGATTATACAGCGTTTCCTCACTTACCGCCAGGTACATACATGGTGTACAATGTATTATTGATATTACAAGTCCCCCTGACTATGAGCTGTGATTATACAGCGTTTCCTCACTTACCGCCAGGTACATACATGGTGTACAATGTATTATAGATATTACAAGTCCCCCTGACTATGAGCTGTGATTATACAGCGTTTCCTCACTTACCGCCAGGTACATACATGGTGTACAATGTATTATTGATATTACAAGTCCCCCTGTCTATGAGCTGTGATTATACGGCGTTTCCTCACTTACCGCCAGGTACATACATGGTGTACAATGTATTATTGATATTACAAGTCCCCCTGACTATGAGCTGTGATTATACGGCGTCTCCTCACTTACCGCCAGGTACATACATGGTGTACAATGTATTATTGATATTACAAGTCCCCTGACTATGAGCTGTGATTATACGGCGTTTCCTCACTTACCGCCAGGTACATACATGGTGTACAGTGTATTATAGATATTACAAGTCTCCCTGACTATGATCTGTGATTATACAGCGTTTCCTCACTTACCCCCAGGTACATACATGGTGTACAATGTATTATTGATATTACAAGTCCCCCTGACTATGAGCTGTGATTATATAGCGTTTCCTCACTTACCCCCAGGTACATACATGGTGTACAATGTATTATTGATATTACAAGTCCCCCTGACTATGAGCTGTGATTATATAGCGTTTCCTCACTTACCCCCAGGTACATACTTGGTGTACAATGTATTATAGATATTACAAGTCTCCCTGACTATGAGCTGTGATTATACAGCGTTTCCTCACTTACCCCCAGGTACATACTTGGTGTACAATGTATTATTGATATTACAAGTCCCCCTGACTATGATCTGTGATTATACAGCGTTTCCTCACTTACCCCCAGGTACATACATGGTGTACAATGTATTATTGATATTACAAGTCCCCCTGACTATGAGCTGTGATTATACAGCGTTTCCTCACTTACCGCCAGGTACATACTTGGTGTACAATGTATTATACATATTACAAGTCCCCCTGACTATGAGCTGTGATTATACAGCGTTTCCTCACTTACCGCCAGGTACATACATGGTGTACAATGTATTATAGATATTACAAGTCCCCCTGTCTATGAGCTGTGATTATATAGCGTTTCCTCACTTACCGCCAGGTACATACATGGTGTACAATGTATTATTGATATTACAAGTCTCCCTGACTATGAGCTGTGATTATACAGTGTTTCCTCACTTACCGCCAGGTACATACATGGTGTACAATGTATTATGGATATTACAAGTCCCCCTGTCTATGAGCTGTGATTATACAGCGTCTCCTCACTTACCGCCAGGTACATACATGGTGTACAATGTATTATTGATATAACAAGTCCCCCTGACTATGAGCTGTGATTATACAGCGTTTCCTCACTTACCGCCAGGTACATACATGGTGTACAATGTATTATTGATATAACAAGTCCCCCTGACTATGAGCTGTGATTATACAGCGTCTCCTCACTTACCGCCAGGTACATACATGGTGTACAATGTATTATTGATATAACAAGTCCCCCTGACTATGAGCTGTGATTATACAGCGTTTCCTCACTTATCCCCAGGTACATACATGGTGTACAATGTATTATTGATATTACAAGTCCCCCTGTCTATGAGCTGTGATTATACAGCGTTTCCTCACTTACCGCCAGGTACATACATGGTGTACAATGTATTATTGGTATTACAAGTCCCCCTGACTATGAGCTGTGATTATACAGCGTTTCCTCACTTACCGCCAGGTACATACATGGTGTACAATGTATTATTGATATTACAAGTCCCCCTGTCTATGAGCTGTGATTATACAGCGTTTCCTCACTTACCCCCAGGTACATACATGGTGTACAATGTATTATAGATATTACAAGTCCCCCTGTCTATGAGCTGTGATTATACAGCGTTTCCTCACTTACCGCCAGGTACATACATGGTGTACAATGTATTATAGATATTACAAGTCCCCCTGTCTATGAGCTGTGATTATACAGCGTTTCCTCACTTACCCCCAGGTACATACATGGTGTACAATGTATTATAGATATTACAAGTCCCCCTGTCTATGAGCTGTGATTATACAGCGTTTCCTCACTTACCGCCAGGTACATACATGGTGTACAATGTATTATAGATATTACAAGTCCCCCTGTCTATGAGCTGTGATTATACAGCGTTTCCTCACTTACCCCCAGGTACATACATGGTGTACAATGTATTATTGATATTACAAGTCCCCCTGTCTATGAGCTGTGATTATACAGCGTCTCCTCACTTACCGCCAGGTACATACATGGTGTACAATGTATTATTGATATTACAAGTCCCCCTGACTATGAGCTGTGATTATACAGCGTTTCCTCACTTACCGCCAGGTACATACATGGTGTACAATGTATTATTGGTATTACAAGTCCCCCTGTCTATGAGCTGTGATTATACAGCGTTTCCTCACTTACCCCCAGGTACATACATGGTGTACAATGTATTATAGATATTACAAGTCCCCCTGTCTATGAGCTGTGATTATACAGCGTTTCCTCACTTACCGCCAGGTACATACACGGTGTACAATGTATTATTGATATTACAAGTCCCCCTGACTATGAGCTGTGATTATACGGCGTTTCCTCACTTACCGCCAGGTAGATACATGGTGTACAATGTATTATTGATATTACAAGTCCCCCTGACTATGACCTGTGATTATACAGCGTTTCCTCACTTATCGCCAGGTACATACACGGTGTACAATGTATTATTGATATTACAAGTCCCCCTGACTATGAGCTGTGATTATACAGCGTTTCCTCACTTACCGCCAGGTACATACATGGTGTACAATGTATTATTGATATTACAAGTCCCCCTGACTATGAGCTGTGATTATACAGCGTTTCCTCACTTACCCCCAGGTACATACTTGGTGTACAATGTATTATAGATATTACAAGTCCTCCTGACTATGAGCTGTGATTATACAGCGTTTCCTCACTTACCCCCAGGTACATACTTGGTGTACAATGTATTATTGATATTACAAGTCCCCCTGACTATGAGCTGTGATTATACGGCGTTTCCTCACTTACCCCCAGGTACATACATGGTGTACAATGTATTATTGATATTACAAGTCCCCCTGTCTATGAGCTGTGATTATACAGCGTTTCCTCACTTACCGCCAGGTACATACATGGTGTACAATGTATTATTGATATTACAAGTCCCCCTGTCTATGAGCTGTGATTATACAGCGTTTCCTCACTTACCCCCAGGTACATACATGGTGTACAATGTATTATTGGTATTACAAGTCCCCCTGACTATGAGCTGTGATTATACGGCGTTTCCTCACTTACCCCCAGGTACATACATGGTGTACAATGTATTATTCATATTACAAGTCCCCCTGTCTATGAGCTGTGATTATACAGCGTTTCCTCACTTACCCCCAGGTACATACATGGTGTACAATGTATTATTGGTATTACAAGTCCCCCTGACTATGAGCTGTGATTATACAGCGTTTCCTCATATACCGCCAGGTACATACATGGTGTACAATGTATTATTGATATTACAAGTCCCCCTGACTATGAGCTGTGATTATACAGCGTTTCCTCACTTACCGCCAGGTACATACATGGTGTACAATGTATTATTGATATTACAAGTCCCCCTGACTATGAGCTGTGATTATACAGCGTTTCCTCACTTACCGCCAGGTACATACATGGTGTACAATGTATTATTGATATTACAAGTCCCCCTGACTATGAGCTGTGATTATACAGCGTTTCCTCACTTACCGCCAGGTACATACTTGGTGTACAATGTATTATTGATATTACAAGTCCCCCTGACTATGAGCTGTGATTATACAGCGTTTCCTCACTTACCGCCAGGTACATACATGGTGTACAATGTATTATTGATATTACAAGTCCCCCTGACTATGAGCTGTGATTATACGGCGTTTCCTCACTTACCGCCAGGTACATACATGGTATACAATGTATTATTGATATTACAAGTCCCCCTGACTATGAGCTGTGATTATACAGCGTTTCCTCACTTACCGCCAGGTACATACTTGGTGTACAATGTATTATTGATATTACAAGTCCCCCTGACTATGAGCTGTGATTATACAGCGTCTCCTCACTTACCCCCAGGTACATACATGGTGTACAATGTATTATTCATATTACAAGTCCCCCTGACTATGAGCTGTGATTATACGGCGTTTCCTCACTTACCGCCAGGTACATACATGGTGTACAATGTATTATTGATATTACAAGTCCCCCTGTCTATGAGCTGTGATTATACGGCGTTTCCTCACTTACCGCCAGGTACATACATGGTGTACAATGTATTATTGATATTACAAGTCCCCCTGACTATGAGCTGGGATTATACAGCGTTTCCTCACTTACCGCCAGGTACATACACGGTGTACAATGTATTATTGATATTACAAGTCCCCCTGACTATGAGCTGTGATTATACAGCGTTTCCTCACTTACCGCCAGGTACATACATGGTGTACAATGTATTATTGATATTACAAGTCCCCCTGACTATGAGCTGTGATTATACAGTGTTTCCTCACTTACCGCCAGGTACATACATGGTGTACAATGTATTATTGATATTACAAGTCCCCCTGACTATGAGCTGGGATTATACAGCGTTTCCTCACTTACCCCCAGGTACATACATGGTGTACAATGTATTATTGATATTACAAGTCCCCCTGACTATGAGCTGTGATTATACGGCGTTTCCTCACTTACCCCCAGGTACATACATGGTGTACAATGTATTATTGATATTACAAGTCCCCCTGACTATGAGCTGTGATTATACAGTGTTTCCTCACTTACCGCCAGGTACATACATGGTGTACAATGTATTATTGATATTACAAGTCCCCCTGACTATGAGCTGTGATTATACAGCGTTTCCTCACTTACCCCCAGGTACATACACGGTGTACAATGTATTATTGATATTACAAGTCCCCTGACTATGAGCTGTGATTATACAGCGTTTCCTCACTTACTGCCAGGTACATACACGGTGTACAATGTATTATGGATATTACAAGTCCCCTGACTATGAGCTGTGATTATACAGCGTTTCCTCACTTACCCCCAGGTACATACACGGTGTACAATGTATTATTGATATTACAAGTCCCCCTGTCTATGAGCTGTGATTATACAGGGTTTCCTCACTTACCGCCAGGTACATACATGGTGTACAATGTATTATTGATATTACAAGTCCCCCTGACTATGAGCTGTGATTATACAGCGTTTCCTCACTTACCCCCAGGTACATACATGGTGTACAATGTATTATTGATATTACAAGTCCCCCTGACTATGAGCTGTGATTATACAGCGTTTCCTCACTTACCCCCAGGTACATACATGGTGTACAATGTATTATTGGTATTACAAGTCTCCCTGACTATGAGCTGTGATTATACGGCGTTTCCTCACTTACCCCCAGGTACATACATGGTGTACAATGTATTATTGATATTACAAGTCCCCCTGACTATGATCTGTGATTATACAGCGTTTCCTCACTTACCGCCAGGTACATACATGGTGTACAATGTATTATTGATATTACAAGTCCCCCTGACTATGAGCTGTGATTATACAGCGTCTCCTCACTTACCCCCAGGTACATACTTGGTGTACAATGTATTATTGATATTACAAGTCCCCCTGACTATGAGCTGTGATTATACAGCGTTTCCTCACTTACCCCCAGGTACATACTTGGTGTACAATGTATTATTATTACAAGTCCCCCTGACTATGAGCTGTGATTATACAGAGTTTCCTCACTTACCCCCAGGTACATACTTGGTGTACAATGTATTATAGATATTACAAGTCCCCCTGTCTATGAGCTGTGATTATACAGCGTTTCCTCACTTACCGCCAGGTACATACTTGGTGTACAATGTATTATAGATATTACAAGTCCTCCTGACTATGAGCTGTGATTATACAGCGTTTCCTCACTTACCGCCAGGTACATACATGGTGTACAATGTATTATTGATATTACAAGTCCCCCTGACTATGAGCTGTGATTATACAGCGTTTCCTCACTTACCCCCAGGTACATACATGGTGTACAATGTATTATTGATATTACAAGTCCCCCTGACTATGAGCTGTGATTATACAGCGTTTCCCCACTTACCCCCAGGTACATACATGGTGTACAATGTATTATTGATATTACAAGTCCCCCTGACTATGAGCTGGGATTATACAGCGTTTCCTCACTTACCCCCAGGTACATACATGGTGTACAATGTATTATTGATATTACAAGTCCCCCTGACTATGAGCTGTGATTATACGGCGTTTCCTCACTTACCCCCAGGTACATACATGGTGTACAATGTATTATTGATATTACAAGTCCCCCTGACTATGAGCTGTGATTATACAGCGTTTCCTCACTTACCGCCAGGTACATACACGGTGTACAATGTATTATTGATATTACAAGTCCCCCTGACTATGAGCTGTGATTATACAGCGTTTCCTCACTTACCCCCAGGTACATACACGGTGTACAATGTATTATTGATATTACAAGTCCCCTGACTATGAGCTGTGATTATACAGCGTTTCCTCACTTACCGCCAGGTACATACATGGTGTACAATGTATTATTGATATTACAAGTCCCCCTGACTATGAGCTGTGATTATACAGCGTTTCCTCACTTACTGCCAGGTACATACACGGTGTACAATGTATTATGGATATTACAAGTCCCCTGACTATGAGCTGTGATTATACAGCGTTTCCTCACTTACCGCCAGGTACATACATGGTATACAATGTATTATTGATATTACAAGTCCCCCTGACTATGAGCTGTGATTATACAGCGTTTCCTCACTTACCCCCAGGTACATACATGGTGTACAATGTATTATAGATATTACAAGTCCTCCTGACTATGAGCTGTGATTATACAGCGTTTCCTCACTTACCGCCAGGTACATACATGGTGTACAATGTATTATTGGTATTACAAGTCCCCCTGACTATGAGCTGTGATTATACAGCGTTTCCTCACTTACCCCCAGGTACATACTTGGTGTACAATGTATTATAGATATTACAAGTCCCCCTGTCTATGAGCTGTGATTATACAGCGTTTCCTCACTTACCGCCAGGTACATACTTGGTGTACAATGTATTATTGGTATTACAAGTCTCCCTGACTATGAGCTGTGATTATACGGCGTTTCCTCACTTACCCCCAGGTACATACATGGTGTACAATGTATTATAGATATTACAAGTCCCCCTGACTATGAGCTGTGATTATACGGCGTTTCCACACTTACCGCCAGGTACATACATGGTATACAATGTATTATAGATATTACAAGTCCTCCTGACTATGAGCTGTGATTATACAGCGTTTCCTCACTTACCGCCAGGTACATACATGGTGTACAATGTATTATGGATATTACAAGTCCCCCTGACTATGATCTGTGATTATACAGCGTCTCCTCACTTACCGCCAGGTAGATACACGGTGTACAATGTATTATTGATATTACAAGTCCCCCTGACTATGAGCTGTGATTATACGGCGTTTCCTCACTTACCGCCAGGTACATACATGGTGTACAATGTATTATTGATATTACAAGTCCCCCTGACTATGAGCTGTGATTATACAGCGTTTCCTCACTTACCGCCAGGTACATACATGGTGTATAATGTATTATTGATATTACAAGTCCCCCTGTCTATGAGCTGTGATTATACGGCGTTTCCTCACTTACCCCCAGGTACATACACGGTGTACAATGTATTATTGATATTACAAGTCCCCCTGACTATGAGCTGTGATTATACGGCGTTTCCTCACTTACCGCCAGGTACATACATGGTGTACAATGTATTATTGATATTACAAGTCCCCCTGACTATGAGCTGTGATTATACGGCGTTTCCTCACTTACCGCCAGGTACATACATGGTGTACAATGTATTATTGATATTACAAGTCCCCCTGACTATGAGCTGTGATTATACAGCGTTTCCTCACTTACCGCCAGGTACATACATGGTGTATAATGTATTATAGATATTACAAGTCCCCCTGACTATGAGCTGTGATTATACAGCGTCTCCTCACTTACCCCCAGGTACATACATGGTGTACAATGTATTATTGATATTACAAGTCCCCCTGACTATGAGCTGTGATTATACAGCGTTTCCTCACTTACCGCCAGGTACATACTTGGTGTACAATGTATTATTGGTATTACAAGTCCCCCGGACTATGAGCTGTGATTATACGGCGTTTCCCCTCTTACCGCCAGGTACATACACGGTGTACAATGTATTATTGATATTACAAGTCCCCCTGACTATGAGCTGTGATTATACGGCGTTTCCTCACTTACCCCCAGGTACATACACGGTGTACAATGTATTATTGATATTACAAGTCCCCCTGACCATGAGCTGGGATTATACAGCGTATCCTCACTTACCGCCAGGTACATACATGGTGTACAATGTATTATTGATATTACAAGTCCCCCTGACCATGAGCTGTGATTATACAGCGTTTCCTCACTTACCCCCAGGTACATACATGGTGTACAATGTATTATTGATATTACAAGTCCCCCTGACTATGAGCTGTGATTATACAGCGTCTCCTCACTTACCCCCAGGTACATACATGGTGTACAATGTATTATTGATATTACAAGTCCCCCTGACTATGAGCTGTGATTATATAGCGTATCCTCACTTACCGCCAGGTACATACTTGGTGTACAATGTATTATTGATATTACAAGTCCCCCTGACTATGAGCTGTGATTATACAGCGTTTCCTCACTTACCGCCAGGTACATACTTGGTGTACAATGTATTATTGATATTACAAGTCCCCCTGACTATGAGCTGGGATTATACAGCGTTTCCTCACTTACCGCCAGGTACATACTTGGTGTACAATGTATTATTGATATTACAAGTCCCCCTGACTATGAGCTGTGATTATACAGCGTTTCCTCACTTACCCCCAGGTACATACATGGTGTACAATGTATTATTGATATTACAAGTCCCCTGACTATGAGCTGTGATTATACAGCGTCTCCTCACTTACCGCCAGGTACATACATGGTGTACAATGTATTATTGATATTACAAGTCCCCCTGACTATGAGCTGGGATTATACAGGACTATTACACATGCAGCAATCTGAGGCTGGTATATACATTGTGCGGTCAGTCTTCACATACGGCTTCATGACCTTACCGGAATTAATATTCGGATAGATGAAATGCAGGGATGACATGGACCTATTCCCACCTCCCTACGTATGTGTTGCAGTACATAAGCATCAACAGGAAGGGTAAATAGGTAGACAAACTGGTAAGGCCAGAGAGCCGACAGGGAGTTCTCCTCCACCGCAGCCGGATCTCGCACCCATGCGAAGTACAAGGGCAACTGATAATTGTGACGAGACGTCATCAGGTCTATTTGAGGGCGACTCTACCATCTCACCAAGCGTTGGAAGACTGGAGACACCATTCTCCTTGACGTATGTTTCGTCGACTTAGGAAGTCGGCCCCACAATTTCCACGCTGGGTATGAAGGTGGCCAATATGGCGTGAGGGTGGATCTGGGTCCAAAGCAGAACCCATCTCACCTCCTTCATGGCTGCACGACTGTGCTGTCCTGCTTTAAAATCTAGGTGGGCCCTAGAGTTGTCGGCCTGAACACAAATGGGCCGTCCCTGAAGGGGTTGTGCCAGAAGCAAGACATATCCCACCATCCTGAGTTCCAGCACATAGATCGACAGGACAGCTTCATGTGAAGTCCGAAGACCCTGGAACTGATGGTCCAACGTGACCGCTCTCCATCCCTGAAGACTGGCATCCGTGGTTAGGAGCGTTCAGTCCCAAATGCAGAACCTCTTGTATCTAACACCCTCTCATAGTGCAGGGTGACTGCGCCCAATTATTTAGTTATATGTAGGGCTTATGTGTTCTAAAATGACCTCCTGCGAAGCTCCGGAGTTGGGAGAGTGGAAGGGGTCAGCTATGTAGGGCGAGGAGTCCAACCATCATTTGGAGTCTGGTTCCGTTGTGTTAACTGTACCTGGAAAGAAAAACCACCATAGGCAGAGCTTTCTTCCCTTTACAAAGCAAGAATACTGCGAGTCCTACATGGATGCAGAGAACGCTGAGATTAACAGACTGTAAGGTCTATCAGGAAAGACAGGCAGAATAACTGCCTATATACAAATCAGATGCCTAGGAGGCAATAGCAGGTCAGAAAATGTCAGTGTCATTAGGTTACACCATGAAATGCCACAACCATAACCGCAAATCAGCCCCTGATGTACCAATAGGGGGTGTTTAATGTGACATAGGCACTGCATAGGTGTCTTTTTCTTCAGATGGACTCGAACCAGTACCCTTGAGCACCGTAGTCTCGCTGTCAATCCGCCACGCCCTAGTACCAGATTCTGCTTTGCCATTCACAAAGCGCTGTGTGTGTGTTTGTGCTGATTGTTGCGGGGGTACTGTGGGATGGAGAGGGGTAGGTGCAGTGTTTTTGCAGGTGGATGTGGGGGTACTGCGGGTGTTGGGGGGGGTTATGTTGTTGGTAGGGGTGAGGTGGGTGTGTGAAGGTTGCGTGCAAGGGTGCAATGGGTGTGAAAAGGCATTAGGGGGTGGTATGTGTTGTGAAGTGGCGGATGAGGAGATATTGTGTGTGGTGGAGTGTATGTGGGGTGGTTAGGTGTGGTGGTGCACCGTTTTAGTACGGTGCATTTGTGGTGGTGCTGGCAGTGTAGGTGGGGGATGTGCGAGTATGGTGTTGCCATAGGTGGGTGCATGGATACTTTGAGTTAATGAATTTGGGGTGCTGTGGCGTTTGTTGGTGTATTCGTGCCAGGAGGGGCAGGTGCAGTGTTTTGGCAGGTAGATGGGGGAGTGCAGTGTAGGAGGGGCGGTTGTCGTGGTTATGCAAGTGGATGTGGGGTTCCTGTGGGTGCTGGAGGGGCGGATGCGGTGGTGTTGCATGCGTATTGTAGTGGTGTGGGTGGGGGAGGGATCTTATTGGGGTGGGACGGATGGGCACATTGGTAATGCGGTAGGGTTATGGGCAGGTAGAGTGTTGTGGGGGTCTAGGAGGTTTAGGTGAGTGCATTAATAGTGCAGTTAGGGAAGTGGGGTACATGGAGTGGGTGACCGTGTACAGTGGGGAGGGGAATGTGTGTACACTGTAGTGAGGCTGCGGGGGAGGGGGATGTGTATACACTGTAGTGAGGCTGCAGGGAGGGGGATGTGTATACACTTTCTGTGTATATCTTTCTGCTGCGTTTGACACTGTGGATCACACTCTCCTTTTACAAACACTACACTCCCTAGGTCTTAATGATACAGCCCTTTCCTGGTTCACATCTTACCTATCTGATCGCTCTTTCAGTGTTCGCTTCTCTGACTCTACTTTCTCTTCACTACCTCTGTCAGTCGGAGTTCCGCAAGGCTCAGTCTTAGGTCCTCTGCTTTTCTCAATCTATACTTCCTCGCTTGGCAAACTAATCAGCTCCTTCGGATTTCAGTATCACTTATATGCGGATGATACTCAAATCTATCTATCAACCCCAGAGTTGTCACCAGTGGTTTTGGGCCGAGTCTCTGAATGTCTCTCTGCCATCTCACTTTGGATGTCTTCTCGCCAACTCAAACTCAATATTTCCAAAACTGAATTACTTATATTCCCGCCAACTAAGAACAGTTACCATCCTGACATCTCCATCGCTGTTGACAACTCGACAATCTACCCTACCCCACAAGCTCGTTGCTTAGGGGTCACCCTCGACTCTGACCTGTCCTTTGTTCCCCACATTCAATCTGTCTCCAAATCATGTTACATGCATCTAAAAAACATATCCAAAATACGACCGTATCTCACACAAGACACTACTAAATCTCTTATCCATGCACTCATTATATCCCGCATTGATTATTGCAATAGTCTCCTAACTGGACTTCCCAAGAACAGACTCTCACCACTGCAATCCATTTTAAATGCTGCTGCTAGGCTGATCTTCCTTGCAAGACGCTCATCGTCTGCTGATCCGCTCTGTCAGTCCCTCCATTGGTTGCCTGTATATTACCGTATTCAATATAAAACACTTCTACTTGCATATAAAGCTATTAACCATACTGCACCAGCATATATCTCTGCACTTATCACAAAATATCTCCCATCTCGACCACTCCGCTCTGCACAAGATCTGCGTCTCTCTTCTGCACGGATCACTGGCTCCCATTCACTATTACAGGACTGTCATCGGGCTGCTCCCTTCCTATGGAATGCCCTTCCATGCACAATTAGACTCTCCACCAGTCTCCAAACTTTCAAGCGTTCCCTGAAAACTCACCTCTTCAGGCAAGCCTATCATATTTAAGTTCTACACGCATAACCCTCTGAGGCACTTATGTATTATATAGCTTCCCTTCTGGACTTGTAACTTGTTGGGACTGCTATGCTATTACTGATGCCTGTCCTTGTGTTTCCCTCCTATATACCTAATAGATTGTAAGCTTGCAGCAGGGCCCTCTAACCACCAAGTCTGTCTGTTACCCAGTTTGTTTTATCACTATTGTAAAGCGCAACGGAATCTGCTGCGCTATATAAGAAACTGCAAATAAATAAATAAAAATAAATAAATATACACTGTAGTGAGGCTGCGGGGAGGAGGATGTGTATACACTGTAGTGAGGCTGCGGGGGAGGGGGATGTGTATACACTGTAGTGAGGCTGCGGGGGAGGGGGATGTGTATACACTGTAGTGAGGCTGCGGGGAGGGGGATGTAAGTAAGTAAGTTTTATTTATATAGCGCGCTTTCTCCAACAGGACTCAAGGCGCTTTACAGACATTAAAAATAATGCACATACTGTAATACAAAGGGTTGTCAAAACGGGCAACAATGGCAATACAGATATACATCACACATACAGATATGCACTAGATGCATTCTAATGAGGGACATGGACAACATATTTACTGAGCTGTACAGCACCCAGGCAGCCATTCGTCGGCGCCACATGGTGATTGCACCAGCCAGAAGGGTAGACAGGTAAGACAGTACAGATATAGGACACATACAGATATATACTAGATGTACTCTATTGAGCGACACGGACACGGGAACATATATTTACTGAGCTATGCAGCACCCAGGCAGCCAATCAGCGGCGCCACATGGTGATTGCACCAGCCAGATAGGTAGTCAGTAACAGTACTGATATATATATACTAGATGTATCCTGATGGGGAACATGGACATGGGGAACATATATTTACTGAGCTATGCAGCACCCAGGCAGCCATTCAGCGGCGCCACATGGTGATTGCACCAGCCAGATGGGTAGACAGGTAAACAGGTAAAACAGTACAGATATAGGACACGTACAGATATATGCTAGATGTATCCTGATGGGGGACACGGACATGGAGCACACAGTGTAGGCCGCTGCTGTCAGGCTATGCACAGCAGAGGCGCAACACGCGGTGCGGGATAACAGGAATAAAATGTTGTGTATACACTGTAGTTAGGCTGCGGGGAGGGGATGTGTATACACTGTAGTTAGGCTGCGGGGAGGGGGATGTGTATTCACTGTAGTAAGGCTGCGGGGAGGGGGATGTGTATACACTGTAGTTAGGCTGCGGGGAGGGGGATGTGTATACACTGTAGTGAGGCTGCAGGGAGGGGGATGTGTATACACTGTAGTTAGGCTGCGGGGAGGGGATGTGTATACACTGTAGTTAGGCTGCGGGGAGGGGGATGTGTATACACTGTAGTTAGGCTGCGGGGAGGGGATGTGTATACACTGTAGTTAGGCTGCGGGAGGGGGGATGTGTATTCACTGTAGTGAGGCTGCGGGGAGGGGTATGTGTATACACTGTAGTGAGGCCGGCCTGACTCCTGTCATACATTCAGGGGCCGGCGCAGCAGAGAGCAGACACATGTGCAGGAGGGAGAGACACTCTCTGAATCCCTCTGCCAGCCTGCACATACATACTGTGGCACTGTGCCAGTTAAGTTAAAGATGAAGGAAGGGGGGGGGTGAGGCTGTGAGCAGTGTGTGTATGGGGAGGGGGGGGGGGCAGTTGGGAGCCCCCCCAGCATGAGGAATATAGAAACATAGAATTTGACGGCATATAAGAACCACTTGGCCCATCTAGTCTGCCCCTTTTTTAAACATGTTACCTCAAACCATATTTGATCCTTATTTTTTTGTAAGGATATCAATATGCCTATCCCAAGCATGTTTAAATTGTACTACTGTATTTGCCTCTACCACCTTTGATGGGAGGCTATTCCACTTATCTACTACTCTTTCTGTGAAGTAATTCTTCCTCAAATTTCCCCTGAATCTTCCTCCCCCTAGTGTCAGTGCATGTCCTCGTGTTCTGCTGCTCCTCTTCCTGTGAAGAATGTCTCCCACCTGTACCTTCCTCCCTCTAGTGTCAGTGCATGTCCTCGTGTTCTGTTGCTCCTCTTCCTGTGACTAATATCTCCCACCTGTACCTTCCTCCCTCTAGTGTCAGTGCATGTCCTCGTGTTCTGCTGCTCCTCTTCCTGTGACTAATGTCTCCCACCTGTACCTTCCTCCCTCTAGTGTCAGTGCATGTCCTCGTGTTCTGCTGCTCCTCTTCCTGTGACTAATGTCTCCCACCTGTACCTTCCTCCCCCTAGTGTCAGTGCATGTCCTCGTGTTCTGTTGCTCCTCTTCCTGTGACTAATGTCTCCCACCTGTACCTTCCTCCCTCTAGTGTCAGTGCATGTCCTCGTGTTCTGTTGCTCCTCTTCCTGTGACTAATGTCTCCCACCTGTACCTTCCTCCCTCTAGTGTCAGTGCATGTCCTCGTGTTCTGCTGCTCCTCTTCCTGTGACTAATGTCTCCCACCTGTACCTTCCTCCCTCTAGTGTCAGTGCATGTCCTCGTGTTCTGCTGCTCCTCTTCCTGTGACTAATGTCTCCCACCTGTACCTTCCTCCCCCTAGTGTCAGTGCATGTCCTCGTGTTCTGTTGCTCCTCTTCCTGTGACTAATGTCTCCCACCTGTACCTTCCTCCCTCTAGTGTCAGTGCATGTCCTCGTGTTCTGTTGCTCCTCTTCCTGTGACTAATGTCTCCCACCTGTACCTTCCTCCCTCTAGTGTCAGTGCATGTCCTCGTGTTCTGCTGCTCCTCTTCCTGTGTACAATGTCTCCCACCTGTACCTTCCTCCCTCTAGTGTCAGTGCGTGTCCTCGTGTTCTGTTGCTCCTCTTCCTGTGAAGAATGTCTCCAACCTGTACCTTGTTAAAACCCTTGATATATTTGAAAGTCTCTATCATGTCCCCCCTTTCCCTTCTCTGCTCTAAAGTATACATATTAAGATATTTTAGTCTTTCCTGGTACGTTTTGTGATGTAGGCCATGCACCATTTTAGTTGCCCTTCTTGTACAGTCTCTAATGTATTTATATCCTTCTGGAGATATGGCCTCCAGAACTGAACACAATACTCTAGGTGAGGTCGTACCAATGACCTATACAGTGGCATTATTACTTCTTTCTTTCTACTGCTGATACCTCTCCCTATGCAACCAAGCATCTGACTTGCCTTCTTCATTGCTTTGTTACATTGCCTACCTGCCTTTAAGTCCCCTGAAATAGTGACACCTAGATCCCTCTCTTCCTCAGTAGTTTCCATTATAGTGCCATTTATACTATATTGAGTCTTTGGATTTCTGAGACCCAAGTGCATGATTTTGCATTTTTTGGCATTAAACTGTAGTTGCCATTCTCTTGACCATTCCTCTAATCTACCTAGATCCTCAATCATTTGTTTTACCCCTCCTGGTGTGTCTACCCTGTTGCATACCTTTGTGTCATCTGCAAAAAGGCACATTTTACCCTCAATTCCATTTGCAATATCACCAATAAAGATATTAAAAAGCACCGGTCCAAGTACAGATCCCTGGGGTACTCCACTTGTAACCTTTCCCTCCTTTGACTGTACTCCGTTTACTACAACTCTCTGTTTTCTGTCCTGCAACCAAGATCTTATCCATTCATCCATCTTAGAATCCAATCACAAGCTTTCAAGTTTATTTGAGGAAAAGATGCTGTGCACATGCAGGGGGGGGGGGGGGGGGAGGGGGTTGTGCTGACTGGAGTCTGTGACTGTGTGTGTATGACTCCGCCCAGCGTTACACACACAGTCACAGGCTGACAGTTCTTGTAAGGCTCTGGGCAGCAGTAACGCAGAGGACAGGTGTCACATAACATCAGTGAGCCGAGAAGCCCAGGCAGGGACATCGCTTTGGGATGGTAACACAGGAGGATGCAGCTTTCCCCCAGAGGAAGGTGTAAATCTAGTTGTACAAGCAAAAATATGAAATGATTAGGACTGACCCACAAGGGGCAGAACTGGGGGGTGCTCACTAGGAGTGGAATTTCCTGCAGCTGCTCAATGGACGGGATCGTTCCCCTTGTAGGTTGGTTATGGTATAAAACTTCTACAGTGTCTACAATCTTATTGTCGACAGTCACAAGGATGGCAGGGTCCAAAGGTCGACTGTCAAAAGGTCGACATAAAAAAAAGTCTACATGGAAAAAGGGCAACATGAGTTTTGAATGTTTTTCGGGTGTCTAGGTCGATAAGTGTACCGCTGCGCTCGCCATGCTTTGGGCTCGGCCCTGTTTTATTCTCCCTCCACGCCTGTCGGCACATGTCGGCTGAAAATTGAGTAAAAAAATAAAATGTTGACCTTTAAACCCGGACGACCCAGAGTCATCCTATGATCAATCTGGATACCTCGTAGGTTTAGGACAATACCCCTATTCATTACATTCTACAGTGGTATCAGAGGAAGAGACTCTCCGGCATGTTCTCCATTCATTGCGGCGCCGTATATTTATTTTATTCTAAATTGCTTTTAACCATTTTATTAGGTTCCATTGAATTTATGTGGAAGATCTCTCACCCAATCTATTCAGGGATTTCTCATTACTGGTGCGCTGCTCCATTTCCTTCTTCTCGCCTCCTCCTGTCATAATGTATGTATGGTGTCATCATTGACTCCTCCCTCTCTTTCACCCCCCACATTCGTGCTCTCTCACAGTCTTGCCGCTTTCACCTACGCAACATCTCACGCATCAGACCATTCCTCTCCACTGACGCGACCAAAATTCTCATTCATTCTCTTGTCATCTCCCGCCTTGACTACTGCAACATCCTTCTCTCTGGGCTACCTCTCACCCGCCTCGCACCTCTCCAATCCATTCTTAACGCTGCTGCTAGGCTCATCTTCCTCTCCCGCCGCGCTACCTCCGCCTCCCCCCTCTGTCTATCTCTTCACTGGCTCCCCATTCCTTTCCGAGTTCTCTTTAAACTCCTCACCACCACCTACAAGGCTCTCTCCTCCTCCACCGCTCCTTACCTCTCTTCACTGATCTCTATCCACACTCCCTCCCATCCTCTTCGCTCCATCGCTGACCGCCGACTGACCTCTCACCTAATCACCTCCTCCCACTCCCGTGTCCAAGACTTCTCTCGCGCTGCCCCCCTGCACTGGAACAACCTCCCGCCACCCATCAGGCTTTCTGATTCCCTTACTTCCTTCAAACGATCCCTCAAAACCCATTTTTTTCGACTAGCCTATCCCTCCTCCTAACCTCTTTTGATCCTCCTATCCTGCCTCCGTTCCCACTTATCCTGTTGTTTTTCGTTCGTCCACCCACCTATTTTTAGTATGAGTAGGGTCCTCCTGCCTCACCCTACCTCTTTACCTCACCTGTGCTCCTGTCCTGTTCTTCTCTTCCTCTGCTTCATCTTCATCTTCAGTCTCCTCGACAATTTTGACACCTACTTCTGAACTGATGCTGATTTTATTTCTACCAGCTATACCCCTATTTATACTGTATTTTTCAACACACCCTGTACGTTACCTTGTAATTTGTTTGCTATGTACGGCGCTGCGGACACGTTGCGGCGCCTTATAAATAAACGTACTACTACTATGTGTATATATATATATATATATATATATATATATATATATAAAAATGTCCAATATCCTCTGTCATGTCGACAAGACAGAAGGAAGAAGGGCGGCACTCTCGGATTTGAAGAAAAGATCATTTATGCAGATAATAAAAGGTGCAAATTACAGCAGTGTCATATCGACGTTTTTCAAGGCAAATCATGCCTTTTCATCAGGATGGACACTTAGGGTGGCTGGTGCTGGTGTGGGTGAAAGTACGGATTCTTACCGGTTAATACGCTTTCCTCTACTCCTCCATGGCAGCCGAACACATGGGATTCCTCCCTTATAGGTAGACATCTGGAAAGGAAAAGAAAGACACTGCCCCTATATAAGGTCCGCCCACCTAAGGCTCTGTGTCTTTCAATTATCAAGCTTATACACTATTCCCTCATAGCATAATAAACCACAAAATATATATACAGTAATGAATGTTAATATAAACAATCCCACAAGAGGCGGGAAATATGCTGCCATGGAGGAGTAGAGGAAAGCGTATTAACCGGTAAGAATCCGTACTTTCCTCTACCTCCCCATGGCAGCCGAACACATGGGTAATACCCTAGCAGTTTCAATCACTGGGCGGGCAACAAAATATTAAGCTCAATTAAATTAAATCAAAATATACCATACGCAGTGATATGCAAAGTAGAGAGAGAGAAGATTAATGAAGAAAAACAAAACCATACAAAAAGTATACTCCGCGGAGTTAACTTCACTCCGTATTAGTGCTTTCCACTCAGTTGCTTTGCCGAGCTTCAGCCTTCTCTCATTCTCTCCAGTCCCTTATATCTTTCTTTTAAATAACAGCACTAAGGATCCTTCTGCCTACTTTGGCATCACTTGAGGCTCCCACATCCACCCTATAATGTTTAGTAAAAGTGTGAGCCGAGGCCCAGCAAGCGGCCTTACATAATTCGTCCAAAGAAATCGCTTCTTTCTCGGCCCAGGATGCAGCGACAGCTCTGGTGGAGTGAGCTCTCAGGCCTTTTGGGAGTTCCACTTCCTTTACGTTATATGCCTCTGCAATACAGTTCTTGATCCACCTTGCAATGGTGGCTTTGGAGGCTCCCAGTCCTTTATTCCTACCCTCTGAGATTATGAATAGCCTTTTGGTTTTCCTCACCGATTCCACCCTTTGAAGGTAGATTTTCAAGGCCCTGCTAACGTCCAGTTTATGAAGCTTGGCTTCCTTGGTGTTAGTTGGTTTGCTGCAGAAAGAGGGTAGAACGATCTCTTGATTTATGTGGAATTGGGATACCACTTTGGGCAGAAAGTGAGGATTTGTCCTCAAGACCACCTTTTCCTCAAAGAAGTTTAGGAAAGGCTCCTCGGCCCAGAGTGCCTGAAGCTCAGACACCCTCCTGGCCGACGTGATGGCCACTTTCGCCGTAAGGAACTTCATGGGCACCTTGTCCAAAGGTTCGAAAGGCTCCTCGGTCAGAGCATTCAGTACTATATTGAGATCCCAGGGTGCAATCGGGTTGTGAAACACCGGCCTGATTTTTTTAATAGCCTGCACAAACCTCTGCACGTAGCGGTTTTCCGCTATCCTGGAATCCAGCATGGCACTAATCGCTGAGATCTGCACCTTTAGGGAGCTTACCGATAGCCCTTTATCCAGGCCCTCCTGAAGAAATTCTAAGACCGTAGAAATGTCCCGATGATTCCTGTTTTTACTTCTGCAGAACCGCACATAAGCCTCCCAGATCCTGTAGTAGGTCTTTGATGTTGAGTTCTTCCTAGCTTTCAACAGGGTGTTCACAACTCTCACTGAGAACCCCTCACCCCTCAAGGTTCTGGTTTCAGTAACCACGCCGCTAATCTCCAGTGCTCTGGCTGTGGTTGGACGAACTCCCCTTGCCTCAGTAGATCCTGTTCCTGAGGCAGAAACCATGGGCCTTCTACCGCCATCCTCGTCACCCTGGGGAACCAAGATCTCCTCGGCCAGAACGGTAGAATCATTATAACAGTGGCCTGTTCCCTCTGTAGTTTGCTGAGGATCCGAGGAATCACAGGGAATGGTGGAAAGGCGTACAATAGACCTCTCCCCCACTCTGCTGACAGAGCGTCTACTTGCCATGCTCGAGGCTCCCAGTGTCTTGACACAAATCTCGGCACCTTCGCATTCCTGCTGGTAGCCATCAAATCCACTGATGGTAAGCCCCATCTGTGAACTATCCTGTCGAAGACCTCCTGACGCAGCTCCCATTCCCCTGGCCTTAGCAGTACCCTGCTCAGAGAGTCTGCTTGCTGATTCCTCTCTCCGGCTATAAATACTGCCTTCAGACTCTTCGTCCATGTCTCGGCCCATTGCAGCAGTACTGCCACTTCTTTCATGAGGCTCCTGCTTCTCGTGCCTCCCTGTTTGTTTATATAGGCCACGACAACTTGATTGTCCGACCTTACTAGCAGATTTTTTTGGTATAGACGATGTTGGAAATGCTTGCAGGCCAAGGTGACTGCCCTCATCTCTTTTAAGTTGGAATGTAGCCCTTTGGCTGCACCTCTCCAAACTCCCTGAGCGGCCTCTCCTGCATAGATCGCTCCCCAGCCTGTACTGCTGGTGTCGGTTGTGAGAACCACCTGATTTTCCTCTCTGAAGGATCTCCCTTGGCGAAATTTGCTTGTGTCTGACCACCATTTGAGGTCTGCCAACGCGCCTCTTGATAGGGTGATCCTTTGATTCAGATTCTTTCCGTCCCCATCCCATTGGGACAGGAAACAGCTTTGTAGGGACCTTGTATGAAACCGGGACCAACCGACAGTGTCCTGAGCTGCCGCCATTAGACCAAGAATCTTCATGCAGTCCGCCGATCTCACTGCATGTTTCACCATAAGGCTCCTTACCTCTTTTCTCAATTTTCCTATTCTCTCTTCCGTCAGGGTGATCCTCATTAGCCCGGTGTCTATCACGACCCCTAGGTACTTTACTACCCTTGACGGTCTTAGCTGGCTTTTTTCCACGTTTATGATCCAGCCATGCTTTTCTAAGTAATGTATCACTCTCTGTGTATGAATCAAGGCTAACTCCCTTGTATTGGCCATTATCAGAAGGTCGTCCAGGTACGCCTAAATTGCTATCCCCTCTTGCCTGAGATTGGCAATGAACTATCAGTACCTTCGTGAAAGTCCTTGGGGACGTGGAGAGTCCGAATGGAACTGATACGTAATCCCCCCTAGGCAAAACCTTAGGAATTTTTGGTGATCTGCGTATATGGGTATGTGCAGGTAAGCGTCCTTTAAGTCTATGGTGGTGAGAAAAGAGCCTTGCCTTATATCCAGTAGAATGGACCGGATAGACTCCATCTTGAATTTTTTTGCGTGCACGAAAGAATTCAGCCTCCTCAGGTCCAGAATGGTCCTGAAGCCCCCCGAGGCTTTCTTCACTACGAAGAACCGGGACTGCCACCCCCGGCCTTCCTGATCCTCCGGGACTCTCACCACCACTCCTTGGGCCATCATTTTCTTTAGGCTGTCCAAAAGAGCTTTTCTCTCCTGCGGGCACTTTGGCATGGGAGAAGCTTCTTGCCAGTTCCCTGGTGGTTTGACAAATTCTATCCGATACCCGCTGGAAACGATCTCCTGCACCCACTTGTCCTGTGTGGAATGGAGCCAAGCCTGCTGATACTTCAATAGCCTGCCTCCGACCCTGCACCTGGCGTCATTGGGACAGGTTACGGAATCCAAACCTGCCCTCTTTGCTTCGCTGCCCTCGAAAGGAACCTCTGTTCCCGAACCAGGGCCTTCTATACCCCCTACCTGGCCTATAGGTTCTGGCCTCTTTAAGGTCTGGGGTTTGAAACCGCTGAAACCTATTAAAAGGTTTCCTTGCTGCCTTGTCCTGCGGGAGCCATACTGATTTCCCTCCAGAAAGCTTAGAGATAATATCGTCCAGTTTGGCACCGAACAAATATTCACCATGGAAGGGCAACGAAACCAATTTATTCTTGGACTGGGCATCCGCCGCCCAAGGCTTCAGCCATAGAGCTCACCTTGCTACCGCTGTACTCGCATTAGCCCTTGCTGACAACCTTACCGCATCCAGAGATGCGTCGCAGACGAACTCAATGGCCACTTGCATGTTCTGCACCACCTTAAGTAGTTCAGCCCTTTTGATGCCATCCATTAAGTCAGATTCTAGGTCCTGACACCATGACATAAGAACCCGTGAAGTCACCGCAATAGCTGAGGATGCTTTAATTGCCGCCCCTGATGTCACATGTTGTTTCCTCAGGGTAATCTCCATTTTTCTCTCCATGCTATCTTTAAAGATATTGGCATCTTCTAACGGGAGAGTAGTCTTTCTGGATATTCTCGCAATTGCAGCGTCCACCTTGGGAGCAGCTTCCCAATGCTTAACGAGCTTATCCTCGAAAGGGTACATCTTTGCCACCCTGACCGGGGCTGCAACCTTCTTGTCAGGGTTAGCCCATTCCTCCTCAACTACCTCCTTTAATGCCTCAGACAAGGGAAAAGCTTTGGCTTTTTTTTTCTTGTCTTTGAACAACAAGTCCTGCAACTTGCCCTCCTCAGGGGGGTCTTCTATGTTCAGGGATTTATTGATTAAGCCCAGCAAGTTTTCCAGCAGGTCTGGATTAAAGCCAGGATCTGGCTTTTCCTGTACAACTTCGCCTTCCTCTACAACATCATCATCATGGCCTGCTGCCGGGCCCTCTGATCCATCTGAATCCTCTGACAAAACCTCCCTGGGTCTCTTAAGGGACATCTTGGCTAGGTCATCCTTTGTGACAAAGGTATCTGCCAAGGAGATTCTCAACATGGACACCAGGTCCTTCATTTGATCCGGCCCCAGCATTGGTGGCCTTTTACACTTCTCACACACAGACCCTGTGCATTTATCTGACAGGTCTTTATCACAGAGGACACATTTAGCAGTCCGTTTCTTGTGCTTTGCCTTGGCCTCAGCTTTCTCTTTGCCAGTTTCAGACCTAGGTATACAGTAATATACCATCAGTATCCAATAAAAGCAGCTACCATACCAGTAAAAATTAACCAAAAAGAAAAAACATCCAGCCTAGGTTTACCCTGACTTAGATGGCTGCCTTCTCTCCTCCTCCATTGTATAATACTGTAAAAAACTATACCAATTAGCCACAGTAAAATAAGAGAGAAGTCCCTGCAGCGCATGCTGTAAAGTATTCTTATTTCTGCAGTGCAGGGATACAGCACTTCAATCCACTTCTCAATTCCGTTTGCCCCTTGCTTCCGCTTAACGCTTCCGCCATCCACGCAGGTCAGGCTGTCCTGGCGCCCTCTTATGACGCCGGACGCCCGCGTCACCGCCGCAGCCCCCTCCAGCGTCCCCTCCCCTCCGCCCGACGCCGCAGCGTCATCACCAAGCGCTGGCATGCGCGCCCCGGCACTCCAGGCACACACGTGGCTGGAAGCACCTGCGCTACACAGAGGGGGAGACGCTGCACGCGCCAGCCGCCTGGCTCACAGGGGCACCATGCTTATACCGGACGCCCAGTATTCCACAGCATACGGTCAGTACATGGGGCAAACTCATAGAAACGGCCCTTACTGTACTAGACAGCGGGCCGCCTAGCTGACAGGTTCCCAACCACCTCTACCTTACCATGGGTCTAAAACCCCTGCTGCATTAGGCAGTGGGGAAGACCAGCAGCTGTTCACAGGGTAAGCCTCCTGTCCACCTGGAAAGGAAAAAAAAGACACAGAGCCTTAGGTGGGCGGACCTTATATAGGGGCAGTGTCTTTCTTTTCCTTTCCAGATGTCTACCTATAAGGGAGGAAACCCATGTGTTCGGCTGCCATGGGGAGGTAGAGGAAACGAGAATATATATATATATATATATATATATATATATATATATATATATATATATAGAGCAGGGATGGATTCGGCACTGCAGGACTTAGGTGAAGCCAAAGTGGGGTAGAAGTGCCCCGGTGCCAGCAATCAGGGCCTTGCAGCCCCTGGTATACATAGGGAATAGAACAAAGGGCACTCAGGGTCTTTTCACCTGCAAAAGACCCTGAGTGCCCTTTGCTTTGTTCTATTCCCTATATATATATATATATATATATATATATGGTGATACGGTCCGGCACTCACTCCAGTAGGTCAGCTGCCCCGGTGCCCATACAAACAATGGGATATAGGAAGGAAGAGACTGGCACTCAAGGGTCTTTGTAAAAAGCAGTGTATTCACAGGAATACACTGCTTTTTACAAAGACCCTTGAGTGCCAGTCTCTTTCTTTCTTCCTTCACACATATATATATATATATATATATATATATATATATATATATATATATAGTACACTTACCCCCCCAGAAGAAGGATGAAGACCAGCACTCAGGCGAATTTCAGGTGAAGAAAATAATAGGTTTATTCCATGTGCAGTAGAATAGCAACAATGGCTGTCCCGACAGCCGTTTCAACTGGGCTCTAGCCAGTTGTCATCAGGGGAACAGAGCATACAGTTTTCCCAGGTTATAAAGACAAAATTGCGCCAAAAACGAATGTAAATGAGGACCATTTGACCTCACTGTGTCAGGAATGACGTCAGGGAAGCCCTGTCAGGTGGAGAGGGCGGGGGGGCGCAGGGGTGAGTGACAGCGGGAATCCCCGTGCTGGCAGCCTGTGATAGGCTCGCTGCGGGGAACCCGTCATCTACTGTATGCTAGCCGGGTGTTGCTGGGAAACAAGCAGGACTGTGGCAAGATCGTGTGGTGTGTGGCGGGGAAGGGTGCTCGAGGTCTAAGATGTGATCGAGCGGGTGTGCGGGGTGGGGACCGGACCGAGGGTGCAGACGTCAGACCTGTCACAGGGAAGTGTACAAATCATGGATACACGCGGCGGTGTTAGATCGCGATCACTCGGAGCAAATGCATGAGCCGGTACCTGGGTGGCCATGGCAACAGAAATAACAAACAAATCAAATGGAAAATACAGGCGGACAGCGATGTCTCAAGCGGGAGACATAGTGACACATGTTTGTGGGCACACGGCGGTGTCCAACATCTGTATATGAATCTGATAACCACAATAGCTCACGGGGATGTCAAAAAGTCAACATATGTATGTGTAGACACTACGGGCACACGGCGGTGCCCAACAACTTAGGTAGTAACCGGTGTCTAGGTAATAACAAAGTAACACCCAAGCTGGGTGGGAGGCACATGTGGGTCAAGTAGACTAAGTCGACATGTATGTGTGTTGACACTCGGCGGTGTCACTCATGCTATGTGTGCAATAATTGCGGGAGGTCACCAAAGCAATGTGGTGAGTACAAATGCCAGCGGAAGACACACAGCGGTGTCTCGCCTCTGTTGTGCTGACAGTGGTCAACATGCATAAGAGTTGACACAACAATACATATCGCAAAAACTAGTCAGAAACATGGGATAGGTTATCAAACATAAGAAACGATGAAACAGTAAAGAAATAGGGAGAGCACGGCGGCGTCCCTTAGTGGTCGACATATAAACGTGTGGACACACAGCGGTGTCACTCAACATAAAAATAAAAGTACATAGGAAAATGTCAAACACAGGTGCCAGGGGCCCAGGGGCGGAATAATAATAAGAAAGGGATTAAAGAAAACAGCCCATTTTGAAGTCCTCGTTGAGGCCGGATGGGGCCATACAGTTGAGTCTAAATATCCACTGCAGTTCTCTTTGTAAGAGCAGCTTGTCCCTGTCTCCACCTCTTCTTGGTGGGGGTATGTGGTCAATGATGGCACACTTCAATTGGGCAACGTTGTGAGATTTGGAAAGGAAATGTCTTGCCACAGGAAGGTTCTTTAAATCATTGTAAGAATCTGTTGTAGAGAAGCTTTTCTTGATCGAGGAGCGGTGTTGACTAAGTCTCTCTTTGAGCATTCGTGTCGTCTTTCCGACATATAGTAAGTTGCAGGGGCATTTCAGAGCATAAATGACATATCTGCTGTTGCAGTCAAGTCTGTGCTTAATAGAATATGAAATCTGGTCTTGGGGATTGACGAACTTGGAGCCAGTAATCAGAAACTGGCAATTAGAGCAACCTGAACATTTGAATGTCCCCTTCTTTTTGCTGAGCCAGTGTATCTTGCTGGCTGGTGCTGGTTCTGGTGCAGTTTTAACCAGGAGGTCCCTAAGGTTAGGGCCCCTCCTGTACGAAAACCTCGGTGGCTGTGTGAGTTCTTTGCTCAATGTGGGGTCGCTGGAGATGAGGTGCCAGTGTTCTTTGACCTTTTTGCGGATATGGTCTGAAGCAACTGTGAAGGTACTACAGAAGTTCATGGTTTTAGGCTTGGTGGTGCTGATGGGTGATTTGATGCTGAGAAGGTTGTGTCTGTCCAGTTCTTCTACCCGGCGTGTGGCCTCCCTGACCTCTTGAAGGTTGTAACCCCGTTCAAGGAATCTCTCCCCCATGGCTTTGAGTGCCAATTTATTTCTCTCAGGGTCTGAGGTGATACGCTTTACACGTAGAAGTTGGGAGTACGGGAGTCCTCTCTTGAGTGGTGCAGGGTGGAAGCTGTCAGCATGTAGCAGCGTATTTTTATCCGATGCCTTAGAATAGATAGAGGTTTCAATGATGGAGTCCTTCACAGTGATTGTCACATCCAAAAAGTTAATGAATTTATCACTAAAATTCATAGTGAATTTGATTGTGCTTGGAAGGGCATTGAGGTAGTTCATGAATTCAAGGAGTCTCTGCTCACCACCAGTCCAGAGAATGAATAAATCGTCGATGTATCGAACGAAGAGCAAAATGTGATCGTTGAACGATTTATTGCCTGTTATGTGTAGGGTTTCATATACCGACATAACGATATTAGCATACGATGGGGCCATATTGGACCCCATCGCAGTGCCTTGCTTTTGTAAATAAAAGCAGTTCTCGAACAGGAAGTAGTTCTTCGTGAGTATGGTTTCAATGAGGACCAGAAGGTATTCCATTGGAGGCCCCGTATAGTGGATGTTGTCTGTAAGAAAAGAGCGACAGGAGTCCAGTCCCACGGAGTGTGGGATATTCGTGTAGAGGCTGGACACGTCTAGAGTGACCAGCAAGGTCCCTGCAGGGATGTTTTTCAACTGTCCAATCTTTCTCAGGAAATCGCTGGTATCAGATATGAATGTGGGTATCTGTTTCACCACCGGTTGCAAATAAAAGTCCACCAGTTGTGAGATGGGCTGGCAGAGAGAACCTCTGGCCGATATGATCGGTCTTCCCGGTGGGGTCGTCATGGACTTGTGCACTTTGGGCAAAGTGTATAAGAATGGAATCTTGGGATGGTCTTGATGTAAGAAGTTGGCTGTTTCCTCATTGATGAAGGCATTGGTGGTGCCTATTTGTATGATTTGGTCGATAGTCTTTTTATACCTCCAGGTGGGATCAAAGTTGAGGACCTCATAACATGTAGTATCTGCCAGTTGTAATTTGGCTTCCGCAATATAGTATTGGCGATTAAGGAGGACTATACCTCCGCCCTTGTCTGCCGGCCTGATGATGAGTTCACCGTCGTCGGTTAAAGATCTGATAGCCATTCTTTCATCCCTTGTGATGTTGTGGTGGGAAATCTTCTGGGTTTGTATAAAGGGGTTAGTATCCCTTTTGAGCACCCTAGTGAAAGTAGTAATGGACGGGTTGACAGTGGGGGGGTCAAATGTACTCTTGCATTTCAGTCCCGTTGGTTTCGGAATTTGCGTGATGGAGATGGGTGAAGGGGTAGGTTGTTTCAGGAAATAGTCACGAAGTCTGAGTTGTCGTCCCAAGTGATACATATCTACTTGCCATTTAAAGAGGTCTTGCGTCAGGGTCGGCACAAACGATAGACCCTTATTCAGTACAGAGACCTCAGCAGGATTGAGTAGGTGGTTGGAGAGGTTGAATACAACAGAGGCAGTGTTCATTTTGCAGCTTTCTTTTTTCCTTTTTCTCCCACCTCTGCGGGTGGGTAGAGCAGGTTTTTTGGAGGCTTGCGAGTACGTTCTCCTCTGGCCAGGTATCTAGTCTCTTGAGCATTCGAAGTGGTTGCCTCTGAATCGCTGGTAGAAGTATGAGATCTGCTTTCAATATCTGTGAATTGTGCTGGTGGTCGACGTCCTTGGCCACGTCTCTGTTGCGGGCGAGGTCGTCTAAGCTCAATGCGTGAAAACCACGGATAGACCCTGTTCTCTTTGTAATCAAGTTTGACAGTCTTATATTTATTCTTTTTGAATTTGAGCAAGTTTTCTTTGAACTTTTCAATTTCTCTCAGAAGTTTAGATCCAAGTTCACTTGTTGGGTCCTGTATTTGTTGGTATGGTTCAGTGACCTGAAGATCCGTGATGTCCGCTTTAATGAGCTGTAAGTCCGCAGAGGTTTGCTCAATTACTAAGAGCATTAAGTCTTGAGAACATTTGTTCAAGACATTGCACCATTTGATGCAGAACTCATTGGAGTGTCTACCCAGTGTCGGTTGATTATGCAGTCTAAAGCCCCTTGGGATAAGGGATTCCTTAAAATACTGCGATAGAGTCTGGCCGTGTAGTTGTAGTTCAACCTCCCTTTTCTTGAGTTTAAGTAAGTCCAGGTATGTCTCCTCTGGCGTATCCCTGTCGAATGCCAAATCTTCAATGAGTTCTGCATCAAATGGTGCAATGTCTTGAACAGCTCATTAAAGCGGACATCACGGATCTTCAGGTCACTGAACCATACCAACAAATACAGGACCCAACAAGTGAACTTGGATCTAAACTTCTGAGAGAAATTGAAAAGTTCAAAGAAAACTTGCTCAAATTCAAAAAGAATAAATATAAGACTGTCAAACTTGATTACAAAGAGAACAGGGTCTATCCGTGGTTTTCACGCATTGAGCTTAGACGACCTCGCCCGCAACAGAGACGTGGCCAAGGACGTCGACCACCAGCACAATTCACAGATATTGAAAGCAGATCTCATACTTCTACCAGCGATTCAGAGGCAACCACTTCGAATGCTCAAGAGACTAGATACCTGGCCAGAGGAGAACGTACTCGCAAGCCTCCAAAAAACCTGCTCTACCCACCCGCAGAGGTGGGAGAAAAAGGAAAAAAGAAAGCTGCAAAATGAACACTGCCTCTGTTGTATTCAACCTCTCCAACCACCTACTCAATCCTGCTGAGGTCTCTGTACTGAATAAGGGTCTATCGTTTGTGCCGACCCTGACGCAAGACCTCTTTAAATGGCAAGTAGATATGTATCACTTGGGACGACAACTCAGACTTCGTGACTATTTCCTGAAACAACCTACCCCTTCACCCATCTCCATCACGCAAATTCCGAAACCAACGGGACTGAAATGCAAGAGTACATTTGACCCCCCCACTGTCAACCCGTCCATTACTACTTTCACTAGGGTGCTCAAAAGGGATACTAACCCCTTTATACAAACCCAGAAGATTTCCCACCACAACATCACAAGGGATGAAAGAATGGCTATCAGATCTTTAACCGACGACGGTGAACTCATCATCAGGCCGGCAGACAAGGGCGGAGGTATAGTCCTCCTTAATCGCCAATACTATATTGCGGAAGCCAAATTACAACTGGCAGATACTACATGTTATGAGGTCCTCAACTTTGATCCCACCTGGAGGTATAAAAAGACTATCGACCAAATCATACAAATAGGCACCACCAATGCCTTCATCAATGAGGAAACAGCCAACTTCTTACATCAAGACCATCCCAAGATTCCATTCTTATACACTTTGCCCAAAGTGCACAAGTCCATGACGACCCCACCGGGAAGACCGATCATATCGGCCAGAGGTTCTCTCTGCCAGCCCATCTCACAACTGGTGGACTTTTATTTGCAACCGGTGGTGAAACAGATACCCACATTCATATCTGATACCAGCGATTTCCTGAGAAAGATTGGACAGTTGAAAAACATCCCTGCAGGGACCTTGCTGGTCACTCTAGACGTGTCCAGCCTCTACACGAATATCCCACACTCCGTGGGACTGGACTCCTGTCGCTCTTTTCTTACAGACAACATCCACTATACGGGGCCTCCAATGGAATACCTTCTGGTCCTCATTGAAACCATACTCACGAAGAACTACTTCCTGTTCGAGAACTGCTTTTATTTACAAAAGCAAGGCACTGCGATGGGGTCCAATATGGCCCCATCGTATGCTAATATCGTTATGTCGGTATATGAAACCCTACACATAACAGGCAATAAATCGTTCAACGATCACATTTTGCTCTTCGTTCGATACATCGACGATTTATTCATTCTCTGGACTGGTGGTGAGCAGAGACTCCTTGAATTCATGAACTACCTCAATGCCCTTCCAAGCACAATCAAATTCACTATGAATTTTAGTGATAAATTCATTAACTTTTTGGATGTGACAATCACTGTGAAGGACTCCATCATTGAAACCTCTATCTATTCTAAGGCATCGGATAAAAATACGCTGCTACATGCTGACAGCTTCCACCCTGCACCACTCAAGAGAGGACTCCCGTACTCCCAACTTCTACGTGTAAAGCGTATCACCTCAGACCCTGAGAGAAATAAATTGGCACTCAAAGCCATGGGGGAGAGATTCCTTGAACGGGGTTACAACCTTCAAGAGGTCAGGGAGGCCACACGCCGGGTAGAAGAACTGGACAGACACAACCTTCTCAGCATCAAATCACCCATCAGCACCACCAAGCCTAAAACCATGAACTTCTGTAGTACCTTCACAGTTGCTTCAGACCATATCCGCAAAAAGGTCAAAGAACACTGGCACCTCATCTCCAGCGACCCCACATTGAGCAAAGAACTCACACAGCCACCGAGGTTTTCGTACAGGAGGGGCCCTAACCTTAGGGACCTCCTGGTTAAAACTGCACCAGAACCAGCACCAGCCAGCAAGATACACTGGCTCAGCAAAAAGAAGGGGACATTCAAATGTTCAGGTTGCTCTAATTGCCAGTTTCTGATTACTGGCTCCAAGTTCGTCAATCCCCAAGACCAGATTTCATATTCTATTAAGCACAGACTTGACTGCAACAGCAGATATGTCATTTATGCTCTGAAATGCCCCTGCAACTTACTATATGTCGGAAAGACGACACGAATGCTCAAAGAGAGACTTAGTCAACACCGCTCCTCGATCAAGAAAAGCTTCTCTACAACAGATTCTTACAATGATTTAAAGAACCTTCCTGTGGCAAGACATTTCCTTTCCAAATCTCACAACGTTGCCCAATTGAAGTGTGCCATCATTGACCACATACCCCCACCAAGAAGAGGTGGAGACAGGGACAAGCTGCTCTTACAAAGAGAACTGCAGTGGATATTTAGACTCAACTGTATGGCCCCATCCGGCCTCAACGAGGACTTCAAAATGGGCTGTTTTCTTTAATCCCTTTCTTATTATTATTCCGCCCCTGGGCCCCTGGCACCTGTGTTTGACATTTTCCTATGTACTTTTATTTTTATGTTGAGTGACACCGCTGTGTGTCCACACGTTTATATGTCGACCACTAAGGGACGCCGCCGTGCTCTCCCTATTTCTTTACTGTTTCATCGTTTCTTATGTTTGATAACCTATCCCATGTTTCTGACTAGTTTTTGCGATATGTATTGTTGTGTCAACTCTTATGCATGTTGACCACTGTCAGCACAACAGAGGCGAGACACCGCTGTGTGTCTTCCGCTGGCATTTGTACTCACCACATTGCTTTGGTGACCTCCCGCAATTATTGCACACATAGCATGAGTGACACCGCCGAGTGTCAACACACATACATGTCGACTTAGTCTACTTGACCCACATGTGCCTCCCACCCAGCTTGGGTGTTACTTTGTTATTACCTAGACACCGGTTACTACCTAAGTTGTTGGGCACCGCCGTGTGCCCGTAGTGTCTACACATACATATGTTGACTTTTTGACATCCCCGTGAGCTATTGTGGTTATCAGATTCATATACAGATGTTGGACACCGCCGTGTGCCCACAAACATGTGTCACTATGTCTCCCGCTTGAGACATCGCTGTCCGCCTGTATTTTCCATTTGATTTGTTTGTTATTTCTGTTGCCATGGCCACCCAGGTACCGGCTCATGCATTTGCTCCGAGTGATCGCGATCTAACACCGCCGCGTGTATCCATGATTTGTACACTTCCCTGTGACAGGTCTGACGTCTGCACCCTCGGTCCGGTCCCCACCCCGCACACCCGCTCGATCACATCTTAGACCTCGAGCACCCTTCCCCGCCACACACCACACGATCTTGCCACAGTCCTGCTTGTTTCCCAGCAACACCCGGCTAGCATACAGTAGATGACGGGTTCCCCGCAGCGAGCCTATCACAGGCTGCCAGCACGGGGATTCCCGCTGTCACTCACCCCTGCGCCCCCCCGCCCTCTCCACCTGACAGGGCTTCCCTGACGTCATTCCTGACACAGTGAGGTCAAATGGTCCTCATTTACATTCGTTTTTGGCGCAATTTTGTCTTTATAACCTGGGAAAACTGTATGCTCTGTTCCCCTGATGACAACTGGCTAGAGCCCAGTTGAAACGGCTGTCGGGACAGCCATTGTTGCTATTCTACTGCACATGGAATAAACCTATTATTTTCTTCACCTGAAATTCGCCTGAGTGCTGGTCTTCATCCTTCTTCTGGGGGGGTAAGTGTACTGCATTTCTACAATATAGACCTGGCACCGGCAAGCAACCATATCTGTGGAGTGCCGTCCTGCAAACCAACTCTATATATATATATATATATATATATATATATATATATATATATAGTAAATAACAGCAGGCTGGCACACTGGGGTCTTGTCAAAAACGAGTTGTATTCACAGCAAAAGAAACCAACGTTTTGGGGGTGGTCCCCCTTTGTGAAGGTGTGTGGGTGATGTACACACACACACACACACACACACACACGAGTAGGTATAGTGTAAAGCAGAGTAAGAATCCCTGGACAGGACAGACAGTACATGAGCGGAGCAGCAGCGCTATGTATTATATCATTATACGGATTGCGCAGGGGCCATGCTAATGTTCTCTGTATCGTTACAATTTAGTATATGTGCTGCCGAAGCGAGCACCAGGAGCGCTATGACCTCATCTGCAGACAGCCCAATACTGTCCCACCATTCTCCGAACCCCACTGTCTGATCACAGAGCCTGGGCGAGTTTGTAGCAGGTTTCAGGCACCAGGACACTTGCAAAATGCTGTATTCTGAGTCTATAGATGTGAGCAGCAACCAGGAGCCTCCAGCATGTGTGCAGAGGTGCCATAGTGTAAAATGGCCGCCAGATCCTCTGATGCACTGGGGAAACACTGGGGCCGCACGGTAAACACCTCCAGGCTGCTCAGTCTCCATAATGGCGCCAAATGCTATCACCGCCATTTTCACCCTCCGCTAGCTGGGGGGGGGGGGGGTCAGGTAATACTCACAGAACTAGCCAGTGGGGCTGGGGTAGGATCATGACACGAGCCACATGCAGCGGCGGCCGCTGTCACATCTCCAGAGATGGCGGTCTCTGCCGCCGAGGATCCAGGTCCGTGCCACACACAGCTGCGGCCAGGTACCCCTGGCAGCTCTCACACGTTGCAGGCAGGTAGCGGCAGACACTGCCTGTCCTCACAAGAAAACTTGCTGCTTTCAATAACTAATAACTTTGCCATAAGGAGCAAGCCAAAGTGTGCCCAGCTCCCATAGGGAACAATAGACTGCCTGGGAGGGGAAGAAGGGGAGGAGCTGGCCCGCTCATTTAAATGTAAAGTGCCCACGCTCCCTGTAGTCCCCCACTGTGACTCCAGTGCCACCTAGTGGATGAAGGAGAAATAAGGGGTCCGTGCACATCTACGCTACATACACTTTGCTGGATACAGAAGTCACATTAATAAATCTGGACACTTCTGAATTCTAATATTTTATTGAAAAAAAATAATAAACAAATAAAAATAAAATCAATATTCCACCAAGGTCTGTCCGTACCATGATAGAAGACCAAATACAGATTTAAAAATAACTACAACATAATACAATTCATCCTGGTTGTCATTACAGGACACCGCCAGCGGGGGGCAGAAGTGCTATGGTCTCTGGCTGCATCCACAGTATCTATAAACTATTTTGGGTGAAGGTACTGGCTCGTCGTCAGCCGATATAACAGATCGGTATGTACTATAACCAGCCGATGATGTAGCTACCATCTCGCTGGCACTCACCGGCTCTGCACGGGA
>NC_139220.1:2204070-2219070 GCF_055691185.1 Crinia signifera | reverse complement strand
GGAGAGCGCGGTAATCAGCCGGTGTCCGAGGAGGGAGAGGAGAGCGCGGTAATCAGCCGGCGTCCGAGGAGGGAGAGGAGAGCGCGGTAATCAGCCGGCGTCCGAAGAGGGAGAGGAGAGCGCGGTAATCAGCCGGCGTCCGAGGAGGGAGAGGAGAGCGCGGTAATCAGCCGGCGTCCGAGGAGGGAGAGGAGAGCGTGGTAATCAGCCGGCGTCCGAGGAGGGAGAGGAGGGAGAGAAGAGCGCGGTAATCAGCCGGCATCCGAGGAGGGAGAGGAGAGCGCGGTAATCAGCCGGTGTCCGAGGAGGGAGAGGAGAGCGCGGTAATCAGCCGGCGTCCGAGGAGGGAGAGGAGAGAGCGGTAATCAGCCGGCGTCCGAGGAGGGAGAGGAGAGCGCGGTAATCAGCCGGCGTCCGAGGAGGGAGAGGAGAGCGCGGTAATCAGCCGGCGTCCGAGGAGGGAGAGGAGATCGCGGTAATCAGCCGGCGTCCGAGGAGGGAGAGGAGAGCGCGGTAATCAGCCGGCGTCCGAGGAGGGAGAGGAGAGCGCGGTAATCAGCTGGCGTCCGAGGAGGGAGAGGGGTGAGGAGAGCGCGGTAATCAGCTGGCGTCCGAGGAGGGAGAGGGGTGAGGAGAGCGCGGCAATCAGCCGGCGTCCGAGGGGTGAGGAGAGCACGGCAATCAGCCGGCGTTCGAGGGGTGAGGAGAGCGCGGTAATCAGCCAGTGTCCGAGGAGGAGGGCGCGGTAATCAGCCGGTGTCCGAGGAGGGAGGGCGCGGCAATCAGCCGGCGTTCGAGGGGTGAGGAGAGCGCGGTAATCAGCCAGTGTCCGAGGAGGGAGAGGGGTGAGGAGAGCGCGGTAATCAGCTGGTGTCCGAGGAGGGAGAGGGGTGAGGAGAGCGCGGTAATCAGCTGGTGTCCGAGGAGGGAGGGCGCGGCAGTCGCCCGGCATCTGGTGGGGACGGGTGCTGAGGAGAGCGCGGCAATCAGTCGGCAGTGCATCGGGGAGGTGTGTTTGTGGAGAGCGCGGCAATCAGTTGGCATCGGATGATGGGGGACGTGCGAGGCAATCGGGCAGGACGCATATTACATTAATAGCAGAAGCTGGAACACAGGTGTCATACATAATAAATAGGAGGTGTTCCATGTAACATGCAGCAAGGGATGTAATGCTGTAACTGGTAATATTGGTGGACACCTATACAGCAGAACGCTCAGTAGTTGGGAGACTCATTTGAGCAATAAAAATGTAGGAACAAACGTTGAATTCTCAAAAGCAAGATCTAAGAGAATAAAGAAATGCAACAATATTCATATATTTCACTCATAACATTGAGGCAAGTAAAGTGGAAACAGGTCAGCAATTATTTCCTGACACTACAGATATAACAGGGAGATGCTGGGCCACTATATATCCACGCTGCATTGAGCCACCCCACTAATACACTACAGATAACAGGGAGATGTTGGGCCACTGATCAGTACAGGTTCACTACATGAATGCACTACATGCAGGCTCCTCACCATCAGCCTGCTCTCACCGCTAATACACTACGGATATAACAGGGAGATGTTGGGCCACGGATTAGTACAGGGTCACTATAGGACTGCACTACACCCAGGCTCCCTGCCATCAGTCTGCTTTCCACACTCCACTACAGATATAACAGGGAGAAGTTGGGCCACTGATTAGTACAGGGTCACTATAGGACTGCACCACACCCAGGCTCCCTGCCATCAGCCTGCTCTCCCCACTAATACACTACAGATATAACAGGGAGATGTTGGGCCACTGATTAGTACAGGGGCACTATAGGACTGCACTACACCCAGGCTCCCTGCCATCAGTCTGCTTTCCACACTCCACTACAGATATAACAGGGAGATGTTGGGCCACTTATTAGTACAGGGACACTATAGGACTGCACTACATCAGGCTCCCCGCAATCATCTGGCTCTCCCCACTAATACACTACAGATACAACAGGAAGATGTTGGGCCACCGATTAGTACAGGGGCACTATAGGACTGCACTACACCCAGGCTCCCTGCCATCAGCCTTCTCTCCCCACTAATACACTACAGATATAACAGGGAGATGTTGGGCCACTGATTAGTACAGAGGCACTATAGGACTGCACTACACCCAGGCTCCCCGCTATCATCTGGCTCTCCCCACTAATACACTACAGATACAACAGGAAGATGTTGGGCCACCGATTAGTACAGGGGCACTATAGGACTGCACTACACCCAGGCTCCCTGCCATCAGCCTTCTCTCCCCACTAATACACTACAGATATAACAGGGAGATGTCGGGCCACCGATTAGTACAGGGGCACTATAGGACTGCACTACACCAGGCTCCCCGCCATCAGTCTGCTCTCCCCACTAATACACTACAGATATAACGGGGAGATGTTGGGCCACTGAGTAGTACAGGGTCACTATAGGACTGCACTACACCCAGGCTCCCCCCACCATCAGCCTGCTCTCCACACTCCACTACAGATATAACGGGGAGATGTTGGGCCACTGATAAGTACAGGGTCACTATAGGACTTCACTACACCAGGCTCCCTGCCATCAGCCTGCTCTCCCCACTAATATGTTTTCTACACTGATAAATCACATCAGAGTTTGCTTCATAACATATTGGGAAAACAAATATTTATTTTTGATGGACCCATTGAGGAGCAGAACAAAATATTTCCTCCAAACGGTACTCGCCTGAGTCATACATGTGGTTATACAGATGTAGGTGATCTCCACTGTGTAACCATGGTGTAGTAGTAACATGGGATTCTATGGGGCAAGCACAATAAAAGGGAACTCCACGGAGCTGGTGCCCGATAGGACTATAGTGCCCTAAGGGCTTCCTGTGTCACCAATTCCCTAATGGCCACATGTGCAGTAGGGCCCGGAGTCAGAACCTCTCAGGACTGCGCTGTATCAGCGTTTCCCACACAATAGCATTATACTGATGTGTCACATACACCGGCCCTGCATGTACTGTGGTGACCGTACTACAGAGTAACGCTAGGTACACACTATATTGTTTCTTACATCGGCAGGTCTGACGTGAAGACATACTGCTTTAGCGCCACAGATAGATCTGTACACGCAGACAGACCCGTTCATCGGCTGCAGGAAGGACGTTTAAATGGATGCCCGGCAGTCATGTTTGACCAGTCACATTGAGCGTTACCAATCAGCAGCTTGGCTGGCAGTGTACCCAGCACAATGCTACCATTAGCCGCCAACCATCCCATTCATTTACATTGCCCTCACATCGGGATCATTGCTGGCAGGGCTCACGTAGCAGGGACACTTGGTCCTTTATGGAGCCCAGAGCAGATCCCCACTACTGAGCACTAGGGGGCAGTCATGGTAGTCCAATGTGTGCTCCATAGCCAGCGCACCAAGCCCCTCCCAGGCCATGGCGGAAGCCCCTCCCAATCTACACCTGCTGTTCCGAGTACCTGTGCACGCATAGCACCCACGCACCAGGGTCCTACTATAGTCTAAGAGCCGGTAACTTATTGTTGCTATGGTTACTACTTCCATTACAGCAAGTTTCCCCCATACCAGTTACTAATAACATCTGGCCCGTAGCTTCAGGCCGATGACCCCTCCAACCCCCGCCCCGATGACATGTTATGGCATTACAGTGACAATACACATTGGTTGTATCTACCTTTCAGCTGTACTGGGCTGGTAGAATAAGGAGAACTTCCCAGTGCAGTCGCTGATGAGCAGAAAGACAGAAAGATGCACTAGTTATGGTCCAGGAGTAACAGGGTCACCACCGCACCTCCGCTCATACACCACTTACGCAGTGAGCGCTTGCGTTTATTCTTCAGCTTCCGCCGCTTGTTCAGCCCAGCTTTGGATGGAGAATCATCTTTGGACTTGGGGTGGCCGGATGCTTTAGAAGAGTTCTGCTGACTGAAGTGAGTGGGTACGTGACGGGCGAGTCCTCCTTGGGAAGCGAAGCTGGCGTTACAGCCTCCAACTACACACTGCAAAGACACAAGTGGCAGATAATAGCTGGGTGGGGCACTGGGCAGCACTAGCACTAAAGAGGCATCAGCTCGGGACTGTGGGGGTACGAGGGACTGCATGATGGGTGTGGGGAAAGGAGAGCATTAGGAGCAGGGGCGGGACATCTGGGGAGGTAGGAGGCGCTGTATGACAGGTGTGGGAGGAGCAGGGGTAGGACATCTGGGGTGGTAGGAGGCGATGTATGACAGGTGTGGGAGGAGCTGGGCATTAGGAGCAGGGGTGGGACATCAGGGGAGGTAGGCGGTGCTGTATGACAGGTGTGGGAGGAGCTGGGCATTAGGAGCAGGGGCGGGACATCTGGGGAGGTAGGAGGTGCTGTATGACAGGTGTGGGAGGAGCTGGGCATTAGGAGAAGGGGTGGGACATCTGGGGAGGTAGGAGGTGCTGTATGACAGGTGTGGGAGGAGCTGGGTATTAGGAGAAGGGGTGGGACATCTGGGGAGGTAGGAGGTGCTGTATGACAGGTGTGGGAGGAGCTGGGCATTAGGAGCAGGGGTGGGACATCTGGGGAGGTAGGAGGTGCTGTATGACAGGTGTGGGAGGAGCTGGGCATTAGTAGCAGGGGTGGGACATCTGGGGAGGTAGGAGGTGCTGTATGACAGGTGTGGGAGGAGCTGGGCATTAGGAGAAGGGGTGGGACATCTGGGGAGGTAGGAGGTGCTGTATGACAGGTGTGGGAGGAGCTGGGCATTAGGAGAAGGGGTGGGACATCTGGGGAGGTAGGAGGTGCTGTATGACAGGTGTGGGAGGAGCTGGGTATTAGGAGAAGGGGTGGGACATCTGGGGAGGTAGGAGGTGCTGTATGACAGGTGTGGGAGGAGCTGGGGTGGGACATCTGGGGAGGTAGGAGGTGCTGTATGACAGGTGTGGGAGGAGCTGGGTATTAGGAGCAGGGGTGGGACATCTGGGGAGGTAGGAGGTGCTGTGTGACAGATGTGGGAGGAGCTGGGCATTAGGAGCAGGGGTGGGACATCAGGGGAGGTAGGTGGTGCTGTAGGACAGGTGTGTGAGGAGCAGGGGTGGGACATCTGGGGAGGTAGGAGGTGCTGTATGACAGATGTGGGAGGAGCTGGGCATTAGGAGAAGGGGTGGGACATCTGGGGATGTAGGCGGTGCTGTATGACAGGTGTGGGAGGAGCAGGGCATTAGGAGAAGGGGTGGGACATCTGGGGAGGTAGGAGGCGCTGTATGACAGGTGTGGGAGGAGCTGGGCATTAGGAGAAGGGGTGGGACATCTGGGGAGGTAGGAGGTGCTGTATGACAGGTGTGGGAGGAGCTGGGGTGGGACATCTGGGGAGGTAGGAGGTGCTGTATGACAGGTGTGGGAGGAGCTGGGCATTAGGAGCAGGGGTGGGACATCTGGGGAGGTAGGAGGTGCTGTATGACAGGTGTGGGAGGAGCTGGGCATTAGGAGCAGGGGTGGGACATCAGGGGAGGTAGGAGGTGCTGTATGACAGGTGTGGGAGGAGCTGGGCATTAGGAGCAGGGGTGGGACATCTGGGGAGGTAGGAGGTGCTGTATGACAGGTGTGGGAGGAGCTGGGCATTAGGAGCAGGGGTGGGACATCTGGGGAGGTAGGAGGTGCTGTATGACAGATGTGGGAGGAGCTGGGCATTAGGAGAAGGGGTGGGACATCTGGGGAGGTAGGAGGTGCTGTATGACAGGTGTGGGAGGAGCTGGGCATTAGGAGCAGGGGTGGGACATCTGGGGAGGTAGGTGGTGCTGTATGACAGGTGTGGGAGGAGCAGGGCATTAGGAGAAGGGGTGGGACATCTGGGGAGGTAGGAGGCGCTGTATGACAGGTGTGGGAGGAGCTGGGCATTAGGAGAAGGGGTGGGACATCTGGGGAGGTAGGAGGCGATGTATGACAGGTGTGGGAGGAGCAGGGGTGGGACATCTGGGGTGGTAGGAGGTGCTGTATGACAGGTGTGGGAGGAGCTGGGCATTAGAAGGGGTGGGACATCTGGGGAGGTAGGTGGTGCTGTAGGACAGGTGTGTGAGGAGCAGGGGTGGGACATCTGGGGAGGTAGGAGGTGCTGTATGACAGGTGTGGGAGGAGCTGGGCATTAGGAGCAGGGGTGGGACATCAGGGGAGGTAGGAGGTGCTGTATGACAGGTGTGTAAGGAGCAGGGGTGGGACATCTGGGGAGGTAGGAGGTGCTGTATGACAGGTGTGGGAGGAGCTGGGCATTAGGAGCAGGGGTGGGACATCTGGGGAGGTAGGAGGTGCTGTATGACAGGTGTGGGAGGAGCTGGGCATTAGGAGCAGGGGTGGGACATCTGGGGAGGTAGGAGGTGCTGTAGCACAGGTGTGGGAGGAGCTGGGCATTAGGAGAAGGGGTGGGACATCTGGGGAGGTAGGAGGTGCTGTATGACAAGTGTGGGAGGAGCTGAGCATTAGGAGAAGGGGTGGGACATCTGGGGAGGTAGGAGGTGCTGTATGACAGGTGTGGGAGGAGCTGGGCATTAGGAGCAGGGGTGGGACATCTGGGGAGGTAGGAGGTGCTGTAGCACAGGTGAGGGAGGAGCTGGGCATTAGGAGAAGGGGTGGGACATCTGGGGAGGTAGGAGGTGCTGTATGACAAGTGTGGGAGGAGCTGAGCATTAGGAGAAGGGGTGGGACATCTGGGGAGGTAGGAGGTGCTGTATGACAGGTGTGGGAGGAGCTGGGCATTAGGAGAAGGGGTGGGACATCTGGGGAGGTAGGAGGTGCTGTATGACAAGTGTGGGAGGAGCTGAGCATTAGGAGAAGGGGTGGGACATCTGGGGAGGTAGGAGGTGCTGTATGACAGGTGTGGGAGGAGCTGGGCATTAGGAGCAGGGGTGGGACATCTGGGGAGGTAGGAGGTGCTGTATGACAGGTGTGGGAGGAGCTGGGCATTAGGAGAAGGGGTGGGACATCTGGGGAGGTAGGAGGTGCTGTATGACAAGTGTGGGAGGAGCTGAGCATTAGGAGAAGGGGTGGGACATCTGGGGAGGTAGGAGGTGCTGTATGACAAGTGTGGGAGGAGCTGAGCATTAGGAGAAGGGGTGGGACATCTGGGGAGGTAGGAGGTGCTGTATGACAGGTGTGGGAGGAGCTGGGCATTAGGAGCAGGGGTGGGACATCTGGGGAGGTAGGAGGTGCTGTATGACAGGTGTGGGAGGAGCTGGGCATTAGAAGGGGTGGGACATCTGGGGAGGTAGGTGGTGCTGTAGGACAGGTGTGTGAGGAGCAGGGGTGGGACATCTGGGGAGGTAGGAGGTGCTGTATGACAGGTGTGGGAGGAGCTGGGCATTAAGGGCAGGGATGGGACATCAGGGGAGGTAGGAGGTGCTGTATGACAGGTGTTTGATGAGCTGGGCATTAGGAGCAGGGGTGGGACATCTGGGGTGGTAGGAGGTGCTGTATGACAGGTGTGGGAGGAGCTGGGCATTAGGAGCAGGGGTGGGACATCTGGGGAGGTAGGAGGTGCTGTATGACAGGTGTGGGAGGAGCTGGGCATTAGGAGCAGGGGTGGGACATCTGGGGAGGTAGGAGGTGCTGTATGACAGGTGTGGGAGGAGCTGGGCATTAGGAGCAGGGGTGGGACATCTGGGGAGGTAGGAGGTGCTGTATGACAGGTGTGGGAGGAGCTGGGCATTAGGAGCAGGGGTGGGACATCTGGGGAGGTAGGAGGTGCTGTATGACAGGTGTGGGAGGAGCTGGGCATTAGGAGCAGGGGTGGGACATCTGGGGAGGTAGGAGGTGCTGTATGACAGGTGTGGGAGGAGCTGGGCATTAGGAGCAGGGGTGGGACATCTGGGGAGGTAGGAGGTGCTGTAGCACAGGTGAGGGAGGAGCTGGGCATTAGGAGCAGGGGTGGGACATCTGGGGAGGTAGGAGGTGCTGTATGACAGGTGTGGGAGGAGCTGGGCATTAGGAGAAGGGGTGGGACATCTGGGGAGGTAGGAGGTGCTGTATGACAGGTGTGGGAGGAGCTGGGCATTAGGAGAAGGGGTGGGACATCTGGGGAGGTAGGAGGTGCTGTAACACAGGTGTGGGAGGAGCTGGGCATTAGTAGCCAGGGGTGGGAAATCTGGGGAGGTAGGAGGTGCTGTATGACAGGTGTGGGAGGAGCTGGGCATTAGTAGCCAGGGGTGGGAAATCTGGGGAGGTAGGAGGTGCTGTATGACAGGTGTGGGAGGAGCTGGGCATTAGGAGAAGGGGTGGGACATCTGGGGAGGTAGGAGGTGCTGTATGACAGGTGAGGGAGGAGCTGGGCATCAGAGCGGACTGATGAGGTGGAGCACGACATCCCCCAGCTACAGGCAGCAGTAGTGAAGGGACGAAGAATGCTGATCTCCAATCCGTCATATTACCTTGAAGGGCTTGTCACCACTGTGTGTTAGCATGTGCCGCTGCAGCCAGCTCTGACTTGTAGAGGGTGTGTTATACACCTTGCAACCCTTCCAAAAGCAGACGAAAACCTACACAACACAGGTGAGAAAGATCAGATCACACAGGGAGATCCCCTCCCAGACACATCAGATTTTATAGCCCCCCCCCCCCCAGGAATCTATACGCCTCAGGACAGGTGATGAGAATAAACACCAGGTCACTGCACAGCACGAGAAGAACGGAGGATTCTGGGACACTGTGATGTCATTGTGCAGGTTACTGTAGGGACACACTGACTGGCCCATGCCCCCATGTGTATATGACAAGTAAGACGGTTACCCCTCCGCGCTGGCCATCTACGTGGATGGAGCGGATGTGATCAGCGAGGTCAGGACTGGAGGAGAAGCAGGTCTGGCACTCGTCCCAGCAGCAGTTGTAAGAGCTCTTGCTGGATGATGTTGGCAGCCCATGGCCGTTCATCATGGCCGGAGTAGAGCGTCCGCTGGAAACGGTGCTGTCCACATCCATCAGGGTGCTGCTGATGCTGTAATTACAGAGGCAGAGCCATTATTGTACCGCCCCCTAGTGTATGGACTCATGTACTGCAGGCCTGGAATCCCTATTACAGCTACACGGAGCACATACTACCAAGCCTGCGTATATACTGTGGGACCATCATTATAATGGGGACAAGGACACATACGTAGGAGATACCATCCATTACTGCCCAGGAGCTTACAGTCTACAGTTGTGGGTCCTGGGACATTCGCGCAGATACCAGTAATATAATATCCCTTTCCCACTGCAGCTCGTAAACGATACATTGACAGTTTTTTTAGCCTTTAAGCTCCAGGGTGCTGTACCCGTTTAACTAATACCGGTAAAAAGCAGTGTCCTACCCGTTTCAGACCCGTTTATTTGGCAGTGGTAACGGGTCTGAAACGGTATCAATGGTTTCCCCTGGTACCTTGTACCTGCCCTGCGCGCCCCCCCAGGTACCTGCCATGCGCCCCTCCTCTCCTGGTACTTACCTGCATGGGGGATCTGGGCTGCGGGGTTCGCGCGTTGCTGGGGGGCAGCGGGGTCCGGCATGAGCACGGTACTTCGCGTCCCGCAGGGCAGGTAACAAACAGGGGGGGGGGGGGTAGATTACTGGTTAATTACCGTTTTGTGCCTTTCACAACGGGTTCAATGTGAAAGGTACAATAACGGTAATTAACCAGTAATATACCATTTACTACATGCAGTGGGAAAGGGGTTAAAACCTGCTTTGACCCGTTTAAAGAAAAGTTTCAAAAACCGGGTCAAAGCAGGTTTGGCAGTGGGAAAGCAGCATAAGTTGGTGACAGATCAGACCTCAGTTTGCGCACTAGATTGTAAGCTCATGAGTCATGTTTAATATCACACCTGCATTTAGTAGGCCTGTGTGTGTGACTGATGTACAGTGGAATAACAGCACCTCCCGCGCAGTGTCCCCTCTCATTCATCCTGGCAGACCCCAAATGCTAGTGACCAATGTGTCACCAGGGGGCGATGACGTACGCTATGGGTGGATTACCAATATACTGCACCATGAACAGTATGAAAGGTACTTACCCTGTATAGTACAGCGTGTACTTACCAAGCCGCATTAGCCAGGTGAGTCTGTACCCCTGTACCATCCTACCTCGCTCCTGTTTACCTAATTAAGCCATCATCGCCATTAACAATGAAAGGCTGAACAACATTGTGCAAATTGGTGTCCTCGAAAACAGGCCAGGAGCCTCCAGTCTTCACTGCGGCACAGTCCACGACTAAACTGTCCCTGCAACACGGAAAGAGAGGCTGCGTCGGCATCTGGTAACAGTGCTTTCCCTCACTATGAGGGGTGCTGCCAGCTGTGCCTTACACAGTACAGATACCAGCATCAGTGCCTCTGTAGAGCGCACTGTCCTCAGAGCCACAGGGATTGTACACAGGCCGCACCGCCCACCCCGCAATAGGATGCCAGCTGACCAATCTGACCAAATACCTGCCACCTGCCTGGCGCTCTCTTTCCGGGTACGCCACATCCTGGTCACTTGCCTGGCGCTCTCTATCCGGGTACGCCACATCCCGGTCACCTGCCTGGCGCGCTCTATCCGGGTACGCCACATCCTGGTCACTTGCCTGGCGCTCTCTATCCGGGTATGCCACAATCCAGCCACCTGCCTGGCACTCTCTATCCGGGTACGCCACATCCCGGTCACCTGCCTGGCACTCTCTATCTGGGTACGCCACATCCCAGCCACCTGCCTGGCACTCTATCTGGGTACGCCACATCCCAGCCACCTGCCTGGCACTCTCTATCCGGGTACGCCACATCCTGGTCACCTGCCTGGCGCTCTCTATCCGGGTATGCTACAATCCAGCCACCTGCCTGGCACTCTCTATCCGGGTACGCCACATCCCGGTCACCTGCCTGGCGCTCTCTATCCGGGTACGCCACATCCCAGCCACCTGCCTGGCGCTCTCTATCTGGGTACGCCACATCCCAGCCACCTGCCTGGCACTCTCTATCCGGGTACGCCACATCCCGGTCACCTGCCTGGCGCTCTCTATCTGGGTACGCCACATCTCAGCCACCTGCCTGGCACTCTCTAGCCGGGTACGCCACATCCCAGCCACCTGCCTGGCGCTCTCTATCTGGGTACGCCACATCTCAGCCACCTGCCTGGCGCTCTCTATCTGGGTACGTCACATCCCAGCCACCTGCCTGGCGCTCTCTAGCCGGGTACGCCACATCCAGGTCACCTGCCTGGCGCTCTCTATCTGGGTACGCCACATCCCAGCCACCTGCCTGGCGCTCTCTATCTGGGTACGCCACATCCCAGCCACCTGCCTGGCACTCTCTATCTGGGTACGCCACATCCCAGCCACCTGCCTGGCGCTCTCTATCCGGGTACGCCACATTCCAGCCACCTGCCTGGCACTCTCTTTCCGGGTACGCCACATCCTGGCGCTCTCTATCCGGGTACGCCACATCCCGGTCACCTGCCTGGCACTCTCTATCCGGGTACGCCACATCCCGGTCACCTGCCTGGCGCTCTCTATCCGGGTACGCCACATCCCGGTCACCTGCCTGGCACTCTCTATCTGGGTACGCCACATCCCAGCCACCTGCCTGGCGCTCTCTATCTGGGTACGCCACATCCCGGTCACCTGCCTGGCGCTGTCTAGCCGGGTACGCCACATCCCAGCCACCTGCCTGGCACTCTCTATCTGGGTACGCCACATCCCGGTCACCTGCCTGGCGCTCTCTATCTGGGTACGCCACATCCCAGCCACCTGCCTGGCGCTCTCTAGCCGGGTACGCCACATCCAGGTCACCTGCCTGGCACTCTCTATCTGGGTACGCCACATCCCAGCCACCTGCCTGGCGCTCTCTATCTGGGTACGCCACATCCAGGTCACCTGCCTGGCACTCTCTATCCGGGTACGCCACATTCCAGCCACCTGCCTGGCACTCTCTTTCCGGGTACGCCACATCCTGGCGCTCTCTATCCGGGTACGCCACATCCCGGTCACCTGCCTGGCGCTCTCTATCTGGGTACGCCACATCCCAGCCACCTGCCTGGCGCTCTCTATCCGGGTACGCCACATTCCAGCCACCTGCCTGGCACTCTCTTTCCGGGTACGCCACATCCTGGCGCTCTCTATCCGGGTACGCCACATCCCGGTCACCTGCCTGGCACTCTCTATCCGGGTACGCCACATCCCGGTCACCTGCCTGGCGCTCTCTATCCGGGTACGCCACATCCCGGTCACCTGCCTGGCACTCTCTATCTGGGTACGCCACATCCCAGCCACCTGCCTGGCGCTCTCTATCTGGGTACGCCACATCCCGGTCACCTGCCTGGCGCTGTCTAGCCGGGTACGCCACATCCCAGCCACCTGCCTGGCACTCTCTATCTGGGTACGCCACATCCCGGTCACCTGCCTGGCGCTGTCTAGCCGGGTACGCCACATCCCAGCCACCTGCCTGGCACTCTCTATCTGGGTACGCCACATCCCGGTCACCTGCCTGGCGCTCTCTATCTGGGTACGCCACATCCCAGCCACCTGCCTGGCGCTCTCTAGCCGGGTACGCCACATCCAGGTCACCTGCCTGGCACTCTCTATCTGGGTACGCCACATCCCAGCCACCTGCCTGGCGCTCTCTATCTGGGTACGCCACATCCAGGTCACCTGCCTGGCACTCTCTATCCGGGTACGCCACATTCCAGCCACCTGCCTGGCACTCTCTTTCCGGGTACGCCACATCCTGGCGCTCTCTATCCGGGTACGCCACATCCCGGTCACCTGCCTGGCGCTCTCTATCTGGGTACGCCACATCTCAGCCACCTGCCTGGCGCTCTCTATCTGGGTACGCCACATCCCGGTCACCTGCCTGGCGCTCTCTAGCCGGGTACGCCACATCCAGGTCACCTGCCTGGCGCTCTCTATCTGGGTACGCCACATCCCAGCCACCTGCCTGCCGCTCTCTATCTGGGTACGCCACATCCCGGTCACCTGCCTGGCGCTCTCTATCTGGGTACGCCACATCCAGGTCACCTGCCTGGCGCTCTCTATCTGGGTACGCCACATCCCAGCCACCTGCCTGGCACTCTCTATCTGGGTACGCCACATCCCAGCCACCTGCCTGGCGCTCTCTATCTGGGTACGCCACATCCCGGTTACCTGCCTGGCGCTCTATCTGGGTACGCCACATCTCGGCCACCTGCCTGGCGCTCTCTATCTGGGTACGCCACATCTCAGCCACCTGCCTGGCACTCTCTATCTGGGTACGCCACATCCCAGCCACCTGCCTGGCACTCTCTAGCCGGGTACGCCACATCCCGGCCACCTGCCTGGCACTCTCTATCTGGGTACGCCACATCTCGGCCACCTGCCTGGCACTCTCTATCTGGGTACGCCACATCTCAGCCACCTGCCTGGCGCTCTCTATCTGGGTACGCCACATCCCGGTCACATGCCTGGCACTCTCTAGCCGGGTACGCCACATCCCAGTCACCTGCCTGGTGCTCTCTATCTAGGTACGCCACATCCCAGCCACCTGCCTGGCGCTCTCTATCTGGGTACGCCACATCCCAGCCACCTGCCTGGCACTCTCTAGCCGGGTACGCCACATCCCAGTCACCTGCCTGGCGCTCTCTATCTGGGTACGCCACATCCCAGCCACCTGCCTGGCACTCTCTAGCCGGGTACGCCACATCCCAGTCACATGCCTGGCGCTCTAGCCCGGTCACCTGCTGCTCACCAGCCGGCTCCACCTTTACATAGGAGGAGATGAAGGAAGCAGCTGGAACACATGCAGGCTGTATGGCTGCACTACAGTTACATCACCTCACACCAATCCCACAAGAGACATAATCCAATGGAGAATAGTGCAATCCGTCTGACACTACATCACAGACAGCATCTGATCCATGCAAACATCTACAATACAGCCCCCCATGCACCCCCTCCCCCAGCACTGTATGAGGTATACTACCCCCCCCCCAATCACTGCACAACACCGGAGGTATACTATCCCCCCAATCACTGCACACCACCGTGAGGTATACTACCCCCCCCCCATCACTGCACGGGATGCGGTCATCTATTAGAATGCACTTAGGTCTACAGTCATTAGGTCGACCTGACTTAAGGTCGACATGGGCCAAGATCGACATGACTTAAGGTCGAATTTGCATAAAGGTCGACATGAGGAAGGTCGACTGGTCATAAGGTCGACATGGGTTATTCACTGTTTTTTGAGCCGACATGTGCCGACAGGCGGTATTTCATGCCCTACCATCCACTAGGGCGTGGTGGGAGAATAAAATAGTGTGCCGAGCGCAGCGAGGCACCGTGCCCGAAGCACAGTGCGAGGGTCCGATTCTCATTGCCAACTGTGTCCATGTCGACTATGTCGACATTCGGATAAAAAAAACAGTGAAATACCCATGTCGACCTTATGACCAGTCGACCTTCCTCATGTCAACCTTTATGCAAATTTGACCTTAAGTCATGTCGACCTTGGCCCATGTCGACCTTAAGTCAGGTCGACCTTCCTGCCAGTCGACCTAGTGGGGTCGACCTAATGACTGTAGACCTAAGTTCATTCTGACAGATGTACCGATTCCCACTGCACAACACCGAAGGTACACTATCCCCCCCAATCACTGCACACCACCGTGAGGTATACTACCCCCCCCCCCAATCATTGCACACCACCGTGAGGTATACTACCCCCCCCCCAATCATTGCACACCACCGTGAGGTATACTATCCCCCCCAATCAATGCACACCACCGTGAGGTATACTATCCCCCCCAATCAATGCACACCACCGTGAGGTATACTATCCCCCCCAATCAATGCACACCACCGTGAGGTATACTATCCCCCCCAATCACTGCACACCACCGTGAGGTATACTATCCCCCCCAATCACTGCACACCACCGTGAGGTATACTACCCCCCCCCCCCCCAATCATTGCACACCACCGTGAGGTATACCCCCCTCCCCCCGAATCACTGCAGCCCACAGTGAAAAATTACCCCCCATACA
>NC_139220.1:2195314-2203870 GCF_055691185.1 Crinia signifera | reverse complement strand
TAACCTATATAATATCCCCACATACATTATACTATACCCCCCCCACAGTAACCTATATAATATCCCCACATACATTATACTCTAGCTCCCCACAGTAACCTATATAATATCCCCACATACATTATACTCTAGCTCCCTAGCCACCCTTCCGTGAGGTAATATAACATTCATGGACCCCTAGCTTCCCCCCTGTGGAGTATATAACCTCCGGGACCACCCCGCCCCCTGTGGGGTGTATATAACCCCCCCCCCCCGGGGTGTATATAACCTCCGGGACCACCCCGCCCCCTGTGGGGTGTATAGAAACCCTGTGGGGTGTATATAACCCCGCCCCTCCCCGGGTGTATAGAATCCCCCCCCCCCTCCTCCCCGGGTGTATATAACCCCGCCCCCCCGTGGGGTGTACACAGCCCCCGCCCCCCGTGGGGTGTACACAACCCCCGCCCCCCCGTGGGTTGTATAGAATCCCCGCCCCCTCCCCGGGTGTATATAACCCCGCCCCCTCCCCGGGTGTATATAACCCCGCCCCCTCCCCGGGTGTATATAACCCCGCCCCCCCCTCACCTGTCCTCGGAGTCCATGCGGCTGAGCGGTTCCCCCTCAGAGGACCCCTCCAGGCTGGTTCTGCGGCCGGACTTGCTGGAGCTGCAGTAGCCGTCATCCCCCGACGAGCTCCCGGCCGAGCTGCCCGACGTGCTGCTGTCGGTGACGCTCCCCGGCCTGGGCCCGTCCTCCTGCCGGCTCTTCCCTCCGTCCCCGTCCAGGCTGCTCCCGGCCGGGCTGTCCGAGCGCTCCGACACCCCGCTGCTCTCCTCATCCTCCGCCTCATAGTCCGCTTCCTCTTCCTCCTCCGGCTCCACTCTCCCGGCGGCCGGATCCTCAGCTGGGGGCTCCGGAACTGCGGCCTGAGCGGGGATGGGGCTCCCGGGAGTCGAGGGCTGAGGCTCGGTGCTTGCGGCGGCCATGTCTGTCTCTTTCTGTCTGCCAGTGACGTCAGCGAGGGGAGGGCGGAGCTCGCGGGAGGCGGGGAGAAAGGTTCGGCACGTACTGATGTTCAGGATCCGATACGTCCGCGCCGCCCAGCCTGTGACTCCTCCCCATACAGGACACGCCCACCTACAGCTGCAGCAGCCCCGGCCAGTGTGACTGCGTGCTATCTGCTATGGGGCTATTATATATTCAGCGTCTTATACAGCGCAGCAGATTCCGTTACAGCGTCTTATACAGCGCAGCAGATTCCGTTACAGCGTCTTATACAGCGCAGCAGATTCCGTTACAGCGTCTTATACAGCGCAGCAGAGTCCGTTACAGCGTCTTATACAGCGCAGCACATTCCGTTACAGCGTCTTATACAGCGCAGCACATTCCGTTACAGCGTCTTATATAGCGCAGCACATTCCGTTACAGCGTCTTATATAGCGCAGCACATTCCGTTACAGCGTCTTATATAGCGCAGCACATTCCGTTACAGCGTCTTATATAGCGCAGCACATTCCGTTACAGCGTCTTATATAGCGCAGCAGATTCCGTTACAGCGTCTTATATAGCGCAGCAGATTCCGTTACAGCGTCTTATATAGCGCAGCAGATTCCGTTACAGCGTCTTATATAGCGCAGCAGATTCCGTTACAGCGTCTTATATAGCGCAGCAGATTCCGTTACAGCGTCTTATATAGCGCAGCAGATTCCGTTACAGCGTCTTATATAGCGCAGCAGATTCCGTTACAGCGTCTTATATAGCGCAGCAGATTCCGTTACAGCGTCTTATATAGCGCAGCACATTCCGTTACAGCGTCTTATATAGCGCAGCACATTCCGTTACAGCGTCTTATATAGCGCAGCACATTCCGTTACAGCGTCTTATATAGCGCAGCACATTCCGTTACAGCGTCTTATATAGCGCAGCAGATTCCGTTACAGCGTCTTATATAGCGCAGCAGATTCCGTTACAGCGTCTTATATAGCGCAGCACATTCCGTTACAGCGTCTTATATAGCGCAGCACATTCCGTTACAGCGTCTTATATAGCGCAGCACATTCCGTTACAGCGTCTTATATAGCGCAGCACATTCCGTTACAGCGTCTTATATAGCGCAGCACATTCCGTTACAGCGTCTTATATAGCGCAGCACATTCCGTTACAGCGTCTTATATAGCGCAGCACATTCCGTTACAGCGTCTTATATAGCGCAGCACATTCCGTTACAGCGTCTTATATAGCGCAGCACATTCCGTTACAGCGTCTTATATAGCGCAGCACATTCCGTTACAGCGTCTTATATAGCGCAGCACATTCCGTTACAGCGTCTTATATAGCGCAGCACATTCCGTTACAGCGTCTTATATAGCGCAGCACATTCCGTTACAGCGTCTTATATAGCGCAGCACATTCCGTTACAGCGTCTTATATAGCGCAGCACATTCCGTTACAGCGTCTTATATAGCGCAGCACATTCCGTTACAGCGTCTTATATAGCGCAGCACATTCCGTTACAGCGTCTTATATAGCGCAGCACATTCCGTTACAGCGTCTTATATAGCGCAGCACATTCCGTTACAGCGTCTTATATAGCGCAGCACATTCCGTTACAGCGTCTTATATAGCGCAGCACATTCCGTTACAGCGTCTTATATAGCGCAGCACATTCCGTTACAGCGTCTTATATAGCGCAGCACATTCCGTTACAGCGTCTTATATAGCGCAGCACATTCCGTTACAGCGTCTTATATAGCGCAGCAGATTCCGTTACAGCGTCTTATATAGCGCAGCAGATTCCGTTACAGCGTCTTATATAGCGCAGCAGATTCCGTTACAGCGTCTTATATAGCGCAGCAGATTCCGTTACAGCGTCTTATATAGCTCAGCAGATTCCGTTACAGCGTCTTATATAGCGCAGCCGATTCCGTTACAGCGTCTTATATAGCGCAGCAGATTCCGTTACAGCGTCTTATATAGCGCAGCAGATTCCGTTACAGCGTCTTATATAGCGCAGCAGATTCCGTTACAGCGTCTTATATAGCGCAGCAGATTCCGTTACAGCGTCTTATATAGCGCAGCAGATTCCGTTACAGTAGTGTCTTCTATAGCAACAGGAGATTCCGTTAGTGTCTTATATAGTGCAGCAGATTCCGTTAGTGTCTTATATAGCGCAGCAGATTCCGTCACAGTGTCTTATATAGCGCAGAAGATTCCGTCACAGCGTCTTATATAGTGCAGAAGATCGCGTTACAGCGTCTTATATAGCACAGCAGATCCCGTTACAGCGTCTTATATAGCGCAGCAGATCCCGTTACAGCGTCTTGTATAGCGCAGCAGATTCTGCTACAGAGTCTTATATAGCGCAGCAGATTCCGTTCCAGCGTCTTATATAGCGCAGCAGATTCCGTTACAGCGTCTTATATAGCGCAGCAGATCCCGTTACAGCGTCTTATATAGCGCAGCAGATTCCGTTACAGCGTCTTATATAGCGCAGCAGATCCCGTTACAGAGTCTTATATAGCGCAGCAGCTCCCGTTACAGCGTCTTATATAGAGCAGCAGATTCCGCTACGGAGTCTTATATAGCGCAGCAGATCCCGTTACAGCGTCTTATATAGCGCAGCAGATTCCGCTACAGCGTCTTATATAGCGCAGTAGATTCCGTTACAGCGTCTTATATAGCGCAGCAGATTCCGTTACAGCGTCTTATATAGCGCAGCAGATTCCGTTAGTGTCTTATATAGCGCAGCAGATTCCGTTACAGTGTCTTATATAGCGCAGGAGATTCTGTTAGTGTCTTATACAGCGCAGCAGATTCCGTTACAGTGTCTTATATAGCGCAGCAGATTCAGTTACAGTGTCTTATATAGCGCAGCAGATTCCATTACAGTGTCTTATATAGCGCAGCAGATTCCATTACAGTGTCTTATATAGCGCAGCAGATTCTGTTACAGTGTCTTATATAGCGCAGCAGATTTCGTTACAGTGTCTTATATAGCGCAGGAGATTCTGTTAGTGTCTTATATAGCGCAGCAGATTCCGTTACAGTGTCTTATATAGCGCAGCAGATTCCGTTACAGGTTCTTATATAGCGCAGCAGATTCCGTTACAGTGTCTTATATAGCGCAGCAGATTCCGTTACAGTGTCTTATATAGCGCAGCAGATTCCGTTACAGTGTATTATATAGCGCAGCAGATTCCGTTACAGTGTCTTATATAGCGCAGCATATTCCGTTGCGCTTTACAATTGGAAACAACAGTGATTAAACAAACTGGGTAGATACAAACCTGAGATGGAGGTAGGAGGGCCCTGCTCGCAAGCTTACAATCTATTGCCCCGGGTGAGTGACAATGGAACGAACGTTAATATTGTTCTTTGCAGGGGAACTACAGGTCCCAGCAAGTCTGTCCCTGGCATGCGCCAACATTAATAGACTGGCTGGCACCAGTAATGAATTATCTATCTAAAAGCCTAATGCTGCTCCTCATCTAGATGACCGCTAGATGGCGCCCAATGGGTCCATTCAATGTTTGCACCATTAGTTACATGTGCGGTCCTCAGCTGGGACATCTGCATGGCACCGTGGTGATGGTTAGGTCTCAATTCAAGTAGGCTAAGGGACCTCTTAACGTCACAGGGGAGGAGAGGGGGCGGAGAGAGGAGGAGCAAGCCAAGACCAAGGCTCCCAAACGGACCCTCGCAGCGCTTCGGGCACGGTGGCTCGCTCCGCTACCCTCTCCACTAAAGGCAAACAGTGGTGGTGTGGATAATGAAGGAGCAAGCCTCCCGGCCTTGCTCCTCCCCCTGGGCGTGAAAGGTCCCATAGCCCAATAGTTCTCAACCTCAGTCCTCAAGGACCCCACACAGTGCATGTTTTCCGGGTCTCCACACAGAATCACAGGTGAAATAATTAGCTCCACCTGTGGATCTTTTAAAATGTGTCAGTGTCTAATGAGTGCACCTGTTCACCTGCCAGGTGACCTGGAAAACGTGCATTGTTGGGGGTCCTTGAGAACCGAGGTTGAGAACCACTGCCTTAGAACACTAGAATTTAGCAACTACCCCCACGCCGTGGTGATGGCGCCATCAGTTGTGTATATGGTTGATGCAAGGATGTTTCAAGAGAGGGGGACCCATGTGCTGCCTCTGATTGTGCCCCTCCTCACCAGTGGTTCATTGGGCCAGGTCTCCGGAACATGGCGCACACGTTGCCTTCCTTGGGGCACCTCTATAGCACATACACAAAACACCAGAAAAGGGCTATGGTGGCCATTTTCCCAGTGATTTATGACACTGCGCAGCCAGCACCAGACTGACGGAGAGCTAATTATAATTACAAGGGTCCAGGGCCCATGTGCACCCATTACAGATATCCCAAAGGCTTGATGTAGTCCAGGGGTGGCCAACCGGTCAGAGGTAAAGAGCCGAAAAATATCGGTAGTCAAGCTAAAGAGCCGACATCATGCGCGCACCGAAGGCGCATGCGCCCAAAAAAATATGCCTCCAATAGTGCAGTGCCATATATACATATGCCCCCAATAGTGCCAGATACACATATGCCCCCCACGGTGCCAGGTATGCACCACACGGTGCCGGGTATGCCCCCACAGTGCCAAAAAGCTGGTATGCCCCCACAGTGCCACAAACTGCTATGCCCCCACAGTGCCACAAACTGCTATGCCCCCACAGTGCCACAAACTGCTATGCCCCCACAGTGCAAATTTCCCATCAGCAGCACTCACTGTTGTTGCTGCTGTTGCCAGGCGGGGAAAGGACAGTCTGGTGTCCTCCTGCAGTCCTGTCATGTCACAGATGGGAGGAGAGCACAGCACACCGCGCATCTCCTTCCCCCGCACTTCCCTGTGACTGGGCCGCCCACCAATCAAAGCTCACTGGCCGACTCCTGATTGGCTGCTGGACCACGAGCTCTGATTGGCGGACGGCCCAGTCACAAGGATACACAGTAAAGGGTAGGAGAGATGCGCGATGCGCGCTCTCCTCCCCTCAGAAGGAGAAGGGATTCAGGGAACCGGCAGCAGGGGTGACTGGGACAGACGGTGGGCGGCGGGCAGCAGTGGGAGCAGGAGCCGCACTTTACAAGGGGGAGAGCCGCATGAGGCTCAAGAGCCACAGGTTGGCCACCACTGATGTAGTCCATCAACACCAAAAAAATAAGTGACCATCTCATGTCGACATTTTAAGTGTCCAGGTTGATCTTAAGCTTGTATAGACTTTTTGTCAATGCCGACCATTTCCAGGTGTCGACATTAGTGGTCAACCTAGGCTGCATACCCTGCGACATACACTCCGCTGCGCTTTGCATGTGGGGTGAGGGGGCCGGTAATGCACTGGGTGGGGGGGAAGGGCTACAATAACGATAAATGATGGTTAAAGGCAAAACTAAATAAAATACAGCGGTCACTGGAGGATGTGAATAATAGGGGGGAGGACGAGGCAGCTGAGCGGTGATTGGATACCGCACACACACAGGCAGCTGAGCGGTGATTGGATACCGCACACACACAGGCTACCGAGTACCTGGCTCTCTCCTTTGGATAATGCTGGTCACAACCTGTATAATTACAGAGCCACACAAGGCCTTCAGTAACTAAATGTACTGTGGGGAAAAACCTGAAACAAGCAATAGAAGGAAATAGTCCTGCACCGCTGCATGGTGACCTGGATATATAGCAGCTGTATGTTATACACCAACATTACATCACCATAAATACGGGTGACATCATCAGGAACAAACAGCAGCATCTCCTCCGGCATCAGCGCGGCTCCAGCCCTTATAAGGGAACGGAATGGCCATGTCATGGTCTGTCCTTTATATTCGGCCTGATTCTGGTTCACTCGCAAAAGCAAATGCTCTCTCTAATGTGCACTGCAGGTTTGCTGCCACCACCTACCATTGGTTTGTAGTGCGGACCAGCCCATCAGGATTTCCTCTCTTCTTTCCCCTATACATGTTGGGGTACTGCAAGATCTAACAACCGCCGCTCCCAAGGCACCATTCCCTGTTTGGAAATGAAGGACATACCATCCAATTGTGGGTTATTTGTGCCAGCTCTGGACCGACCACTTGGACCTTATGGACATAAACATCCAGGGCCGGTAACAATGTCATTCCATAAACTGTTTGGGTACCAATAGGAACGGACTCTCCTCAGATTGCTGCTATAACTGTGGAAGTGGGTGACTTACCTTTTTACTGTTTTTATACCATGGTTTCATATTAATTGTGTACTTATTTTATTATATTAAATATGTAAAGATCATCCAATCTGTTTTTTTATTAATATTTGCAAGACACCCCAGCGCTGCGTTCTCCACCCCTTTCTCTTTTTTGCATACATCTACACAGGACTAACTAACCTGTTTGATGCAGCTGCTGGGAGGCCACTCCTATCAAGAGCCCCCAGTTCCAATCCTCATTTGAGGATTGGTCCACGTTCCTTTCTTTTATGCACTGCAGGTGGGGCAGATGTAACATCTGCAGAGAGAGTTAGATTTGGGGGAGTTATTTTGTTTCTGTGCAGGGTAAATACTGACTGCTTTATTTTTAAACTGCAATATAGATCTCAGTTTGAAGTAAAACTCCACCCAAATCTATTCTCTCTGCACGTTATATTTGCCCCATCTGCAGTGCAGCATGGTTTTGTCCATTAGAGAGAGAATTTGCTTTTACGAGTGAACCAAAGTTAGGATCCCTCCTATACATTGTATACCACATAAGCAATACATGTAACAACTGCGTCTGAACAAGAGACTCAGTCTCGTATAGCAATATATATATTTATATAATCACCAACGTTATCAGAATCTAATACCCAACATGGCGTAGACTGCAGAGCTGTATATGGGACAGGACCCCACTGGTATGCTCACATACATGTCTAATGTATACATACATGTGAGGGGAATTAGGATGTACACAGACAACAGTCCAAATTTGAGATATATATATATATATATATATATAAATAATATATATAATTATATATATATATATATTATACACATACAGTGGAATAAGACACGTCACTCCAGGACTTGCAAAACAGTGAAAACATTACTGGTTGTCGGACATCGCCGTTTCGAGCCTCGCTCGTCATCAGGACACTGTTTTGCAAGTCCTGGAGTGACGTGTCTTATTCCTCTGTATATCTATTTGGGAAGTTCCTCCCACGGAACGTGCACCCGGACAGGCATCTGAACAGTGCCGGACTGTATATGGTACTTGTGTATTATCACAATAGCTTAGTGGGCTATTCTGCATAGGAAAATCGCATCGCGTAACATGTATAGTACTGTGCGATGCGATGTCCATATTAAGTGCGCAGGAGTGCTTATACAATGAAATATCGCATTGCACCAAATGAGATGCGATATTGTATTGTACATGCACCCATGCAATGTGTGCTTACTATGAGATCACCTATGGCATTGTTTTGCATCACCCCCAGTATCCACGCCACCCCGAAGCGCGATGAGTGGACCTTTTCATACCCCCACTATCCACATCGGTGTGGAGTTGATTTTATATAGTGTGGCGAGCGCAGCGAGGGGACACGG
>NC_139220.1:2082814-2190314 GCF_055691185.1 Crinia signifera | reverse complement strand
TGTACGTATAGTAGCTGGACTCGGCTGAGTGGACGGTCAGCTTGCTCCTGGCTGCTCCCGTTAGACCTTATAGTGGCCATACACATGCAGATTTATCTGCAGATCTGTCTGGTTGGAACAAAAACATGGTAATGGATGAGAGCAAATAACAGTTGACCATTTGCTTGGAAATGCTGGAAAACTGACAAACTGTCACTCGGATATTACCATGTTTTTGTTCCAACCAGCCAGATCTGAAGATAAATCTTCCTAGTGTATGGGCACCTTAAGTGTGTGCATTGCTGCGGCAGGGTCTGTAGATGGTGACCGCAGTAGACATCTGCAGATTGTGGGTGATGGAACAGGGCAGATGTATGCAGACCCAGGATAGGGCGGATCTTATAGCGCAGGAAAAATCCTAAATCCGTTGCGCCACCTCAGTGTTAGAGAATTACTGATGTCCTGCAGTGAACGAGGCTCCACATGGATATTAAACAACATCGACATTTATTTGGCATGTTATAAAAGACATGAGCTATGAACATTTGCATTTAAACTCTGGTATTTGTCATACTTACATATGAGGTGGACGTTGTATAATGACTATACAAGGAATAATTACATTTGTACACTCTCGTACCAGAACTAAGAGCCTCATTATTGCTGGACAGATCTGCTCCTGGAAGAATCGCAAGATCTATGGTTATACAAAATGCAGAACCGGGGATTGGCGTGATCAGCGGCAGTGATTGCGGACACCGCAAAGCAAGGAGTAGGTGAGGGGAATCCAACAAGAACATGGCACATATTAAATATAAATATAAATCCTTTGTACAAATAATGTGTAAAATAACATATCGTAGTGATGATAAACTTTGGTGAGGGATGAAAATCCTGGAAAATGTCATCAACAGAAAAGTCTGAGAAAACAAAAGGTTCCTGATGGACCAGCCGCTCCTCCGTCACCGAGCAGGAAACTCCCCATTTTGGCTCTTAAATCTTCATGTGCAAGAAGAACGTAGCAGCAAGCTGAAATCTGGAGTCACTTTGCAGCAAGATTCCCAATTTGGTTAAAAACTGTACAGTAACAAATGGAGCAGGGGACGTCCGTCATTGCAGGGGTTGGACTGAAATAGCAAACACAATTATTATTAATCTGCTGTATTATATGGCACCACAAGGATCCGCAGCGCCCTATTACACAGTATATAACACAGGAGACAGTGACTGACAGCTGTATACAATAGAGGACAAGTACAGGGTATATAACCATAGCTGCATCAGCAGGTGGCACTGACATAAGTATCAGGGGGCAGAGAACAAGGGATCCGCAGCACCCTATTACATAGTACATAACCCAGGAGACAGTGACTGACAGCTGTATACAATAGAGGACAAGTACAGGGCACATAACCATAGCTGCATCAGCAGGCGACACTGACATAAGTATCAGGGGGCAGAGAACAAGGGATCCACAGCGCCCTATTACACAGTATATAACCCAGGAGACAGTGACTTACAGATGAATACAATAGAGGACAAGTACAGGGCACATAACCATAGCTGCATCAGCAGGCGGCACTGACATAAGTATCAGGGGGCAGAGAACAAGGGATCCGCAGCACCCTATTACATAGTACATAACCCAGGAGACAGTGACTGACAGCTGTATACAATAGAGGACAAGTACAGGGCACATAACCATAGCTGCATCAACAGGGGGCACTGACATAAGTATCAGGGGGCAGAGAACAAGGGATCCACAGCACCCTATTACAGAGTACATAACCCAGGAGACAGTGACTTACAACTGAATACAATAGAGGACAAGTACAGGGCACATAACCATAGCTGCATCAGCAGGGGGCACTGACATAAGTATCAGGGGGCAGAGAACAAGGGATCCGCAGCACCCTATTACATAGTACATAACCCAGGAGACAGTGACTTACAACTGAATACAATAGAGGACAAGTACAGGGCACATAACCATAGCTGCATCAGCAGGGGGCACTGACATAAGTATCAGGGGGCAAAGAACAAGGGATCCGCAGCACCCTATTACAGAGTATATAACCCAGGAGACAGTGACTGACAGCTGTATACAATAGACAAGTACAGGGTATATAACCATAGCTGCATCAGCAGGCGGCACTCACATAAGTATCAGGGGGGGCAGAGAACAAGGGATCCGCAGCGCCCTATTACATAGTATATAACCCAGGAGACAGTGACTTACAGCTGTATACAATAGAGGACAAGTACAGGGCACATAACCATAGCTGCATCAGCAGGGGACACTGACATAAGTATCAGGGGGCAGAGAACAAGGGATCCACAGTGCCCTATTACAGAGTATATAACCTAGGAGACAGTGACTTACAGCTGTATACAATAGAGGACAAGTACAGGGCACATAACCATAGCTGCATCAGCATAGGATACTGACATAAGTATCAGGGGGCAGAGAACAAGGGATCCGCAGCACCCTATTACAGAGTATATAACCCAGGAGACAGTGACTTACAGCTGAATACAATAGAGGACAAGTACAGGGCACATAACCATAGCTGCGTCAGCAGAGGACACTGACATAAGTATCAGGGGGCAGAGAACAAGGGATCCGCAGTGCCCTATTACAGAGTATATAACCCAGGAGACAGTGACTTACAGCTGTATACAATAGAGGACAAGTACAAGGTATATAACCATAGCTGCATCAGCAGAGGGCACTGACATAAGTATCAGGGGGCAGAGAACAAGAGATCCGCAGCACCCTATTACAGAGTATATAACCCAGGAGACAGTGACTTACAGCTGAATACAAGAGAGGACAAGGACAGGGCACATAACCATAGCTGCATCAGCACAGGACACTGACATAAGTATCAGGGGGCAGAGAACAAGGGATCCGCAGCACCCTATTACACAGTATATAACCCAGGAGACAGTGACTTACAGCTGTATACAATAGAGGACAAGTACAGGATATATAACCATAGCTGCATCAGCAGAGGATACTGACATAAGTATCAGGGGGCAGAGAACAAGGGATCCACAGCACCCTATTACAGGGTATATAACCCAGGATACAGTGATTTACAGGTGTATACAATAGAGGACAAGTACAGGGTATATAACCATAGCTGCATCAGCAGGGGATACTGACATAAGTATCAGGGGGCAGAGAACAAGGGATCCACAGCACCCTATTACACAGTACATAACCCAGGAGACAGTGACTTACAGCTGTATACAATAGAGGACAAGTACAGGGCACATAACCATAGCTGCATCAGCAGAGAACACTGACATAAGTATCAGGGGGCAGAGAACAAGGGATCCGCAGCACCCTATTACAGAGTATATAACCCAGGAGACAGTGACTGACAGCTGTATACAATAGAGGACAAGTACAGGGTATATAACCATAGCTGCATCAGCAGGCGGCACTGACATAAGTATCAGGGGGGGGGGGCAGAGAACAAGGGATCCGCAGCGCCCTATTACAGAGTATATAACCCAGGAGACCGTGACTTACAGCTGTATACAATAGAGGACGAGTACAGGTCACATAACCATAGCTGCATCAGCAGAGGACACTGACATAAGTATCAGGGGGCAGAGAATAAGGGATCCGCAGCACCCTATTACAGAGTATATAACCCAGGTGACAGTGACTTACAGCTGTATACAATAGAGGACAAGTACAGGGCACATAACCATAGCTGCATCAGCAGAGGACACTGACATAAGTATCAGGGGGCAGAGAACAAGGGATCCGCAGCGCCCTATTACAGAGTATATAACCCAGGAGACCGTGACTTACAGCTGTATACAATAGAGGACAAGTACAGGGCACATAACCATAGCTGTATCAGCAGGTGGCACTGACATAAGTATCAGGGGGAAGAGAACAAGGGATCCGCAGCACCCTATTACAGAGTATATAACCCAGGTGACAGTGACTTACAGCTGTATACAATAGAGGACAAGTACAGGGCACATAACCATAGCTGCATCAGCAGGCGGCACTGACATAAGTATCAGGGGGCAGAGAACAAGGGATCCGCAGCGCCCTATTACAGAGTATATAACCCAGGAGACCGTGACTTACAGCTGTATACAATAGAGGACAAGTACAGGGTACATAACCATAGCTGCATCAGCAGGCGGCACTGACATAAGTATCAGGGGGCAGAGAACAAGGGATCTGCAGCATGCTATTACAGAGTATATAACCCAGGAGGGCTAACGCTGGGACGTCCTAAGGCAGCCACCTAAGGGGTGGGACACGCCTGTGCTGCAGCAAGTACGCTCTGGCCAAAAGCCGAGTCCTGGGTTGCAAATGTATCAAATGCATCAAAGGGCAAGAAGGTATTGGTGGACAACCAAGTTGCCTCCTTGCAAATATGCTCAGCTGTTGCACCGCCCCTAACAGCCCAAGATGCATCCACAAACCTAGTGGAATGAGCTCGGACCCCCGCAGGAACCGGAAGGGAGGAGTCCAAGTATGCCTGCCTGATGACGGAGCGAAGCCAGCGGGCCATCGTCTGCTTAGTAGCAGGCCATCCCCTCTTTTAGAACCCATAGCACAAAGAGAGTCTGATTTTCGGAAGGAGTTAGTGCAGCGCACATAGATACGTAAGGCACGGACCACATCCAATGAAGACTGAGTAGTACAAACATCTGGCCCCTGAAACCACAATCTCCTGGTTGACATGAAAACTGGACACTACCTTAGGGAGGTGAGAAGGAACAGTTCTAAGGCCCCTCGATCGGAATGGAAGATCAGAAACGGGGACCCACAGGACAGGGCCGACAGGTCAGATACCCTTCTGAAGCAATTGCTAAAAGGAAAACAGTCTTCTAGGTGAGCCAACAAACGTCCACTGACCGCAAGTGCTCTAACGGTGAGGCCAGAAGAGCAGTAAGAACCAGGGAGGCCACCGGGGGAACAAAGGGAGGCTGGATATGCAGGATGCCCTGTATGAATGTGCGGACATCCGGCAACAACGCTAATTTCCTACGGAACAGGATGGACAAAGCCAAAACCTGTACCTTCAAGGAAGAGACGCGTATTCCGGCCTCCAGGCCCTTTTGTGAGAGTCAGAATCCTGGCCAGGCGGTAAGTCCTAGGATTGAATTGGGGAGTACGACACCAGGAAATGTAAGCCCACAAGATGCTATGGTAAGCACCAGACAAGGAAGGTTTGAGTCACTGAGCATGGTTGAAATTACCATGGAGTTGAAGCCCCTGGCTCTTAAAAGGGAGGTCTCAACAGCCACCCCGTCAAAGCCAGAAGCTGCAAGTTCAGATGTAGACACGGTCCCTGAGAGAGCATGTCTGGACGAAGACGGACCATAGGGGCCACTGAGAGGGCCTGCAAATCCGAGAACCAGATCTGTCTGGGCCAACTAGGAGCCACAAGGATCAATGTGCCACTCTCCGCCTTCAACTTGCTCTCCGGAGGAGCGAAATCAGAGAGAAGGCATACATTGGAGCTAACATCCACAGGGCTGACAGGGCATCCACCATGCAAGGCCCTGGGTCGCGAGTCCTGGACCCGTATAGGGTATCTGGAATACCTCCGGATGTAGGGCTCATTCGTCAGCATCCAGAGTCTGACGGCTCAGGAAGTCTGCTTCCCAATTGAGGATACCCAGTATAAAGATTGCTGCAGGGATCTTCTTCTACACCCATTGAAAAATGCGAGAGGTCTCTGCCATAGCAGCCCGACCGAGTACCGCCCTGGAGGTTGATATAAGCCACTGTCGTCGCATTGTCCGAATGGACCTGCACAGGGCGACCCCGGAGCCAGGGTTCCGCCAAACAAAGGGCTCGTAAGAATGCCCTCAGTTTGAGGACAATGATCGATAGTTGGGCTTCCATAGTCCCAGGAATGATCGCTGGCAAGTCACTGCCTCCATCTGCGGAGACTGGTATCCATGGTGAGAAGAGTCCACTGCTGAGAGGGTCTGGTCTAGAAGCCACCAGGAGAGTGAGAGACGCACGTTCGGGGACAATGCTATCAGCTGTGACCGGATGGTGGTGTAGGATCCTGAGCATTTGCCGAGGATCTCTCGTTGTAGTGGACGGGAGATTGTGCATATTCCACAATATCGAAGGTCGATACCATCGAACCAGAGACCCTAAGGTCCCCCATACACTATGAGATTTATCTGACCTGTAAAATTGATTTCCCTTGAATTTCCCCGGCAGCTTCCCAGGAGGCCTATATACAATTTGATACTTGATGTGCCATTTTTAACATCTAATTAGCGTCAGATACTGTAAGTCACGTGCCATGAGATTTCTCAGTAATGCCCCTTACACATTATGCACACTGTTGTAGTGCCCATTACATATTATGCCCACTTTTGTAGTGCCCTCTTCACATTATACCCACAGTTTTAGTGCCAGTTACACATTATGCCCTCACAAAGTGCACCCTACACATTATGCCCACCCTACTAGTACCCAGACATATTATGCAAGCAGTTGTAGTATCCCTTATGCATTATGTCTAATGTGGCAGCACACCTTACATAGTATGCCCTGTGCTGGAGGAATTCTGCCATTTTTTTATTTTTTTATCGGCCTGTGCTGACACTGACCCCCAGCAGCAGGGGAGAGGAGGTCGGGCTCTGCTGTCCGCGCCGACACTGACACCCAGCAGCAGGGAAGAGGGGGTCAGGCTCTGCTGTCCGCGCGGACACTGACACCCAGCAGTAGGGGAGAGGGGGTCGGGCTCTGCTGTCCGCGCAGACACCGACACCCAGCAGCAGGGGTCGGGCTCTGCTGTCCGCGTCGACACTGACACCCAGCAGCAGGGGAGGGAGGGGGGTATGGGCTCTGCTGTCCACGCCGACACCGACACGACACCCAGCAGCATGGGAGAGGGGGTCGGGCTCTGCTGTCCGCGCCGACACTGACACCCTGCAGCAGGGCAGAGGGGGTCGGGCTCTGCTGTCCGCGCCGACACTGACCCTCAGCAGCAGGGGAGAGGGGGTCGGGCTCTGCTGTCCGCGCCGAAACTGACACCCAGCAGCAGGGGAGAGGGGGTCGGGCTCTGCTGTCCGCGCCGACACTGACCCCCAGCAGCAGGGGAGAGGGGGTCGGGCTCTGCTGTCCGCGCCGACACTGACCCCCAGCAGCAGGGGAGAAGGAGTCGGGCTCTGCTGTCCGCGCCGACACTGACCCCCAGCAGCAGGGGAGAGGGGGTCGGGCTCTGCTGTCCGCGCCGACACTGACCCCCAGCAGCAGGGGAGAGGGGGTCGGGCTCTGCTGTCCGCGCCGACACTGACCCCCAGCAGCAGGGGAGAGGGGGTCGGGCTCTGCTGTCCGCGCCGACACTGACCCCCAGCAGCAGGGCAGAGGGGGTCGGGCTCTGCTGTCCGCGCCGACACTGACACCCAGCAGCAGGGGAGAGGGGGTCGGGCTCTGCTGTCCGCGCCGACACTGACCCCCAGCAGCAGGGGAGAGGGGGTCGGACTCTGCTGTCCGCGCCGACACTGACCCCCAGCAGCAGGGGAGAGGGGGTCGGGCTCTGCTGTCCGCGCCGACACTGACCCCCAGCAGCAGGGGAGAGGGGGTCGGGCTCTGCTGTCCGTGCCGACACTGACACCCAGCAGCAGGGGAGAGGGGGTCGGGCTCTGCTGTCCGCGCCGACACCCAGCAGCAGGGCAGAGGGGGTCAGGCTCTGCTGTCCGTGCCGACACTGACACCCAGCAGCAGGGGAGAGGGGGTCGGGCTCTGCTGTCCGCGCCGACACTGACACCCAGCAGCAGGGCAGAGGGGGTCGGGCTCTGCTGTCCGCGCCGACACCCAGCAGCAGGGGAGAGGGGGTCGTGCTCTGCTGTCCGCGCCGACACCCAGCAGCAGGGGAGAGGGGGTCGGGCTCTGCTGTCCGCGCCGACACTGACCCCCAGCAGCAGGGCAGAGGGGGTCGGGCTCTGCTGTCCACGCCGACACTGACCCCCAGCAGCAGGGGAGAGGGGGTCGGGCTCTGCTGTCCGCGCCGACACTGACACCCAGCAGCAGGGCAGAGGGGGTCGGGCTCTGCTGTCCACGCCGACACCCAGCAGCAGGGCAGAGGGGGTCGGGCTCTGCTGTCCACGCCGACACTGACCCCCAGCAGCAGGGGAGAGGGGGTCGGGCTCTGCTGTCTGCGCCGACACGGACCCCCAGCAGCAGGGGAGAGGGGGTCGGGCTCTGCTGTCCGCGCCGACACTGACACCCAGCAGCAGGGGAGAGGGGGTCGGGCTCTGCTGTCCGCGCCGACACTGACACCCAGCAGCAGGGGAGAGGGGGTCGGGCTCTGCTGTCTGCGCCGACACCCAGCAGCAGGGCAGAGGGGGTCGGGCTCTGCTGTCCACGCCGACACTGACCCCCAGCAGCAGGGGAGAGGGGGTAGGGCTCTGCTGTCTGCGCCGACACGGACCCCCAGCAGCAGGGGAGAGGGGGTCGGGCTCTGCTGTCCGCGCCGACACTGACACCCAGCAGCAGGGGAGAGGGGGTCGGGCTCTGCTGTCCGTGCCGACACTGACCCCCAGCAGCAGGGGAGAGGGGGTCGGGCTCTGCTGTCCGCGCCAGCACTGACACCCAGCAGCAGGGGTCGGGCTCTGCTGTCCGCGTCGACACTGACACCCAGCAGCAGGGGAGGGAGGGGGGTATGGGCTCTGCTGCCCGCCCTGACACGGATTACACCCGGCAGCAGGGGAGAGGGGGGTCGGGCTCTGCTGCCCATCCCCATCACTGATTATTCCCAGCAGCAGGGGAGAAGGAGGGTCCCATTCTGCCCACAACCATATTTTGATCCTCTGACATTGGCGCAGGCTTTAGAATGTGGGACGCTGCTGTTTCCTCTTCCGTCTCACTACCTTTTCTCTCCCGTCGGGGCTGCCCCTGAGGTACCAGCAGTTCTATACATCGATATATCGGATCTGAAACATCGTGAGTGCTAAAAAGCACCCACGATGGGTCAGATTACGATATATTTTATGTTCAGCAGGTCCGACCCCCTGATTCAATCCGATGAGCACGGGAAAACGCATCAGATCGGATTTCACAAACATCCGATTTTGGTCAGATTTCACTCTATTTATCCCAAAGTGCTGAAATCAGGTGATATCGGCCCAAATCGCATAGTGTATGGGGGCATTAATGCAGGCATGAACCGACACCCGACTGAGGGAGAGGAGACGTCGTATGCGTGACTGCAGTGTCCGGCAATGTTCCTCTGGCAGGTAGATCCGTTGAGGTACAGTATCCAACTGGGCCCCCAGATGGATCATAGACTGTGCAGGGATCATGGATGACTTGGTCCAATTGATGATTCAGGCGTGACGTTCCAAGACTATGGTCAAATGGTCCTTGAGTATCTCTGCAGATTGTGCCAGAATCAACAGGTCGTCCAGATACAGAAGAATCCGCATGCCCTGGTTACGAAGTCTGCTGCCCATCACTGCCATGACCTTTGTAAACACCCGAGGGGCGGGAGGTAGTCCGAAAGGCAGAGCCTGAAACTGAAGGTCTTCTAGCAGAAACCATTGATGTTCCGGCCTGATGGGGATATGCAGATATGCATCCTGGATGTCCAGTGATGCCATGTAGTCTCCTGGCTGTAAGGCCAATACTATGGACCGCAGTATGACCTGTTGGGTTTCCGGACTACAAAGAGGCTTGCGTAGAATCCTGAGTCTCGCTGAGACAAAGGGACCGGGAGTTTCTGGATGATTGCTCCAGAGAACTGAGCTTTTCCAAGTTCTTTGGAGAACTTACGGAAAAGAACGAGTTCGGTAGACGCTGCCGGAAGGTTAGGGAGTAGCCTCATATGACATCCCGAACTCATGTGTCTGTTGTAGATTCCAGCCAGACGTCTGAAAACTCCAATAGGTGGCCTCCGACCTTGGGATCCCCCGGGTGGAGGCCCGCCTCGTCATGTTTGTCCTCTGGCTTAGGGTCTGGGCGCCTGGTGGCCCCAGGGAAGCTTACCGTTGGGTTTGGAGGACCTGGCAACATGGGGTTGGGTTCTGGAAAAGGAATGTCCCCTACCCTGAAAGTCGTGCTGCGACCTCTGAAATCGACACCTGGGAGGTCAGGGTGGCAGCATCAAGCGCTGACTCCCCTAAATAGAGGGTGGCCTGATGTACCTTATCAATGGTATGGAGAAGATCCTTTGTTGGTAGCCACGAGGGTAGTTGCCCATTCTACCATTGCCTTGATGCTATGGCAGGCCTAGCTACAACCTGAGGGAGGGGGTAAAGGTAGGCAAACAGTTTAGGTAGGGAAACCTTTCAATTTGGTACCCCCCCCCCCAGGCCTCTGAGAGGTTATTTTCCAAGTCGTCGGACTTAGGGAATAAAGCTAGAGTCCGCTTAGGGCGTTTGAAAATAAGGCCCGAGGATTTAGGCGGTACAGCAGGGTCCTCTAAATGAAGGGCCTCCTTTACCGCAGTGACTAAGCCACCACATCAATGCGGTATCCTCCTTGGCTGAGGCGTCCTCTTCGTCAGCATCTACAGGAACTTCCTGTTCATCCTCCCAGTCCGTGTCAGAGTCATGCTGGCGGAGGGGCTGAGAGGAAGAGCTTTCCCTGACCGTATCCCTGCGCTTATCAGGCCTACCCTGTAAGGTGTTTTGTAAGCTCTGGACAGAGGCAGATAATACGCTCACCCACGGTGGCTCCCATGCCGGGGGGGCTGAAGCTGTGGGGGGAGCTTGCGCATAAGCCGTCCTGGACATAGTCCTGGGGGGAGAGGCCAGCATTACAGGCTGTGCAGGACAGCAGTGCTGGGGCCCCTGTCTTACTGGATTTACCCCTAGAAGAAATAACTAGGCCCTGTATACACTGGACACAGTGAAATAAACAGGCAGCTATTAATGTACAGCTAACACAGTATATCGGTGACAGGCAGTGATAGTATTAATGCAGTACACAATACACAGCAGGCACACAATGGCACTAAGCAGCTATGGCTGACTGGAGCACAACTCTGTATCCTGTGCCCTATGAGGTACAGGGAGGACAAGTCCAGGCTCCCTGGCAGTGAACCAGTGGATCTCTGGGTGGCTGAAGGGCTCTCTGTGTCCCTGGCTGCCTGAGCTGAGGGCAGGAAGGATCAGTGATGGGTATCAGCTTTAGGATATGCCACCTACTATCCCCGGGGGAGTGGCTGTGTAAGGAGAGCTCACTCCCCCTACTAACAAATGGCCACCAGGGATCCTGTCTCACGCAGCGCCGGTAAAATGGCGGGGATCCGTAGTACCTGGGAGCACAGCTACAGGCGCTGCTGCCCACACACCCCGGTGGTCCAGAAGGAGCGGGTGGCGGACCAGTTGTTAGCGCAACCCAGCGCTATGCAAAACCGCCCAGTGTGTATGGACCTTAAGTAGCATCCAGGATGATAAAGGGTCTGATCGTGGAGATAGCTCTGAGATGGAAGAGGCAGGACTGGGAGGGATGCTGCATGTTCGAAGGAGAAGGAGGTGACAGCGCACTTGGGGAAACCCGCCCTAAGCACCGCACGCCCTGTCACCAGTATGACATCACATATACATACAGGTGTGAGCCACTCGGCCTAAGCCCCGCACGCCCTGTCACCAGTATGACATCACATATACATACAGGTGTGAGCCACTCGACCTAAGCCCTGCATGCCCTGTCACCAGTGTGACATCACATATACATACAGGTGTGAGCCACTCGGCCTAAGCCCTGCACGCCCTGTCACCAGTGTGACATCACATATACATACAGGTGCGAGCCACTCGGCCTAAGCCCCGCACGCCCTGTCACCAGTGTGACATCACATATACATACAGGTGCGAGCCACTCGGCCTAAGCCCCGCACGCCCTGTCACCAGTATGACATCACATATACATACAGGTGTGAGCCACTCGACCTAAGCCCCGCACGCACTGTCACCAGTGTGACATCACATATACATACAGGTGTGAGCCACTCGGCCTAAGCCCCGCACGCCCTGTCACCAGTGTGACATCACATATACATACAGGTGTGAGCCCCTCGGCCTAAGCCCCGCACGCCCTGTCACCAGTATGACATCACATGTACATACAGGTGTGAGCCACTCGGCCTAAGCCCCGCACGCCCTGTCACCAGTGTGACATCACATATACATACAGGTGTGAGCCACTCGACCTAAGCCCCGCACGCACTGTCACCAGTGTGACATCACATATACATACAGGTGTGAGCCACTCGGCCTAAGCCCCGCACGCCCTGTCACCAGTGTGACATCACATATACATACAGGTGTGAGCCCCTCGGCCTAAGCCCCGCACGCCCTGTCACCAGTGTGACATCACATATACATACAGGTGTGAGCCACTCGACCTAAGCCCCGCACGCACTGTCACCAGTGTGACATCACATATACATACAGGTGTGAGCCACTCGGCCTAAGCCCTGCACGCCCTGTCACCAGTGTGACATCACATATACATACAGGTGTGAGCCCCTCGGCCTAAGCCCCGCACGCACTGTCACCAGTGTGACATCACATATACATACAGGTGTGAGCCACTCGGCCTAAGCCCCGCACGCCCTGTCACCAGTGTGACATCACATGTACATACAGGTGTGAGCCACTCGGCCTAAGCCCAGCACGCACTGTCACCAGTGTGACATCACATATACATACAGGTGTGAGCCACTCGGCCTAAGCCCTGCACGCCCTGTCACCAGTGTGACATCACATATACATACAGGTGTGAGCCACTCAGCCTAAGCCCTGCACGCCCTGTCACCAGTGTGACATCACATATACATACAGGTGTGAGCCACTCGGCCTAAGCCCCGCACGCCCTGTCACCAGTGTGACATAACATATACATACAGGTGTGAGCCACTCGGCCTAAGCCCTGCACGCCCTGTCACCAGTGTGACATCACATGTACATACAGGTGTGAGCCACTCAGCCTAAGCCCCGCACGCCCTGTCACCAGTGTGACATCACATATACATACAGGTGTGAGCCACTCGGCCTAAGCCCCGCACGCCCTGTCACCAGTGTGACATCACATATACATACAGGTGTGAGCCACTCAGCCTAAGCCCCGCACGCCCTGTCACCAGTGTGACATCACATATACATACAGGTGTGAGCCACTCAGCCTAAGCCCCGCACGCCCTGTCACCAGTGTGACATCACATATACATACAGGTGTGAGCCACTCGGCCTAAGCCCCGCACGCCCTGTCACCAGTGTGACATCACATATACATACAGGTGTGAGCCACTCGGCCTAAGCCCCGCACGCCCTGTCACCAGTGTGACATCACATATACATACAGGTGTCAGCCACTCGGCCTAAGCCCCGCACGCCCTGTCACCAGTGTGACATCACATATACATACAGGTGTGAGCCACTCAGCCTAAGCCCCGCACGCCCTGTCACCAGTGTGACATCACATATACATACAGGTGTGAGCCACTCGGCCTAAGCCCCGCACGCCCTGTCACCAGTGTGTAACATACATGGGATGAGGCACTGTGTCACAGAGCAATTTTCCGAAACAACTTACATGATAAGACAGATGTGTCGCCCGTCACACACACATGAAGTGGGACCCTTCCGTCAGCTGTGTTTGTGCGGCTGGAGCTGGTAACGTCGGGGGTTCCTGCAGAGGTGGCCGATTCCCAGCTAGAACCACAGAAGGACAGGTGTAAGACTGGTGGAGAGTGCCCGGACTATGCCCTATTGCTACAGGGACCAGTAACTGCTGCGGGCACATCATGCCTATATGGATGAGAAATGCCTCTGTATCAGTGGCTGGGCAGGAGCTGGCTGTACCATCAGGGCATCGCTGCAATCTCATGGACGTACTAACAGGAACCCAGTGTGCACGTGTAACAAACACGTTCTACAGCAGCTGCCACAGGAAGACCCCGATCCGGGCGAGGCTAAAGGGAATGTCCTCGTTACCTCCCCTGCCCCCAGCCACAGTAACATGGTCAAGAGAAAAAGGGTGGTGTGATCCCTGATGGGGAATTAACCTCACCTGGGCACACAAAACCCGGCGCTCCGTAAATGTCAGATAAACATTTTTTTCAAGGTAAAAAATAATATTAAATCTTCTTAATCAACTGCTGCATACATCCAGTGAGTTAGCCAAGACTCACACAAAGAGAAACAACTGGATAATGTACAATTGGATGTTATTGCGCTGTTGAAAAGAATAGTTGTTGATTTATGTCTACTGAAGAGAAATGAGTTCGGACACACTGCTACAAATGTAACAATTTTATAATGAATTAAAAATACATAGAAATTTACAATACATACAATTAATAAAAGAAAGAAAGAAAAAACATAATGATTATAAAAAATGACAGCCAATAATCAGATTCAAATATCAAGATGATTATTCCCTATAAATGAGGGTATATAAAGGTGTATGTCTCCTGTTCTGTACAGATATATTTGCTGCTAATCAAAACAATTGAGACCGACATCAAAGTAACAACAGGAGACATACACCTTTATATACCCTCATTTATAGGGAATAGTCATCTTGATATTTGAATCTGATTATTGGCTGTCATTTTTTATAATCATTATGTTTTTTCTTTCTTTCTTTTATTAATTGTATGTATTGTAAATTTCTATGTATTTTTAATTCATTATAAAATTGTTACATTTGTAGCAGTGTGTCCGAACTCATTTCTCTTCAGTAGACATAAATCAACAACTATTCTTCTCAACAGCGCAATAACATCCAATTGTACATTATACAGTAACATGGTCCCACCTTCTAACGCCGTCTGTCTTCTGAGAGTATCAGCCGAGAAGTCGTAGGAGAAGAGGATCCCGCTGCGTTCCGCCTCTCTCATCTTCTCATCATTGTGGCCAATATCGGATTTATGCTTCGGAACCTGTAAGCTGGAACACAGCAACAGAGTATAAGCCAAAGGAGAGAGCACGTGTGGTCAGGGAGCTACACGCTTACATACATGTAACAGGCCACAAGACGTGTCCCCCAGGGAGCTATCACAACAGTAACACAGCAACTGATATGTACTAAACTCCTGTCTGCTACGTCCTTATCCATATACAATGGCTCAGAGGGAACAACAGAGCTTGCGCTGCCCGCTTGCAACCAACCAGTTTTCATGGGGCTCTGGCACATGGTCAGCTTCACTGGGCTGCGGGTCTCCTTCTTCTGATCCAACATCTTTGGCTACAGGTGCAGGAGAGTTCACAAATGCCTCCGTATCTCCTGGCTGTAGAGGAGAGACCATAGTTTTAGTATCAGGATACATCCTTCCTGGGGATTATCCCACTAGTCCCCATCTACCAACCCCCCTATCCACCATGTAAGATTACATTACTCCGTACCAATTACCACCGGAGATACCAACACTGCCGCCAGCTTCATCAAATCACCATCCCACTACAACCCTTATCCTTTACATTGATCACCAGAGATTCCTCCAATAACCACCTATTATCACTGATCACCAGAGATTCCTCCAATAACCACCTATTATCACTGATCACAGGAGATTCCTCCATAATAACCACCTATTATCACTGATCACAGGAGATTCCTCCAATAACACCTATTATCACTGATCACCAGAGATTCCTCCAATAACCACCTATTATCACTGATCACAGGAGATTCCTCCAATAACCACCTATTATCACTGATCACAGGAGATTCCTCCAATAACCACCTATTATCACTGATCACAGGAGATTCCTCCAATAACCACCTATTATCACTGATCACAGGAGATTCCTCCAATAACCACCTATTATCACTGATCACAGGAGATTCCTCCAATAACCACCTATTATCACTGATCACCAGAGATTCCTCCAATAACCACCTATTATCACTGATCACAGAGATTCCTCCAATAACCACCTATTATCACTGATCACCAGGAGATTCCTCCAATAACCACCTATTATCACTGATCACAGGAGATTCCTCCAATAACCACCTATTATCACTGATCACAGGAGATTCCTCCAATAACCACCTATTATCACTGATCACCAGAGATTCCTCCAATAACCACCTATTATCACTGATCACAGGAGATTCCTCCAATAACCACCTATTATCACTGATCACCAGAGATTCCTCCAATAACCACCTATTATCACTGATCACCAGAGATTCCTCCAATAACCACCTATTATCACTGATCACCAGGAGATTCCTCCAATAACCACCTATTATCACTGATCACCAGAGATTCCTCCAATAACCACCTATTATCACTGATCACAGGAGATTCCTCCAATAACCACCTATTATCACTGATCACCAGAGATTCCTCCAATAACCACCTATTATCACTGATCACCAGAGATTCCTCCAATAACCACCTATTATCACTGATCACCAGAGATTCCTCCAATAACCACCTACTTATCACTGATCACCAGAGATTCCTCCAATAACCACCTATTATCACTGATCACCAGAGATTCCTCCAATAACCACCTATTATCACTGATCACCAGAGATTCCTCCAATAACCACCTATTATCACTGATCACCAGAGATTCCTCCAATAACCACCTATTATCACTGATCACGGAGATTCCTCCAATAACACCTACTTATCACTGATCACCAGAGATTCCTCCAATAACCACCTATTATCACTGATCACCAGAGATTCCTCCAATAACCACCTATTATCACTGATCACAGGAGATTCCTCCAATAACCACATATTATCACTGATCACCAGAGATTCCTCCAATAACCACCTATTATCACTGATCACAGGAGATTCCTCCAATAACCACCTATTATCACTGATCACCAGAAATTCCTCCAATAACCACCTATTATCACTGATCACCAGAGATTCCTCCAATAACCACCTATTATCACTGATCACCAGAGATTCCTCCAATAACCACCTATTATCACTGATCACCAGAGATTCCTCCAATAACCACCTATTATCACTGATCACCAGAGATTCCTCCAATAACCACCTACTTATCACTGATCACCAGAGATTCCTCCAATAACCACCTATTATCACTGATCACAGGAGATTCCTCCAATAACCACCTATTATCACTGATCACAGGAGATTCCTCCAATAACCACCTATTATCACTGATCACCAGAGATTCCTCCAATAACCACCTATTATCACTGATCACAGGAGATTCCTCCAATAACCACCTACTTATCACTGATCACCAGAGATTCCTCCAATAACCACCTATTATCACTGATCACCAGAAATGCCTCCAATAACCACCTATTATCACTGATCACCAGAGATTCCTCCAATAACCACCTATTATCACTGATCACCAGAGATTCCTCCAATAACCACCTACTTATCACTGATCACAGGAGATTCCTCCAATAACCACCTATTATCACTGATCACAGGAGATTCCTCCAATAACCACCTACTTATCACTGATCACCAGAGATTCCTCCAATAACCACCTATTATCACTGATCACAGGAGATTCCCCCAATAACCACCTATTATCACTGATCACAGGAGATTCCTCCAATAACCACCTATTATCACTGATCACAGGAGATTCCTCCAATAACCACCTACTTATCACTGATCACAGGAGATTCCTCCAATAACCACCTATTATCACTGATCACCAGAGATTCCTCCAATAACCACCTATTATCACTGATCACAGGAGATTCCTCCAATAACCACCTATTATCACTGATCACCAGAGATTCCTCCAATAACCACCTACTTATCACTGGTCACTAGAGATTCCTCCAATAACCACCTACTTATCACTGATCGCCAGAGATTCCTCCAATAACCACCTATTATCACTGATCACAGGAGATTCCTCCAATAACCACCTACTTATCACAGGAGATTCCTCCACAAAAATTATCTCAATATTAATTACTGAAGATGCCCCCCCCCCCACATCTTATCATTAATCACTGGATACGCGCCCCCCCCCCCCCACACACACACACTTTAATCACTGGATGCCCTCCCCACCTTATCATTAACCACTGGATGCCCCCCCACACACACCTTATCATTGAGGACTCCTCCACTGCTCACCTCCTGATCACCGCCTCCAGCCACCTCCCTCCGTGTAATGGTATCTGGACCTGGTGTATCACTGCTGCCTTCTTGCACAGCATTCTCAGTGTCTTTAATATCACCAGAAACCTTTTCCTCCTTTTTCGGAAGCTGAAAGTAACAGACTAACATTACATCTGATATGTCATTGGGAGTGCGGGGGCGAATGGCAGAGGTGTCAGGACGTGGAAGAACAGGTGTAACTAGGTAAGCACAGAATCCAGACAAGCGGTCCTAACAGATTGTGCATTTCCCAAAGGGTTTCATATCGTACACGTCACCCCCCTACAGTCCTATACATCTCCCCCTACGGTCCAGTTCTATGCGTCACACCCCCCACCCCCCATACAGTCCAGTACACAGCAGGTGGTGCAGCAGTAAGTATGGTGCAGGTGGCGCAGCAGTAAGTACGGTGCAGGTAAGTACGGTGCAGGTGGCGCAGCAGTAAGTACGGTGCAGGTGGCACAGCAGTAAGTACGGTGCAGGTAAGTACGGTGCAGGTGGCGCAGCAGTAAGTACGGTGCAGGTGGCGCAGCAGTAAGTACGGTGCAGGTGGCGCAGCAGTAAGTACGGTGCAGGTGGCGCAGCAGTAAGTACGGTGCAGGTGGCGCAGCAGTAAGTACGGTGCAGGTGGCGCAGCAGTAAGTACGGTGCAGGTGGCGCAGCAGTAAGTACGGTGCAGGTAAGTACGGTGCAGGTGGCGCAGCAGTAAGTACGGTGCAGGTAAGTACGGTGCAGGTGGCGCAGCAGTAAGTACGGTGCAGGTAAGTACGGTGCAGGTGGCGCAGCAGTAAGTACGGTGCAGGTAAGTACGGTGCAGGTGGCGCAGCAGTAAGTACGGTGCAGGTAAGTACGGTGCAGGTAAGTACGGTGCAGGTGGCGCAGCAGTAAGTACAGTGCAGGTGGCGCAGCAGTAAGTACGGTGCAGGTGGCGCAGCAGTAAGTACGGTGCAGGTGGCGCAGCAGTAAGTACGGTGCAGGTGGCGCAGCAGTAAGTACGGTGCAGGTGGCGCAGCAGTAAGTACGGTGCAGGTGGCGCAGCAGTAAGTACGGTGCAGGTGGCGCAGCAGTAAGTACGGTGCAGGTGGCGCAGCAGTAAGTACGGTGCAGGTGGCGCAGCAGTAAGTACGGTGCAGGTGGCGCAGCAGTAAGTACGGTGCAGGTGGCGCAGCAGTAAGTACGGTGCAGGTAAGTACAGTGCAGGTGGCGCAGCAGTAAGTACGGTGCAGGTAAGTACGGTGCAGGTGGCGCAGCAGTAAGTACAGTGCAGGTAAGTACGGTGCAGGTGGCGCAGCAGTAAGTACAGTGCAGGTAAGTACGGTGCAGGTGGCGCAGCAGTAAGTAAGGTGCAGGTAAGTACGGTGCAGGTGGCGCAGCAGTAAGTACGGTGCAGGTGGCGCAGCAGTAAGTACGGTGCAGGTGGCGCAGCAGTAAGTACGGTGCAGGTGGCGCAGCAGTAAGTACGGTGCAGGTGGCGCAGCAGTAAGTACGGTGCAGGTGGCGCAGCAGTAAGTACGGTGCAGGTAAGTACGGTGCAGGTGGCGCAGCAGTAAGTACGGTGCAGGTAAGTACGGTGCAGGTGGCGCAGCAGTAAGTACGGTGCAGGTAAGTACGGTGCAGGTGGCGCAGCAGTAAGTACGGTGCAGGTAAGTACGGTGCAGGTGGCGCAGCAGTAAGTACGGTGCAGGTAAGTACAGTGCAGGTGGCGCAGCAGTAAGTACGGTGCAGGTAAGTACGGTGCAGGTGGCACAGCAGTAAGTACGGTGCTGGTAAGTACGGTGCAGGTAAGTACCTGTGGGTGTTGTACAGAGTTCTCCCTAGTAAGGGAAGGGCTCTGTGATGGAGACTGGTCAGAAAACAGCGGTATACTGAAGCCCTTTTTCTTCTCTTTGAGACAAGCGGCCTGATGTCTACGCATCCTCTCCAGCTGCTCGCTCAGCGACATGCGCGGCCGGGGGCTCTCTGCTATACACAGATGCTCCACTGCACTCCGCGGCCTCTCCTTACAGCCAGGGAACAGGAGAGAAAGGAGCAGGGAACAGTCACATCCACAGCGGTGACACAAAGACCTATATATACAGTCCCCTCCCCCCCCAGAGTGGACAGTAGCCTCCACCCCCCTCCAGAACTCAGAGGGGGCAGGACAGTACCCCCACCCTTCTCGAGCTCAGGGAGAGGGGGCAGGACAGTACCCCCCGAGCTGAGAGGGGACAGGAACCCCCCCAAATAAAGCTGTGAACACACGCTGAGCGACCATATTGCCAGTGATTTGTTTGTGCTGCAGTGATAAAATGCCGGGTGCGCTGTCCCGTGTTCGGCCTCCTAATGGTCGCTGTTCCCAGGAGCTTGTTCCTGCGATCAGCTGTTTCCCTCTGCGGCTCCCCTTGCAGAGTCATCAGCGACCATCCCTGGCAGACACTGAGCGATATATTACACAGCTTTAGAGGGGACAGGACAGACCCACCCCCGAGCACAGAGGGAACAGTGCACACCCCCCCCCCCCCCCCAGCCTCAGAGGGGACACACTAGGAGTATATAAGATTTAATGTACTTACCGATCTGGTGTCCAGTCTCTTGTTCTTCCGTAAGGTGACATAAGATGCTATTGTAGTGGATTCTAGAGGGGGTGACTTTGTTCTTGGTGGGACAACTCCCACAGGGAAGTGTGAGCCTAAACATAATGACAATGACAGTTCAGGAGGACATACAATACCCCAAGTACATCCCGCAATATTGTGGGTATATTAAGTTACATTACAGCTTCTTATCAATCTACCTGTACTTGTCCTACACAGCAGTAACTCCGGGGATCCTGACCAGATCCCAGTCATACACTTCCCACATATCCTGTGTCATCACCCAGGGCCTTACCCCCCCCCCCATTCTATTGCTCCTATCGCGTCCCTCCTCTCATTCTACCGCCCTTACTGTGTCCCACCCTCTCATTCTGCTGCCATTACTGTGTCCCCCCTCTCATTCTACCGCCCTTACTGTGTCCCCCTCTCATTCTATCGTGCCTACCGTGTCCCCCCTCATTCTATCCCCCTTAATCGCACCCCTCCTCTGATTCTACCGCCCTTACTGTGTCCCACCCTCTCATTCTACCGCCCTTACTGTGTCCCACCCTCTCATTCTACCACCCTTACCGCGTCCCACCCTCTCATTCTACCGCCCTTACCGCGTCCCACCCTCTCATTCTACCGCCCTTACCGCGTCCCACCCTCTCATTCTACCGCCCTTACCGCGTCCCACCCTCTCATTCTACCGCCCTTACCGCGTCCCACCCTCTCATTCTACCGCCCTTACCGCGTCCCACCCTCTCATTCTACCGCCCTTACCGTGTCCCACCCTCTCATTCTACCACCTCTACCATGTCCACTCTCATTCTATTGCTCTTACCGCATGCCACCCTCTTATACAAACCCCCCTTACCGCGTCCCCCTTTCTCAACCTATTCCCCCATACCATGTCCCCCCTCTTATTATATTGCCCCTTACCATGTCCCACCCTCTTATTCTATTGCCCTTACCACGCCCCACCCTCTTATACTATCTGCCTTACCGCGTCCCACCCTCTTTACCATCTGCCTTACCGCGTCCCACCCTCTTATACTATCTGCCTTACCGCGTCCCACCCTCTTATACTATCTGCCTTACCGCGTCCCACCCTCTTATATTATCTGCCTTACCGCGTCCCCCTCTCATTCTATTTCCCCTTACCGCGTCCCCCTCTCATTCTATTTCCCCTAGCACATTCCCCCTCTCATTCTATTTCCCCTAGCACATTCCCCCTCTCATTCTATCGCCCTTACCGCGTCCCCCTCTCATTCTATCGCCCTTACCGCGTCCCCCTCTCATTCTACCGCCCTTACCACGTCCCACCCTCTCATTCTACCGCCCTTACCGCGTCCCACCCTCTCATTCTACCGCCCTTACCGCGTCCCACCCTCTAATTATACCGCCCTTACCGCGTCCCACCCTCTCATTCTACCGCCCTTACCGCGTCCCACCCTCTCATTCTACGGCCCTTACCGCGTCCCACCCTCTAATTATACCGCCCTTACCGCGTCCCACCCTCTCATTCTACCGCCCTTACCGCGTCCCACCCTCTCATTCTACCGCCCTTACCGCGTCCCACCCTCTCATTCTACCGCCCTTACCGCGTCCCACCCTCTCATTCTACCACCTCTACCATGTCCCCTCTCATTCTATTGCTCTTACCGCATGCCAGCCTCTTATACAAACCCCCCTTACTCAACCTATTCCCCCTTACCATGTCCCCCCTCTTATTATATTACCCCTTACCATGTCCCACCCTCTTATTCTATTGCCCTTACCACGCCCCACCCTCTTATACTATCTGCCTTACCGCGTCCCACCCTCTTATACTATCTGCCTTACCGCGTCCCACCCACTTATACTATCTGCCTTACCGCGTCCCACCCTCTTATACTATCTGCCTTACCGCGTCCCACCCTCTTATACTATCTGCCTTACCGCGTCCCACCCTCTTATATTATCTGCCTTACCGCGTCCCCCTCTCATTCTATTTCCCCTTACCGCGTCCCCCTCTCATTCTATTTCCCCTAGCACATTCCCCCTCTCATTCTATCGCCCTTACCGCGTCCCCCTCTCATTCTATCGCCCTTACCGCGTCCCCCTCTCATTCTATTTCCCATTACTGCGTCCCACCCTCTCATTCTATCCCCCCTTACCCCATCCCCCCTCTCATTCCTTCACCCTTTCTACTTCTGTCCCAGCAACCCAAAGTAAATAAGAAGTAATTATGGATGTGGGGTTTTATACAAGCCAATCCTATTCTATATAATTCTCAGAATATGAGGAACCACTGAACCTTTATTAGTGGCAGCCTCTATGTTCATCGTTAGGTCAGTCTTGTCATCTCCATTGGACTCGTCCACTTCTGCCACAGTTGTCAGCTCAGGCTCACTTTTGTACAATCTGTAATCTGGCCCCTGGAACAAAATGGCAGCTGAGTAACTTCATACATCGAGCCTCAGATGGGGGGGGGGGGGGGGGGGGGGGGATGGAAGCGAGAGACAAAAATATGATGCAAATGATGATATTGAATATAGATAAGCAAGAGATCACAAAAAGCCACCTCTACCACATACACTGGACAGATATTCCACAGACCCACCTCTACCACCTACACTGGACAGATATTCCCACTGACCCATCTCTACCACCTACACTGGACAGATATTCCCACTGACCCATCTCTACCACCTACACTGGACAGATATTCCACAGACCCACCTCTACCACCTACACTGGACAGATATTCCACAGACCCACCTCTACCACATACACTGGACAGATATTCCACAGACCCACCTCTACCACCTACACTGGACAGATATTCCCACTGACCCATCTCTACCACCTACACTGGACAGATATTCCCACTGACCCATCTCTACCACCTACACTGGACAGATATTCCACAGACCCACCTCTACCACATACACTGGACAGATATTCCCACTGACCCATCTCTACCACCTACACTGGACAGATATTCCCACTGACCCATCTCTACCACCTACATTGGACAGATATTCCACAGACCCACCTCTACCACATACACTGGACAGATATTCCCACTGACCCATCTCTACCACCTACACTGGACAGATATTCCACAGATCCACCTCTACCGCCTACACTGGATAGATATTCCACTGACCCACCTCTACCACATACACTGGACAGATATTCCACAGACCCACCTCTACCACCTACACTGGACAGATATTCCCACTGACCCATCTCTACCACCTACACTGGACAGATATTCCCACTGACCCATCTCTACCACCTACACTGGACAGATATTCCCACTGACCCATCTCTACCACCTACACTGGACAGATATTCCCACTGACCCATCTCTACCACCTACACTGGACAGATATTCCACAGACCCATCTCTACCACCTACACTGGACAGATATTCCACAGATCCACCTCTACCGCCTACACTGGATAGATATTCCACTGACCCACCTCTACCACCTACACTGGACAGATATTCCCACTGACCCATCTCTACCACCTACACTGGACAGATATTCCCACTGACCCATCTCTACCACCTACACTGGACAGATATTCCACAGACCCACCTCTACCACATACACTGGACAGATATTCCCACTGACCCATCTCTACCACCTACACTGGACAGATATTCCCACTGACCCATCTCTACCACCTACATTGGACAGATATTCCACAGACCCACCTCTACCACATACACTGGACAGATATTCCCACTGACCCATCTCTACCACCTACACTGGACAGATATTCCACAGATCCACCTCTACCGCCTACACTGGATAGATATTCCACTGACCCACCTCTACCACATACACTGGACAGATATTCCACAGACCCACCTCTACCACCTACACTGGACAGATATTCCCACTGACCCATCTCTACCACCTACACTGGACAGATATTCCCACTGACCCATCTCTACCACCTACACTGGACAGATATTCCCACTGACCCATCTCTACCACCTACACTGGACAGATATTCCCACTGACCCATCTCTACCACCTACACTGGACAGATATTCCACAGACCCATCTCTACCACCTACACTGGACAGATATTCCACAGATCCACCTCTACCGCCTACACTGGATAGATATTCCACTGACCCACCTCTACCACCTACACTGGACAGATATTCCACAGACCCACCTCTACCACATACACTGGACAGATATTCCACAGACCCACCTCTACCACCGACACTGGACAGATATTCCACAGACCCACCTCTACCACCGACACTGGACAGATATTCCACAGACCCACCTCTACCGCCTACACTGGACAGATATTCCACAGACCCACCTCTACCACCGACACTGGACAGATATTCCACAGACCCACCTCTACCACCGACACTGGACAGATATTCCACAGACCCACCTCTACCGCCTACACTGGACAGATATTCCACAGACCCACCTCTACCACATACACTGGACAGATATTCCACAGACCCACCTCTACCACATACACTGGACAGATATTCTACAGACCCACCTCTACCGCCTACACTGGACAGATATTCCACAGACCCACCTACACCGCCTACAATGTCAGATATTCCAAAGGCCCATCTCTACCGCCTACACTGGATAGATAGTCCACAGACCCACCTCTACCACATACACTGGACAGATATTACACTGACCCACCTACACCGCCTACAATGTCAGATATTCCAAAGGCCCATCTCTACCGCCTACACTGGACAGATAGTCCACAGACCCACCAATAATAATAATATTTAGTTCAAGGGGACATACAGTACCAAGTTCATCCCACAATATAATGTCTTGATGGAATAAAAGGGAGTTGAAATTAAATACTTCTCAGTAACCTACCTGTATTTTTCCTACATAGCCATAAAGCCTGAGATTGTGACCAGATACTCACCCACCGCCATAATCTTCCCACATATCCTGTTTCACCCGAAGCCTTACTGCGTTCCATACTGCACTGGTTGGCTATTCCTAGGACCCACCTGTACTACCTGCACTGACCCACCTGTACTACCTGCACTGACCCACCTGTACTACCGACACTGACCCACCTGTACTACCTGCACTGACCCACCTGTACTACCTGCACTGACCCACCTGTACTACCTGCACTGACCCACCTGTACTACCTGCACTGACCCACCTGTACTACCTGCACTGACCCACCTGTACTACCTGCACTGACCCACCTGTACTACCTGCACTGACCCACCTGTACTACCTGCACTGACCCACCTGTACTACCTGCACTGACCCACCTGTACTACCTGCACTGACCCACCTGTACTACCTGCACTGACCCACCTGTACTACCTGCACTGACCCACCTGTACTACCTGCACTGACCCACCTGTACTACCTGCACTGACCCACCTGTACTACCTGCACTGACCCACCTGCACTGACCCACCTGTACTACCGGCACTGACCCACCTGCACTACCGGCACTGACCCACCTGCACTGATCCACCTGTACTACCTGCACTGACCCACCTGTACTACCGGCACTGACCCACCTGTACTACCGACACTGACCCACCTGTACTACCGACACTGACCCACCTGTACTACCGACACTGACCCACCTGTACTACCGACACTGACCCACCTGTACTACCTGCACTGACCCACCTGTACTACCTGCACTGACCCACCTGTACTACCTACACTGACCCACCTGTACTACCGGCACTGAGCCACCTGTACTACCGGCACTGAGCCACCTGTACTACCGGCACTGAGCCACCTGTACTACCGGCACTGAGCCATCTGTACTACCGGCACTGACCCACCTGTACTACCGGCACTGACCCACCTGTACTACCGACACTGACCCACCTGTACCACCGACACTGACCCACCTGTACCACCTACACTGACCCACCTGTACCACCTACACTGACCCACCTGTACCACCGACACTGACCCACCTGTACTACCTGCACTGACCCACCTGTACTACCTGCACTGACCCACCTGTACTACCGACACTGAATGGTTATTCTATGGACCCACCTGTACTACCGACACTGACCCACCTATACTACCTACACTGAGTGGTTATTCCACGGACCCACCTGTACTACCTACACTGAATGGATATTGCATGGACCCACCTGTACTACCTGCACTGAATGGTTATTCCATGGACCCACCTGTACTACTGACACTGAATCGTTATTCCATGGACCCACCTGTACTATCTGCACTGAATGGAAATTCCATGGACCCACATGTACTATCTGCACTGAATGGAAATTCCATAGACCCACCTGTAGTACCGACACTGAATGGATATTCCAAGAACCCACCTGTACTATCTACACTAAATGGAAATTCCATGGACCCACCTGTACTACCTCCACTAAGGGGATATTCTATGGACCCACCTGTACTACCTACACTGAGAGGATATTCCATGGACCCACCTGTACTGAATGGATATTCCATGGACCCACCTGTACTACCTGCACTGAATGGAAATTCTCCATGGACCCACCTGTACTACCTACACTGAGAGGATATTCCATGGACCCACCTGTACTACCTGCACTGAATGGATATTCCATGGACCCACCTGTACTACCTGCACTGAGAGGATATTGCATGGACCCACCTGTACTACCTGCACTGAACGGATATTCCATGGACCCACCTGTACTACCTGCACTGAATGGATATTCCATGGACCCACCTGTACTACCTGCACTGAATGGATATTCCATGGACCCACCTGTACTACCTGCACTGAATGGATATTCCATGGACCCACCTGTACTACCTGCACTGAGAGGATATTCCATGGACCCACCTGTACTATCTGCACTGAATGGATATTCCATGGACCCACCTGTACTACCTACACTGAATGGATATTCCACAGACCCACCTGTACAACCTGCACTGAATGTTATTCCACGGACCCACCTGTAATACCTGCACTGAGTGGATATTGCATGGACCCACCTATACTACCTGCACTGAATGGATATTCCATGGACCCACCTGTACTACCTGCACTGAATGTTATTCCATGGACCCACCTGTACTACCTACACTGAATGGATATTCCACAGACCCACCTGTACAACCTGCACTGAATGTTATTCCATGGACCCACCTGTACTATCTGCACTGAGTGGATATTCCATGGACCCACCTGTACTACCTGCACTGAATGGATATTCCATGGACCCACCTGTACAACCTGCACTGAATGTTATTCCATGGACCCACCTGTACAACCTGCACTGAATGTTATTCCATGGACCCACCTGTACTATCTGCACTGAGTGGATATTCCATGGACCCACCTGTACTACCTGCACTGAATGGATATTCCATGGACCCACCTGTACAACCTGCACTGAATGTTATTCCATGGACCCACCTGTACTATCTGCACTGAGAGGATATTCCATGGACCCACCTGTACAACCTGCACTGAATGTTATTCCATGGACCCACCTGTACTACCTGCACTGAATGGATATTCCATGGACCCACCTGTACTACCTGCACTGAATGGATATTCCATGGACCCACCTGTACTACCTGCACTGAATGGATATTCCATGGACCCACCTATACTACCTGCACTGAATGGATATTCCATGGACCCACCTGTACTATCTGCACTGAGTGGATATTCCATGGACCCACCTGTACTACCTGCACTGAGTGGATATTGCATGGACCCACCTGTACTACCTGCACTGAATGGATATTCCATGGACCCACCTGTACTACCTGCACTGAATGGATATTCCATGGACCCACCTGTACTACCTACACTGAGTGGATATTGCATGGACCCACCTGTACTACCTGCACTGAGTGGATATTGCATGGACCCACCTGTACTACCTGCACTGAATGGATATTCCATGGACCCACCTGTACTACCTGCACTGAATGGATATTCCATAGACCCACCTGTACTACCTGCACTGAGTGGATATTCCATGGACCCACCTGTACTACCTGCACTGAGTGGATATTCCATGGACCCACCTGTACTAACTGCACTGAGTGGATATTGCATGGACCCACCTATACTACCTCCACTGAATGGATATTCCATGGACCCACCTGTACTGAATGGATATTCCATGGACCCACCTGTACTATCTGCACTGAATGGAAATTCCATGGACCCACCTGTACTATCTGCACTGAATGGATATTCCATGGACCCACCTATACTACCTGCACTGAATGGATATTCCATGGACCCACCTGTACTAACTGCACTGAGTGGATATTGCATGGACCCACCTATACTACCTCCACTGAATGGATATTCCATGGACCCACCTGTACTACCTGCACTGAATGGATATTCCATGGACCCACCTGTACTATCTGCACTGAATGGAAATTCCATGGACCCACCTGTACTATCTGCACTGAATGGAACCCACCTGTACTACCGGCACTGACCCACCTGTACTACCTGCACTGAATGGATATTCCATGGACCCACCTGTACTATCTGCACTGAATGGAAATTCCATGGACCCACCTGTACTACCTGCACTGAATGGAACCCACCTGTACTACCGGCACTGACCCACCTGTACTACCGGCACTGACCCACCTGTACTACCGGCACTGACCCACCTGTACTACCGGCACTGACCCACCTGTACTACCGACACTGACCCACCTGTACTACCGACACTGACCCACCTGTACCACCGACACTGACCCACCTGTACCACCTACACTGACCCACCTGTACCACCTACACTGACCCACCTGTACCACCGACACTGACCCACCTGTACTACCTGCACTGACTCACCTGTACTACCTGCACTGACCCACCTGTACTACCGACACTGAATGGTTATTCTATGGACCCACCTGTACTACCGACACTGAATGGTTATTCTATGGACCCACCTGTACTACCGACACTGACCAACCTATACTACCTACACTGAGTGGTTATTCCACGGACCCACCTGTACTACCTACACTGAATGGATATTCCATGGACCCACCTGTACTACCTGCACTGAATGGTTATTCCATGGACCCACCTGTACTACTGACACTGAATCGTTATTCCATGGACCCACCTGTACTATCTGCACTGAATGGAAATTCCATGGACCCACCTGTACTATCTGCACTGAATGGAAATTCCATAGACCCACCTGTAGTACCGACACTGAATGGATATTCCAAGAACCCACCTGTACTATCTACACTAAATGGAAATTCCATGGACCCACCTGCACTGAATGGATATTCTATGGTCCAATCTGTACTACCTGCACTGAAAGGATATTCCATGGAGCCACCTGTACTACCTGCACTGAATGGAAATTCCAAGGACCCACCTGTACTAACTGCACTGAATGTTATTCCATGGACCCACCTGTACTACCTGCACTGAATGGAAATTCCAAGGACCCACCTGTACTTCCTGCACTGAACGTTATTCCATGGACCCACCTGTACTACCTGCACTGAATGTTATTCCATGGACCCACCTGTACTACGTGCACTGAATGGATATTCCATGGACCCACCTGTACTACCTCCACTGAGGGGATATTCTATGGACCCACCTGTACTACCTACACTGAGAGGATATTCCATGGACCCACCTGTACTGAATGGATATTCCATGGACCCACCTGTACTACCTGCACTGAATGGAAATTCCATGGACCCACCTGTACTACCTCCACTGAATGGAAATTCCAAGGACCCACCTGTACTACCTACACTGAATGGAAATTCCAAGGACCCACCTGTACTACCTGCACTGAATGGATATTCCATGGACCCACCTGTACTACCTCCACTGAGGGGATATTCTATGGACCCACCTGTACTACCTACACTGAGAGGATATTCCATGGACCCACCTGTACTGAATGGATATTCCATGGACCCACCTGTACTACCTGCACTGAATGGAAATTCCATGGACCCACCTGTACTACCTACACTGAATGGATATTCCACAGACCCACCTGTACAACCTGCACTGAATGTTATTCCACGGACCCACCTGTAATACCTGCACTGAGTGGATATTGCATGGACCCACCTATACTACCTGCACTGAATGGATATTCCATGGACCCACCTGTACTAACTGCACTGAGTGGATATTGCATGGACCCACCTATACTACCTGCACTGAATGGATATTCCATGGACCCACCTGTACTAACTGCACTGAGTGGATATTCCATGGACCCACCTGTACTACCTACACTGAATGGATATTCCATGGACCCACCTGTACTACCTGCACTGAATGGATATTCCATGGACCCACCTGTACTACCTGCACTGAATGGATATTCCATGGACCCACCTGTACTAACCTGCACTGAATGTTATTCCATGGACCCACCTGTACTAACTGCACTGAATGGATATTCCACGGACCCACCTGTACTAACTGCACTGAATGGATATTCCATGGACCCACCTGTACTATCTGCACTGAATGGAAATTCCATGGACCCACCTGTACTACCTGCACTGAATGGAACCCACCTGTACTACCGGCACTGACCCACCTGTACTATCTGCACTGAGTGGATATTGCATGGACCCACCTATACTACCTCCACTGAATGGATATTCCATGGACCCACCTGTACTACCTGCACTGAATGGATATTCCATGGACCCACCTGTACTAACCTGCACTGAATGTTATTCCATGGACCCACCTGTACTAACTGCACTGAATGGATATTCCACGGACCCACCTGTACTACCTACACTGAATGGATATTCCACGGACCCACCTGTACTAACTGCACTGAATGGATATTCCATGGACCCACCTGTACTAACTGCACTGAGTGGATATTGCATGGACCCACCTATACTACCTCCACTGAATGGATATTCCATGGACCCACCTGTACTACCTGCACTGAATGGATATTCCATGGACCCACCTGTACTAACTGCACTGAGTGGATATTGCATGGACCCACCTGTACTAACTGCACTGAATGGATATTCCACGGACCCACCTGTACTAACTGCACTGAATGGATATTCCACGGACCCACCTGTACTACCTGCACTGAATGGATATTCCACGGACCCACCTGTACTACCTACACTGAATGGATATTCCACGGACCCACCTGTACTAACTGCACTGAATGGATATTCCACGGACCCACCTGTACAACCTGCACTGAATGTTATTCCACGGACCCACCTGTACTACCTGCACTGAGTGGATATTGCATGGACCTACCTGTACTACCTACACTGAGTGGATATTCCATGGACCCACCTGTATTACCTACACTGAATGGATATTCCATGGACCCACCTGTACTAACTGCACTGAATGGATATTCCACGGACCCACCTGTACTACCTGCACTGAATGGATATTGCATGGACCCACCTGTACCAACTGCACTGAGTGGATATTGCATGGACCCACCTGTACTAACTGCACTGAATGGATATTCCATGGACCCACCTGTACTAACTGCACTGAATGGATATTCCACGGAAGCACCTGTACTACCTACACTGAATGGATATTCCACGGACCCACCTGTACTACCTGCACTGAATGGATATTCCACGGACCCACCTGTACTACCTGCACTGAATGGATATTGCACGGACCCACCTGTACTACCTGCACTGAATGGATATTCCACGGAAGCACCTGTACTACCTACACTGAATGGATATTCCACGGACCCACCTGTACTAACTGCACTGAATGGATATTCCACGGACCCACCTGTACTAACTGCACTGAATGGATATTCCACGGAAGCACCTGTACTACCTACACTGAATGGATATTCCACGGACCCACCTGTACTAACTGCACTGAATGGATATTCCACGGACCCACCTGTACTACCTGCACTGAATGGATATTCCACGGACCCACCTGTACTAACTGCACTGAATGGATATTCCACGGACCCACCTGTACTACCTGCACTGAATGGATATTCCATGGACCCACCTGTACTACCTGCACTGAATGGATATTCCATGGACCCACCTGTACTAACTGCACTGAATGGATATTCCATGGACCCACCTGTACTACCTACACTGAATGGATATTGCATGGACCCACCTATACTACCTGCACTGAGTGGATATTCCATGGACCCACCTGTACTACCTGCACTGAATGGATATTCCATGGACCCACCTGTACTACCTACACTGAATGGATATTCCACGGACCCACCTGTACTACCTGCACTGAATGGATATTGCATGGACCCAACAATACCACCTATGTTGGACAGATACTCCAGGATCCCACCTCTAGCACCTACATTGGACGTATATTCAATGGACCCATCTCTACTAGACGGATATTTCACAGAGCCACGTTCTGCCACTAACCCTGGCTGAGAGTTCCATAGACCCATAACAGTGGTAAGTGTTCCTAGGACTTATCTGTCCCCTACACTGGATGAAAGTTTATCGGAATCACCTTGGGCACAGTCATTAGGAGACACGGGACCACCTCATTCCATGTTCTATAAACATAAGTTCCAAAGCCGCTCTACCATCACTGCATGGAAACTCTATGTACAGCCACTGGGACAGTAACCCATAGAGGCACCTGTAGTCACCTCAGCCACCTTCATGGACCCATCATTTGTACAATTCCCCATCCAGAGCGGCATCAGACGGCAAGGCCAATACACAATACATACATGGCCATAATAAGCATGAGAACAATATTGATGCAGCATACATATGGAGGAGGACACGGAGAACAAAATGGCAGCGCAGGCGGTGCGTGGATGACCTTATGGGCATGTAGACTACACAGGCCATTCAGTCCCTTACACAATACGATCCATTTCTTTGATACACTTGGCCATGATGAGTGCTCTTGTCCTCTGGGAGGTGTACGGGACCTTTGCTATAACACAGCAAGGACGAGCTGCTGTCACTCGGTAAGTGGGGCAGTGGGGGCGCTGGATCAGAAAAGTCATAGGACCGGGGGAGCGGAGGACGTGGCGGAACTAGCTCCTCTTCCTGGAGATTGCAGAACAGGACTTCATTCAGCTACGTTATTATCACCAGTCTAATACATGACATTATCCACATAGCAGACGGAGCCTCTCTCTGCGGTACATAAACATATATCATCATCTTACAATGGGAAAAAAACACTGATGGCGCCGGACTCGTGTAGTAATCGTGATATATCGGACGGCGCCGGACCGTGTAGTAATCGTGATATCGGATGGCGCTGAACTCGTGTAGTAATCGTGATATCGGATGGCGCTGGACTCGCGTAGTAAGCGTGATATCGGATGGCGCTGGACTCGCGTAGTAAGCGTGATATCGGACAGTGATGGATATTTAAAGTGATGTAAACTCACAAATTAAATCGTAAGATCCGGAATAAAGCGAACGATGGATCTAAACCGCCGGCCAGCAGGGTATAACCAATTATACAACAAAATAAACTTCATCCATAAAATGATATATACATGTGTATATATATATATGGAGAATCTAGAAGAAAAGGAAGTGCTCCATAGTGCGTGACTCAATAAGAAAAGTTTCTTTATTCCATAAAAAAACACTCGTATAGGCAGGTAAGAAATAACGCATCAATTCCTGCGGTTTAAGAAAACCGCAGCATTAACAGCATAGAACTCAGACACAGCGGTCTGGCTGCAGCGGCTGAATTGCTTAATGAGAATCGCGTTAACATTCAACTTACATTTAATATAAGTAAAGTTGAGGTGAATTTTCGGTACTTATATGTTAGTTGGGCGCCCACTATAGTTAGTACGCTCATACCCCCACTATCCATGTCAGCATGGGGATGATTTCATATAGTGTGGCGAGCGTAGTGAGCCACCGAGCCCGAAGCGTGGCGAGCGTAGCTTAGTGGGCGCCCAACTAACATATAAGTACCGAATTTTCTTGGTTTGAGGATTTACAATGAAGGAAATAATATTGAGACTACAGTTTAATAAAAACCATCAGATTCTAATTCTTACATTAACCCTTCCAGTAATCACCTCAAAAGATGGATCTCTAAAAGTACCTAAAGGTAAAGGGCAATCTGTGCGGTTGAAACGCAATTGTTCAAACCTAACCAATTTTGAAGCTAGCGCCGAAAAAAAATGAAAAATACATTTTTAAATAAAGGATATAACAGTACCTTATTAGAAAAGGCCCTAGACGAAGCCAGGTCACTCACGAGAGGATTTACTTAATGATAAGCCAGATAAAATTATTCCTCAACCAAATAATGACACTGTAGCTTTTAGTACACAATATAGTGTCCATAGGTCCATTGAACATATTTTTAAAAAGATTTGGAGACTTTTACTTGAAGATCCCGTCCTTGTGAATATTTTACCTAAGAATCCTAAATTTATCTATAGACGGTCTGCGAGCCTCAAAGATAAACTACGCAACAATGGATTCCATCATTGTGGAGACTGTGTTATGTGTAAATCATGCCCGTCAGGAGTTAGGAAATTCACAGAAATCAGGTTGAACAGTTATACTATCAAACCAAAACAATTTATTACGTGTAATTCAAACTACATCGTTTATGCCATTCGATGTTCATGTGAAAAATGGTATATCGGCAAGACTAAAAGGAATCTCAAAATTTGTCTTGCCGAGCATATTACAAATATTAAAAAAGGTTTAAAGAACACCCCTTTTCTTTACATTTTTTTGAAGAACATGTTTTATCTTTGCAATTTTTGTACCCTTTAACATTATTATTATATTTTTTATTGTAAATGGAGTAAGCACATTCCTTATTTATTATTATGGAGTATGCACCACTGTATAATTTGCATTCCATTATGTGCATGAGGTTCCAGGTGTTTGCGGTTCAAAGGCCGGATATTACATACCGATAGTCATTATCCGCCATCAATTACATTGAGCTAACATTGAGCCTCTAACTTCTGGAGTTACGTTGTATATTCCGGAAGCAGGGACTTGATGAAGCGGCGCACTCCGCAGCTCAAAGCCTATAGATAAAGCTGAAGGCCTGCCATGGGCGCCGGGGGGGGGGGGGGGGGGGGGGGGGGGGGGGGGGGGGGGGGAGGAGGAGATAAACAAAAAAAACATTTGAATTGTTCCAAAAAAAAAAAAAACCACATTTTTTGGAATAATTCGGATAACTGATATCCGGATACCGGACACTCACCTGTATACATAATATATATATATATATATATATATATATATATATATATACACACACACACACAAAATCCCCAAAATTGCGCTTCAATATATATATACACCTGGTGGTCGCTATAAGACACTTAGGTTCCCTACCAGTAGAAACCTAACAATTTCTATTTGCCACAATAGTGTCCCCAGCGCCCTAGGTGCAATATGTAATGTCCATTCAATAAATATATTTATAAAAATTATTATGTAAAAGAACAAAGATGCTTGTACTGAAGTGGTGAGTACAGGTCTGAGGGGGATATGACATATACTGAAGTGGTGAGTACAGGTCTGAGGGGGATATGACATATACTGAAGTGGTGAGTACAGGTCTGAGGGGGATATGACATATACTGAAGTGGTGAGTACAGGTCTGAGGGGGATATGACATATACTGAAGTGGTGAGTACAGGTCTGAGGGGGATATGACATATACTGAAGTGGTGAGTACAGGTCTGAGGGGGATATGACATATACTGAAGTGGTGAGTACAGGTCTGAGGGGGATATGACATATACTGAAGTGGTGAGTACAGGTCTGAGGGGGATATGACATATACTGAAGTGGTGAGTACAGGTCTGAGGGGGATATGACATATACTGAAGTGGTGAGTACAGGTCTGAGGGGGATATGACATATACTGAAGTGGTGAGTACAGGTCTGAGGGGGATATGCAAGATGACCTTAATTATAGCAATAATGTTAATTACTCATTGTTTCTTCATGCTAGGAATATTTTCCTGACTTTACCAAATAACTGGAAAGTGTATTTGAAGCTATAAAAGATTTAAAGCTATTTCATAATAGAGGTATGTAACCATTGATTTACAACATGGAGAATGTAATATCTCCCAGGAATATAACAATGGAAGTAAGATCAATTGTTTTTCCCTTTATATTAGGGGATTTATCAGAAACACCATTTACAAATAGAGGCTGTATCTCCTCTCTATGTGATTAAAGGTATGTGAATGAAGTAATACTTTATGGTCTATTGAATGCAATTAAACATAATGGGAATAAAACGACCTTCCTTATGATGTAACCAGGTCAAAATCAAACAAAAAAACTTACCAGAGGGATTCACCCCATATCATCGGATACACCAAAAATAAACCTAAGAATAGGCAAAATTACTCAGAAGGTATGTGAAGAAAAAAACAATCCATGAAGGGATCTATATGTCTCCCCCCACATATGTGTATATATATTTTTATGTACTTTTATTAATTGTATTTATTTATTTTATTAATTTTATGTACTTTTATAATTTTTTTTAAATGTACTTATGATACATTTTTTGTATAATATATATGTGAAATTGTATGTAAATATATGTAATGTCAATTGTTTATATGGAATTATGTTATATTTCATAGATAAAAAAAGCCCCTGATGAAGTTCCTAACCGGAACGAAATGCAGAAAAACAGAAGCTACAAGCATCTTTGTTCTTTTACATAATAATTTTTATAAATATATTTATTGAATGGACATTACATATTGCACCTAGGGCGCTGGGGACACTATTGTGGCGAATATATATATATGTATATGTATATGTATAAGTGGACAATATAACAGAATTATAAACACAATTAAGATACATAAAAAACATTTTCGTGCCTACATAAAATTGTAATTACATCATTCCAGAAACCAATCATGAGTTCGAGCTGTGACACTTCCGTGCGTTCCAAACACAGGAGGGTGTAATTGAATTAGGCGTCCCACAAGTAAGCAGACACATCACTTCCGTGCGGCTCACGCACCGGAAGGCAGAAGCCGGACCACGCTGTATCATTCTTTATGTAATTATAAAACAACTAACATCAGTATCTTGATGGGATGGTCCCCTGGCATTCTCATGCACTTTTTGGGCAGTAAGGCGCCCTACAGAACCTGATGGCGTGACCCACTGTGTTTTCCATAACAAGCCGCTACGTCACTTCCTTGCACTCCTCAGACGTAAACAGGAAGTGAATCTCAGTAACCCGGAAACAACTCGCCCAGCAGGTATAAAGAGAGCTGCAGTTTAAGTCACTCTGTAGCCTTGAAAAAGAAAGCAGCAGCTGTGGAAACGCGTTGGCTGACAGTGACTGATATTCTTCTTACCTGGGCTGTGGGCCTTGTCCACCCCCAGCCACTTATCAGCTATTTGTTTTTATTCCATTTTTATAATAAATTTATTGTGGTACTAAGACAGTTCCCATCGCCTTTATATATCACTCCACCCACGAGTCTGTTGAATAGGACTGACAGTCTCCGGCTGCCGCTGAATAGGACTGACAGTCTCCGGCTGCCGCTGAATAGGACTGACAGTCTCTGGCTGCCGCTGAATAGGACTGACAGTCTCCGGCTGCCGCTGAATAGGACTGACAGTCTCCGGCTGCCGCTGAATAGGACTGACAGTCTCCGGCTGCCGCTGAATAGGACTGACAGTCTCCGGCTGCCGTTGAATAGGACTGACAGTCTCCGGCTGCCGTTGATTAAGAGGAATCTCTCAAGAACTACCGACCTCTCACGAGAATTCCCCGATAATTGACTCCCAGCAAAGCCGCCGGGAGGGTGGGCGGGCCACTCAGACCGGCTACGGGGGCAGCATATGGCGCCCGGGCCTGAGGTTCCCCACCCCTGCTATACAGGTTCCCCATGTATTTTCATCACCTGGAAGTTTCCTAATCACACATTCATACATGCCCTTTCTTTCTTTTGTTATGTAAAAATGGTATATGGGCCCATGCCAATGGAGTTGTAAAGAGTTGGTCGCATGTAAAGAGACCGTTCCAGGAGTCTGGATACCCATTCCTTTGTGAGTACGGTACACTGTTCACTTACACCCACTATTGTATTCGGCACAGAAGGTGTCCTTTATATACGGGATCACGCAATTTAATTTGTGAGTTCACATCACTTCAAATATCCATCACCATCCGATATCACGTTCACTACACGAGACCAGCGCCATCAGTGTTGTTTTCCCGTTGCAAATTCTACAAAGGAGGCGTTCCAGTGATCCTCCATCAACATTGAGGCTGCAAGGACTTCTAGATTGCACCTTGGGACTTTCTAAATTTCTTTTGTTTAATTGATAATGTATATCAATATCTTCCCCACAACGGAGCCCAAGGTCCCCGGCCAGTGATTCCATAATGGGAAAAAAGTCCCAGTAATTGTGTAATCTCTCTGCCTCTCTCCCTTACAGAGACCATGCTGGGACAAATCAGCAAAGCCCAGTATAGAAGCTATAATGGTAACCCAGTGCTGGGGGGGGAGGGGGTCTCATACACAGAATCCAGGAGAGGTCCCATTACTAACTCCCCGCTCCCTCCTCCAGCACTGCCCAGTATAGAATCTATAATGGTTACACAGGAAAGGGGGGGGGGAGGGGAGAGGGGTCTCATACACAGAATCCGGGATAGATCCCATTACTAACACCCGCTCCCTCCTCCAGCACTGCCCAGTATAGAACCTACAATGGTTGCACTGGGGGGTCTTCATACACAGAATCTGGGATAGGTCCCATTACCAACAACCCGCTCCCTCCTCCAGCACTGCCCAGTATAGAACCTACAATGGTTGCACTGGGGGGGTCCTCATACACAGAATCCGGGATAGGTCCCATTACTAACGCCCGCTCCCTCCCCAGTATAGAATCTATATAATGGTTACATTGGGGGGGGGGGGGTCCTCATACACAGAATCCAGAGATAGGTCCCATTACTAACGCGCCTCTCCCTCACACAGCACTGCCCAGTATAGAACCTATAATGGTTACATTGGGGGGGGGGGTCCTCATACACAGAATCTGGGATAGGTCCCATTACTAACACCCGTTCCCTCCCCCCAGCACTGCCCAGTATAGAACCTATAATGGTTACATTGGGGGGGGGGGGGTCCTCATACACAGAATCCGGGATAGGTCCCATTACTAACACCCGCTCCCTCCCCCCAGCACTGCCCAGTATAGAACCTATAATGGTTACATTGGGGGGGGGGGTCCTCATACACAGAATCTGGGATAGGTCCCATTACTAACACCCGCTCCCTCCCCCAGCACTGCCCAGTATAGAATCTATATAATGGTTACATTGGGGGGGGGTCCCTCATACACAGAATCCGGGATAGGTCCCATTACTAACACCCGCTCCCTCCCCCCAGCACTGCCCAGTATAGAACCTATAATGGTTACATTGGGGGGGGGGGTCCTCATACACAGAATCTGGGATAGGTCCCATTACTAACACCCGCTCCCTCCCCCAGCACTGCCCAGTATAGAATCTATATAATGGTTACATTGGGGGGGGGGGGTCCTCATACACAGAATCCGGGATAGGTCCCATTACTAACACCCGTTCCCTCCCCCCAGCACTGCCCAGTATAGAACCTATAATGGTTACATTGGGGGGGGGGGTCCTCATACACAGAATCTGGGATAGGTCCCATTACTAACACCCGCTCCCTCCCCCAGCACTGCCCAGTATAGAATCTATAATGGTTACACTGGGGGGGGGGGTCTCATACACAGAATCTGGGATAGGTCCCATTACTAACGCCCCGCTCCCTCACACAGCACTGCCCAGTATAGAACCTATAATGGTTACATTGGGGGGGTCCTCATACACATAATCCGGGAGAGGTCCCATTACCAACACCCGCTCCCTCCCCCAGCACTGCCCAGTATAGAATCTATAATGGTTACACTGGGGGGGTCTCATACAAAGAATCCGAGATAGGTCCCATTACCAACACCCGCTCCCTCCCCCCAGCACTGCCCAGTATAGAACCTATAATGGTTACATTGGGGGGGGGGGGGGGGGTCCTCATACACAGAATCTGGGATAGGTCCCATTACTAACACCCGCTCCCTCCCCCCAGCACTGCCCAGTATAGAACCTATAATGGTTACATTGGGGGGGGGGGTCCTCATACACAGAATCCGGGATAGGTCCCATTACTAACACCCGCTCCCTCCCCCCAGCACTGCCCAGTATAGAACCTATAATGGTTACATTGGGGGGGGGGTCCTCATACACAGAATCTGGGATAGGTCCCATTACTAACACCCGCTCCCTCCCCCAGCACTGCCCAGTATAGAATCTATATAATGGTTACATTGGGGGGGGGGGGGGGGGGTCCCTCATACACAGAATCCGGGATAGGTCCCATTACTAACACCCGCTCCCTCCCCCAGCACTGCCCAGTATAGAATCTATATAATGGTTACATTGGGGGGGGGGGGGGGTCCTCATACACAGAATCCGGGATAGGTCCCATTACTAACACCCGTTCCCTCCCCCCAGCACTGCCCAGTATAGAACCTATAATGGTTACATTGGGGGGGGGGGGGGGGGGGTCCTCATACACAGAATCTGGGATAGGTCCCATTACTAACACCCGCTCCCTCCCCCAGCACTGCCCAGTATAGAATCTATAATGGTTACACTGGGGGGGGGGTCTCATACACAGAATCTGGGATAGGTCCCATTACTAACGCCCCGCTCCCTCACACAGCACTGCCCAGTATAGAACCTATAATGGTTACATTGGGGGGGTCCTCATACACATAATCCGGGAGAGGTCCCATTACCAACACCCGCTCCCTCCCCCAGCACTGCCCAGTATAGAATCTATAATGGTTACACTGGGGGGGTCTCATACAAAGAATCCGAGATAGGTCCCATTACCAACACCCGCTCCCTCCCCCCAGCACTGCCCAGTATAGAACCTATAATGGTTACATTGGGGGGGGGGGGGGGGTCCTCATACACAGAATCTGGGATAGGTCCCATTACTAACACCCGCTCCCTCCCCCCAGCACTGCCCAGTATAGAACCTATAATGGTTACATTGGGGGGGGGGTCCTCATACACAGAATCCGGGATAGGTCCCATTACTAACACCCGCTCCCTCCCCCCAGCACTGCCCAGTATAGAACCTATATAATGGTTACATTGGGGGGGGGGGGGGTCCTCATACACAGAATCTGGGATAGGTCCCATTACTAACACCCGCTCCCTCCCCCAGCACTGCCCAGTATAGAATCTATAATGGTTACACTGGGGGGGGGGTCTCATACACAGAATCTGGGATAGGTCCCATTACTAACGCCCCGCTCCCTCACACAGCACTGCCCAGTATAGAACCTATAATGGTTACATTGGGGGGGTCCTCATACACATAATCCGGGAGAGGTCCCATTACCAACACCCGCTCCCTCCCCCAGCACTGCCCAGTATAGAATCTATAATGGTTACACTGGGGGGGTCTCATACAAAGAATCCGAGATAGGTCCCATTACCAACACCCGCTCCCTCCCCCAGCACTGCCCAGTATAGAGCCTATAATGGTTACATTGGAAGGGGGGGGGGGGGGGGGTCCTCATACACATAATCTGGGATAGGTCCCATTACTAACGCCCTGCTCCCTCCCCCCAGCACTGCCCAGTATAGAGCCTATAATGGTTACATTGGGGGGTCCTCATACACAGAATTTGGGATAGGTCCCATCACTAACGCCCCGCTCCCTCCACAGCATATGCTTCACACCATTAGTGCTGCAGGCCACACACACGTCCCCCCATTACTCACCTCACTCGAGTTCTTCCCTGAAGAGAATAAGTTTGTGTCAGGATTACCTGTTAAGGTTCAAACAAAGATCATTAGCATCTCATTGTGTCTGCATTAAGTGTAGAACGGTCTGCGTCATTACTACTGCTGTAGCCCAGATGATCAGGATCACACCTGAACCATTTACCAGGGGTGTGCAATAAGTTTCCAGAGGAGACACAATCTGACTGACCGGCTGTGACCCGAGACCTCAGAACAATGTTCCTGTATAATGTCGGGGCCCCATCGAGAGCAGACCGAGGCTCGGGTGACTTGGTGTCACAACAGGCTGGTCAGGGCTGATTGCGGTCACTGATACTCATAGTAACATAGTAATTAAGGCTGAAAAAAGACGTTAGTCCATCGAGTTTCTACCTATCTGACATGTTATGGGCCCCATACATCAGCAATCACAATTAATGGATTTCCAGATCCAGGGATTTTTTGGCCAGATAAATGGATTCTACAATCTATCTGACTTTGCCCACACATTACAGATTTATTTCAGTGATCGGCAGATTTTTCCATCTAAAGATTGCATCTTCATATCTGGAAATTGCCCAATCGATTGTCATTTCAGCTGTTCATAATGTAAATAGATGAAGAAGACGAATTGGGAATGCCCACACATATAAAAAAGATCTGCAGATAATACCAGATTATTAAACATGTTTAAAAACCTGATTAAGCAATCGATTGGCGATTTTGATTGGGATTGCCAAAAGGGGGAGCCCACACATCTAAAATTAATTGTGGCAATCATCTCCATATCTGAAAATTGTCACAATTAATTGCTGATGTATGGGGCCCTTAAGTCATATCTATAGGATTCCCTTAGTGGCCAAGAAAGTATTCAGTTTTGTAAATTTACTAACAGTAGTTGCTGTAATCACCCCACCGGCAATGAGTTCCAGAATGTTACTGCTCTAATAGTGAAGAATCCTCTTCCTAATTCAGAATGGAACTTCTTTTCCTCGAGCCTCAGTACATGCCGCGTGTCCTAAGTATAGGCCTGTTCGTGACCAATCATCTCCCAGTTCCATATGATTCCCAATCCTGTATGTGAACATACTAATAATATCACCTCTCAGCCTCCGATTCTCCAGTGAGAACATATTCAGCCTGGTATAACCTATCCTTGTATTCTAGTGATTCCAGACCTGTTACTAGCTCAGTCGCCCTTCTCTGTACCTGATCCAATTCATTTATGTCCTTCCTAAGGTGCAGTGCCCAGAACCGAACACAGTATTCCAAGTGTGGTCTCAGCAATGCCCTGTAAGGAGGCTCTATCACATTGGCATCCCTTGAATCCATACCCCTTTTAATGCATGCCAGTGTCCGGTTTGCTTTTGCTGCTGCACTTGAGCAGTGTGCACTATTACTCAATTTTGCATCTATGATGACCCCCAAGTCCTATAATAACTCCATTTAGCCTATAAGTAGCTTGTTCATTTTGAATTACTTTACATTTATCAACGTGAAACTGCATTTTCAACCTTTCCAGTTTATTTAAGTCACTTTGTATTGTTTCCTCATCCCCTGCTGAGATAATTTCCTTACTCAATTTCGGGTCTTCTGCAAATATTGCAATTTTACTGGCTATATCACTTCCAATATCATTAATGAATATATTAAACAAGGTGGGTCCCAATATTGAAGCTTGCGGGACTCCACTTTGGACAATACCCCAGCTGGAATGTATGCTATTTACCACCACTCTCTTTCCCCGATTGTCCAACCAGTTTTTAATCCAATTACAAATTTCATCTCCTAACCCTAAATTACCTAGTTTCATTAATAACCTTTTATGAGGTTATAACAACCTTTTATGAGGCACTCTGGGAGATCATCACTGGTGATAAATCCTAGATCCACTAGATCCTCGGACCAAACAGTCAGCCCAGTGGACCCCAGTTGGAGGTGTCCTTCCACAGAAATTCTGAAGTGAGCTCAGCGTGGACAACTAGATGGTGGCTGTTTTTGTGTTCAAGAGCTGGAAGACATTTGCAGGTGCAGTCCAAGGAATTAAGCTTGTGGTGTCCTTTTCCATCAGGACATTTCCCCTGCCCAGAAATCCAGAAAGGGGGTACATTTTATGGGCCATGAATACATCCAGAAGCTTAATCATCCACTATCCAGTCCAGACCTGGCCCCCTGCGACTTCCTCATGGTCCTACACATCAAGCAGATGATGTGGTGGGATCCATTTTGTCGCTGCAGTGAAGATCTTCATCCAGCATGTAGGAGGACAATCCTTTTCTAGACTGGCCAGTGGTGCCACTGAGTGGTCTGAGCTCAGGCATCTTTGCATAAACCCCTCTTTCCCGATACCCTGTGTATCGGGAAACTTATTACACACCCACATTCTATAGTATAAAAGCCAGCCAAGTCACTTGCGTACCCTGCATGTACTGATGTCACCTTCTGTGAAGGTTCTCTATGGGGAAGTCTAATTGCCATATTCAGCAGCCTGACCTCCCCCGATAGCTGAGGCCACATCTCCGATATTACAATGAAGAATATTGTACAGGGATTTTTCCCCCTTATATATAGTATTTGTAGAGCTTAGACCAGAATCTGCTAATGAACTAACTCAAGCTATCAAGGACTACGGTTACCTCTGCCCGTCAGTGTCGCCGGGGGCGGAGCATTGCTCAGCTGCCCCGGACGTTTATATCCTTCCATTAAAAGCACAAACGAAGATTCTTTGTTTTACAAAGACTTGATAAACAGACCCCAATATCTGAGAAATGAGATGGAAACAGGGAATCACAGTTACCACAGGTAATGACCACGGCCTACAGCGCTATGGTATATTGGTGGCGCTACAGTAATAATAGCTTATAGAGGGCACCTGTCTCTGTGGACGCTCTCTGCTGTTTGTGTTTACTCAGTCCTTCCATCACGTCCTGAATCCTCCAGATCTCTTTCTGCATCTGTGCCCGCTGTATGCCCGCCGACTCCGTCTACACATAAAACAGGACCATGGTCAGTAAGGATCCTGCTACTATGCCAATCACTGCAGCAGGGAATATGGGACTATACAGGATGCCAAGTGTCCACCAACAAACACAGGTCTTGTGCAAGGGAAAATACAGGTAATGGGGGTAGATACATGCAGCACAGGTAAAGGTGTGCTATAGATATATATATAAGAAAGAAAGGACTGGCACTCCTGGGATTTGTGAAAAGTTTCTTGTATTTCAAAAAATAATAACGACCAACGTTTCGGGGCAGATGCCCCTTTGTCAAGGTGTAGGTGATATCACCTACACCTTGACAAAGGGGCATCTGCCCCGAAACGTTGGTCGTTATTATTTTTTGAAATACAAGAAACTTTTCACAAATCCCAGGAGTGCCAGTCCTTTCTTTCTTCTATTGTCCATCCATATGAACGGGCACCCGGGTAGCTGAACAGGAGGGGTGAGTGCCGGGCCGCAACCCAGATATATATATATATATATACACATACACACACACATATACATACATACATACACACATATATCACATGGCCGCACCTGCACCTCTCCTCAGAGCAGGGAAAGATACAGGTAATGCAGGTAAAGGTAATGCATATATCACATGGCCGCACCTGCACCTCTCCTCAGAGCAGGGAAAGATACAGGTAATGCAGGTAACGGTGTGCTACATATATCACATGGCCGCACCTGCACCTCTCCTCAGAGCAGGGAAAGATACAGGTAATGCAGGTAAAGGTGCGCTACATATATCACATGGCCGCACCTGCACCCTCCTCAGAGCAGGGAAAGATACAGGTAATGTAGGTAAAGGTGCGCTACATATATCACATGGCCGCACCTGCACCCTCCTCAGAGCAGGGAAAGATACAGGTAATGCAGGTAACGGTGCGCTACATATATCACATGGCCGCACCTGCACCCTCCTCAGAGCAGGGAAAGATACAGGTAATGCAGGTAACGGTGCGCTACATATATCACATGGCCGCACCTGCACCCTCCTCAGAGCAGGGAAAGATACAGGTAATGCAGGTAAAGGTGCGCTACATATATCACATGGCCGCACCTGCACCTCTCCTCGGAGCAGGGAAAGATACAGGTAATGCAGGTAACGGTGCGCTACATATATCACATGGCCGCACCTGCACCCTCCTCAGAGCAGGGAAAGATACAGGTAATGCAGGTAACGGTGCGCTACATATATCACATGGCCGCACCTGCACCTCTCCTCAGAGCAGGGAAAGATACAGGTAATGCAGGTAACGGTGCGCTACATATATCACATGGCCGCACCTGCACCTCTCCTCAGAGCAGGGAAAGATATAGGTAATGCAGGTAAAGGTGCGCTACATATATCACATGGCCGCACCTGCACTTCTCCTCAGAGCAGGGAAAGATACAGGTAATGCAGGTAAAGGTGCGCTACATATATCACATGGCCGCACCTGCACCTCTCCTCGGAGCAGGGAAAGATACAGGTAATGCAGGTAAAGGTGCGCTACATATATCACATGGCCGCACCTGCACCTCTCCTCAGAGCAGGGAAAGATACAGGTAATGCAGGTAAAGGTGCGCTACATATATCACATGGCCGCACCTGCACCTCTCCTCAGAGCAGGGAAAGATACAGGTAATGCAGGTAACGGTGCGCTACATATATCACATGGCCGCACCTGCACCTCTCCTCAGAGCAGGGAAAGATACAGGTAATGCAGGTAACGGTGCGCTACATATATCACATGGCCGCACCTGCACCTCTCCTCAGAGCAGGGAAAGATATAGGTAATGCAGGTAACGGTGCGCTACATATATCACATGGCCGCACCTGCACCCTCCTCAGAGCAGGGAAAGATACAGGTAATGCAGGTAAAGGTGCGCTACATATATCACATGGCCGCACCTGCACTTCTCCTCAGAGCAGGGAAAGATACAGGTAATGCAGGTAAAGGTGCGCTACATATATCACATGGCCGCACCTGCACCTCTCCTCGGAGCAGGGAAAGATACAGGTAATGCAGGTAACGGTGCGCTACATATATCACATGGCCGCACCTGCACCTCTCCTCAGAGCAGGGAAAGATACAGGTAATGCAGGTAACGGTGCGCTACATATATCACATGGCCGCACCTGCACCTCTCCTCAGAGCAGGGAAAGATATAGGTAATGCAGGTAACGGTGCGCTACATATATCACATGGCCGCACCTGCACCCTCCTCAGAGCAGGGAAAGATACAGGTAATGCAGGTAACGGTGTGCTACATATATCACATGGCCGCACCTGCACCTCTCCTCAGAGCAGGGAAAGATACAGGTAATGCAGGTAACGGTGCGCTACATATATCACATGGCCGCACCTGCACCCTCCTCAGAGCAGGGAAAGATACAGGTAATGCAGGTAAAGGTGCGCTACATATATCACATGGCCGCACCTGCACTTCTCCTCAGAGCAGGGAAAGATACAGGTAATGCAGGTAAAGGTGCGCTACATATATCACATGGCCGCACCTGCACCTCTCCTCGGAGCAGGGAAAGATACAGGTAATGCAGGTAACGGTGCGCTACATATATCACATGGCCGCACCTGCACCCTCCTCAGAGCAGGGAAAGATACAGGTAATGCAGGTAAAGGTGCGCTACATATATCACATGGCCGCACCTGCACTTCTCCTCAGAGCAGGGAAAGATACAGGTAATGCAGGTAAAGGTGCGCTACATATATCACATGGCCGCACCTGCACCTCTCCTCAGAGCAGGGAAAGATACAGGTAATGCAGGTAACGGTGCGCTACATATATCACATGGCCGCACCTGCACCTCTCCTCAGAGCAGGGAAAGATACAGGTAATGCAGGTAACGGTGCGCTACATATATCACATGGCCGCACCTGCACCTCTCCTCAGAGCAGGGAAAGATACAGGTAATGCAGGTAAAGGTGCGCTACATATATCACATGGCCGCACCTGCACCTCTCCTCAGAGCAGGGAAAGATACAGGTAATGCAGGTAACGGTGCGCTACATATATCACATGGCCGCACCTGCACCCTCCTCAGAGCAGGGAAAGATACAGGTAATGTAGGTAAAGGTGCGCTACATATATCACATGGCCGCACCTGCACCCTCCTCAGAGCAGGGAAAGATACAGGTAATGCAGGTAACGGTGTGCTACATATATCACATGGCCGCACCTGCACCCTCCTCAGAGCAGGGAAAGATACAGGTAATGCAGGTAAAGGTGCGCTACATATATCACATGGCCGCACCTGCACCTCTCCTCAGAGCAGGGAAAGATACAGGTAATGCAGGTAACGGTGCGCTACATATATCACATGGCCGCACCTGCACCTCTCCTCAGAGCAGGGAAAGATACAGGTAATGCAGGTAAAGGTGCGATACATATATCACATGGCCGCACCTGCACTCTACTCAGAGCAGGGAAAGATACAGGTAATGCAGGTAACGGTGTGCTACATATATCACATGGCCGCACCTGCACCTCTCCTCAGAGCAGGGAAAGATACAGGTAATGCAGGTAAAGGTGCGATACATATATCACATGGCCGCACCTGCACTCTACTCAGAGCAGGGAAAGATACAGGTAATGCAGGTAACGGTGTGCTACATATATCACATGGCCGCACCTGCACCTCTCCTCAGAGCAGGGAAAGATACAGGTAATGCAGGTAACGGTGCGCTACATATATCACATGGCCGCACCTGCACCCTCCTCAGAGCAGGGAAAGATACAGGTAATGCAGGTAACGGTGTGCTACATATATCACATGGCCGCACCTCTCCTCAGAGCAGGGAAAGATACAGGTAATGCAGGTAAAGGTGTGCTACATATATCACATGGCCGCACTGGACCTCTCCTCAGAGCAGGGAAAGATACAGGTAATGCAGGTAAAGGTGCGCTACATATATCACATGGCCGCACCTCTCCTCAGAGCAGGGAAAGATACAGGTAATGCAGGTAAAGGTGCACTACATATATCACATGGCCGCACCTGCACCCTCCTCAGAGCAGGGAAAGATACAGGTAATGCAGGTAAAGGTGCGCTACATATATCACATGGCCGCACCTGCACCCTCCTCAGAGCAGGGAAAGATACAGGTAATGTAGGTAAAGGTGCGCTACATATATCACATGGCCGCACCTGCACCCTCCTCAGAGCAGGGAAAGATACAGGTAATGCAGGTAAAGGTGCGCTACATATATCACATGGCCGCACCTGCACCTCTCCTCAGAGCAGGGAAAGATACAGGTAATGCAGGTAACGGTGCGCTACATATATCACATGGCCGCACCTGCACCCTCCTCAGAGCAGGGAAAGATACAGGTAATGCAGGTAAAGGTGCGCTACATATATCACATGGCCGCACCTGCACCCTCCTCAGAGCAGGGAAAGATACAGGTAATGCAGGTAACGGTGTGCTACATATATCACATGGCCGCACCTCTCCTCAGAGCAGGGAAAGATACAGGTAATGCAGGTAAAGGTGTGCTACATATATCACATGGCCGCACCTGCACCCTCCTCAGAGCAGGGAAAGATACAGGTAATGCAGGTAAAGGTGCGCTACATATATCACATGGCCGCACCTGCACCCTCCTCAGAGCAGGGAAAGATACAGGTAATGTAGGTAAAGGTGCGCTACATATATCACATGGCCGCACCTGCACCCTCCTCAGAGCAGGGAAAGATACAGGTAATGCAGGTAAAGGTGCGCTACATATATCACATGGCCGCACCTGCACCTCTCCTCAGAGCAGGGAAAGATACAGGTAATGCAGGTAACGGTGCGCTACATATATCACATGGCCGCACCTGCACCCTCCTCAGAGCAGGGAAAGATACAGGTAATGCAGGTAAAGGTGCGCTACATATATCACATGGCCGCACCTGCACCTCTCCTCGGAGCAGGGAAAGATACAGGTAATGCAGGTAACGGTGCGCTACATATATCACATGGCCGCACCTGCACCCTCCTCAGAGCAGGGAAAGATACAGGTAATGCAGGTAAAGGTGCGCTACATATATCACATGGCCGCACCTGCACCTCTCCTCAGAGCAGGGAAAGATACAGGTAATGCAGGTAACGGTGCGCTACATATATCACATGGCCGCACCTGCACCTCTCCTCAGAGCAGGGAAAGATATAGGTAATGCAGGTAACGGTGTGCTACATATATCACATGGCCGCACCTGCACCTCTCCTCAGAGCAGGGAAAGATACAGGTAATGCAGGTAACGGTGCGCTACATATATCACATGGCCGCACCTGCACCCTCCTCAGAGCAGGGAAAGATACAGGTAATGCAGGTAAAGGTGCGCTACATATATCACATGGCCGCACCTGCACTTCTCCTCAGAGCAGGGAAAGATACAGGTAATGCAGGTAACGGTGTGCTACATATATCACATGGCCGCACCTGCACCCTCCTCAGAGCAGGGAAAGATACAGGTAATGTAGGTAAAGGTGCGCTACATATATCACATGGCCGCACCTGCACCCTCCTCAGAGCAGGGAAAGATACAGGTAATGTAGGTAAAGGTGCGCTACATATATCACATGGCCGCACCTGGACCTCTCCTCAGAGCAGGGAAAGATACAGGTAATGCACGTAAAGGTGCGCTACATATATCACATGGCCGCACCTGGACCTCTCCTCAGAGCAGGGAAAGATACAGGTAATGCAGGTAACGATGCGCTACATATATCACATGGCCGCACCTGCACCCTCCTCAGAGCAGGGAAAGATACAGGTAATGCAGGTAACGGTGTGCTACATATATCACATGGCCGCACTGGACCTCTCCTCAGAGCAGGGAAAGATATAGGTAATGCAGGTAAAGGTGCGCTACATATATCACATGGCCGCACCTGCACCTCTCCTCAGAGCAGGGAAAGATACAGGTAATGCAGGTAACGGTGCGCTACATATATCACATGGCCGCACCTGCACCTCTCCTCAGAGCAGGGAAAGATACAGGTAATGCAGGTAAAGGTGCGCTACATATATCACATGGCCGCACCTGCACCTCTCCTCAGAGCAGGGAAAGATACAGGTAATGCAGGTAACGGTGTGCTACATATATCACATGGCCGCACCTGCACCCTCCTCAGAGCAGGGAAAGATACAGGTAATGCAGGTAACGGTGTGCTACATATATCACATGGCCGCACCTGCACCTCTCCTCAGAGCAGGGAAAGATACAGGTAATGTAGGTAACGGTGTGCTACATATATCACATGGCCGCACTGGACCTCTCCTCAGAGCAGGAAAAGATTCAGGTAATGTAGGTAACGGTGTGCTACATATATCACATGGCCGCACCTGGACCTCTCCTCAGAGCAGGGAAAGATACAGGTAATGCAGGTAACGGTGCGCTACATATATCACATGGCCGCACCTGCACCCTCCTCAGAGCAGGGAAAGATACAGGTAATGCAGGTAACGGTGTGCTACATATATCACATGGCCGCACCTCTCCTCAGAGCAGGGAAAGATACAGGTAATGCAGGTAAAGGTGCGCTACATATATCACATGGCCGCACCTGCACCCTCCTCAGAGCAGGGAAAGATACAGGTAATGCAGGTAAAGGTGCGCTACATATATCACATGGCCGCACCTGCACCCTCCTCAGAGCAGGGAAAGATACAGGTAATGCAGGTAAAGGTGCGCTACATATATCACATGGCCGCACCTGCACCCTCCTCAGAGCAGGGAAAGATACAGGTAATGCAGGTAAAGGTGCGCTACATATATCACATGGCCGCACCTGCACCCTCCTCAGAGCAGGGAAAGATACAGGTAATGCAGGTAAAGGTGCGCTACATATATCACATGGCCGCACCTGCACCCTCCTCAGAGCAGGGAAAGATACAGGTAATGCACGTAAAGGTGCGCTACATATATCACATGGCCACACCTGCACCCTCCTCAGAGCAGGGAAAGATACAGGTAATGCAGGTAACGGTGTGCTACATATATCACATGGCCGCACCTGCACCCTCCTCAGAGCAGGGAAAGATACAGGTAATGCAGGTAAAGGTGCGCTACATATACCTGGACCTGTAATAACCTAGGGAAAGATACAGGTAATGCAGGTAAAGGTGCGCTACATATATCACATGGCCGCACCTGCACCTCTCCTCACAGCAGGGAAAGATACAGGTAATGCAGGTAACGGTGTGCTACATATATCACATGGCCGCACCTGCACCTCTCCTCACAGCAGGGAAAGATACAGGTAATGCAGGTAACGGTGCGCTACATATATCACATGGCCGCACCTGCACCCTCCTCAGAGCAGGGAAAGATACAGGTAATGCAGGTAAAGGTGCGCTACATATATCACATGGCCGCACCTGCACCCTCCTCAGAGCAGGGAAAGATACAGGTAATGCAGGTAAAGGTGCGCTACATATATCACATGGCCGCACCTGCACCCTCCTCAGAGCAGGGAAAGATACAGGTAATGCAGGTAAAGGTGCGCTACATATATCACATGGCCGCACCTGCACCCTCCTCAGAGCAGGGAAAGATACAGGTAATGCAGGTAACGGTGCGCTACATATACCTGGACCTGTAATAACCTAGGGAAAGATACAGGTAATGCAGGTAACGGTGTGCTACATATATCACATGGCCGCACCTGCACCTCTCCTCACAGCAGGGAAAGATACAGGTAATGCAGGTAACGGTGCGCTACATATATCACATGGCCGCACTGGACCTCTCCTCAGAGCAGGGAAAGATACAGGTAATGCAGGTAAAGGTGCGCTACATATATCACATGGCCACACCTGCACTTCTACGTATACCTGTACCTCTCCTAACCTAGGGAAAGATACAGGTAATGCAGGTAAAGGTGTGCTACATATACCTGGATCTGTAATAACCTAGGGAAAGATACAGGTAATGCAGGTAAAGGTGTGCTACATATAACTGGATCTCTCCTAACTTAGGGAAAGATACAGGTAATGCAGGTAAAGGTGTGCTACATATAACTGGATCTCTCCTAACCTAGGGAAAGATACAGGTAATGCAGGTAAAGGTGTGCTACGTACTGTATACCTGGACCTCTCCTAACCTAGGAGAAGATACAGGTAATGCAGGTAAAGGTGTGCTACATATAACTGGACCTGTACTAACCTAGGGAAAGATACAGGTAATGCAGGTAAAGGTGTGCTACGTACTGTATACCTGGACCTCTCCTAACCTAGGAGAAGATACAGGTAATGCAGGTAAAGGTGTGCTACATATAACTGGACCTGTAATAACCTAGGGAAAGATACAGGTAATGCAGGTAAAGGTGTGCTACATATAACTGGATCTCTCCTAACCTAGGGAAAGATACAGGTAATGCAGGTAAAGGTGCGCTACATATATCACATGGCCGCACCTGCACCCTCCTCAGAGCAGGGAAAGATACAGGTAATGCACGTAAAGGTGCGCTACATATATCACATGGCCACACCTGCACCCTCCTCAGAGCAGGGAAAGATACAGGTAATGCAGGTAACGGTTTGCTACATATATCACATGGCCGCACCTGCACCCTCCTCAGAGCAGGGAAAGATACAGGTAATGCAGGTAAAGGTGCGCTACATATATCACATGGCCGCACCTGCACCTCTCCTCAGAGCAGGGAAAGATACAGGTAATGCAGGTAACGGTGTGCTACATATATCACATGGCCGCACCTGCACCTCTCCTCACAGCAGGGAAAGATACAGGTAATGCAGGTAACGGTGCGCTACATATATCACATGGCCGCACCTGCACCCTCCTCAGAGCAGGGAAAGATACAGGTAATGCAGGTAAAGGTGCGCTACATATATCACATGGCCGCACCTGCACCCTCCTCAGAGCAGGGAAAGATACAGGTAATGCAGGTAACGGTGCGCTACATATATCACATGGCCGCACCTGCACCTCTCCTCAGAGCAGGGAAAGATACAGGTAATGCAGGTAAAGGTAATGCATATATCACATGGCCGCACCTGCACCTCTCCTCAGAGCAGGGAAAGATACAGGTAATGCAGGTAAAGGTGCGCTACATATATCACATGGCCGCACCTGCACCCTCCTCAGAGCAGGGAAAGATACAGGTAATGCAGGTAACGGTGCGCTACATATATCACATGGCCGCACCTGCACCTCTCCTCAGAGCAGGGAAAGATACAGGTAATGCAGGTAAAGGTGCGCTACATATATCACATGGCCGCACCTGCACCCTCCTCAGAGCAGGGAAAGATACAGGTAATGCAGGTAACGGTGCGCTACATATACCTGGACCTGTAATAACCTAGGGAAAGATACAGGTAATGCAGGTAACGGTGTGCTACATATATCACATGGCCCCACCTGCACCTCTCCTCACAGCAGGGAAAGATACAGGTAATGCAGGTAACGGTGCACTACATATATCACATGGCCGCACTGGACCTCTCCTCAGAGCAGGGAAAGATACAGGTAATGCAGGTAAAGGTGCGCTACATATATCACATGGCCGCACCTGCACTTCTACGTATACCTGTACCTCTCCTAACCTAGGGAAAGATACAGGTAATGCAGGTAAAGGTGTGCTACATATACCTGGACCTGTAATAACCTAGGGAAAGATACAGGTAATGCAGGTAAAGGTGTGCTACATATAACTGGATCTCTCCTAACTTAGGGAAAGATACAGGTAATGCAGGTAAAGGTGTGCTACATATAACTGGATCTCTCCTAACCTAGGGAAAGATACAGGTAATGCAGGTAAAGGTGTGCTACGTACTGTATACCTGGACCTCTCCTAACCTAGGAGAAGATACAGGTAATGCAGGTAAAGGTGTGCTACATATAACTGGACCTGTACTAACCTAGGGAAAGATACAGGTAATGCAGGTAAAGGTGCGCTACGTACTGTATACCTGTACCTCTCCTAACCTAGGAGAAGATACAGGTAATGCAGGTAAAGGTGTGCTACATATAACTGGACCTGTAATAACCTAGGGAAAGATACAGGTAATGCAGGTAAAGGTGTGCTACATATAACTGGACCTGTACTAACCTAGGGAAAGATACAGGTAATGCAGGTAAAGGTGTGCTACATATAACTGGATCTCTCCTAACCTAGGGAAAGATACAGGTAATGCAGGTAAAGGTGTGCTACGTACTGTATACCTGGACCTCTCCTAACCTAGGGAAAGATACAGGTAATGCAGGTAAAGGTGTGCTACATATAACTGGACCTGTACTATCCTAGGGAAAGATACAGGTAATGCAGGTAAAGGTGTCCTAAGTATACCTGGACCTGTCCTAACCTAGGGGAAGATACAGGTAATGCAGGTAAAGGTGTGCTACATATAACTGGACCTGTACTAACCTAGGGAAAGATACAGGTAATGCAGGTAAAGGTGTGCTACATATAACTGGACCTGTACTATCCTAGGGAAAGATACAGGTAATGCAGGTAAAGGTGTGCTACGTATACCTGTACCTGTCCTAACCTAGGGGAAGATACAGGTCATGCAGGTAAAGGTGTGCTACTTATACCTGAACCTCTCCAAGTCTCTCTAAATGATCCCGCATCTGGTTTCTGGCTGTGGTCACATCTCGCTCTAACTTGTCGTATTCTCTCCAGGATCGTTCCAGCTCCTACAATAAGCAGAACAGAGAATGTCTCCAGAGTGCAGGAAAGAATCTATTGGCAACATTGAGACCAACCTATCTCTTATATAATAGCCCGGAACGGTCACTCTGTGTGTGTATAACGCTGGGCGGAGTCAAAGAGTTAAACTCCGCCCAGCGTTACACACACAGATCTGGGTTAATATATAGGAGAGAAGAGATTAGCTACTATAGGAGGCAGTGGGGCACAGCAGAACCCAGCACCTGCTACCTCCCCCCGCCAGAGTCCCCAGCACCTCCTTCATCCCCCAGCAATATCTCCCCGCACTGTTACTAGCGCACCTCCCCATTTCCACTGGCAGCATCCCCAGACAGGTGCTGCCGCGCAGTCTAGCCCTCCCCCCCCCGGCTTTGCTCGCTGGTGGATCAGGTACAGCCAGAGCCTGGGGGAGCAGTCTGCGGTGGTCTGTGTGTGGCAGTGTCCTGTCAAGGCCCCAGCCACACCACGCCGCCCCCCTCCTGCCAGACTCCCAGTGACCCCAGCGCACCTCCTCATTTCCCCAGCAGGGTCCAAAGCTACCACCCCTGCCAAGTTCCCCCCACCCCACAAATCCCCACGCAGCATTCCCAGCACAACCACCCCCCACCCCCCCCCCCCCCCATGCTCTCCCGGCCCTGTCACCTCCTCATTCCCCCTGGCAGGTTCCACAGTGTCGCTGGTGCACCTCCTCATTCCCGCGGAAGTTTCCCCAGCCCCATCCCCTCCCCGCAATCCCCCCTGCAGCATCCCCTGTCCATCACCAACCCAACTACAGCACCCATGCACCCACATGCGGCCCTGCACCTAACAAAATCACACGGCCCTACCCCGCAACTGCACCACACACAGGATACCCAAACTCACCACTCACCCACACCACCCCCAAGCACCGCTCCCACACCCATAGCACCCCACCCAATACACGCGTTCACAGGTTAAGGGGGCGCAGCCCCTTACGATGGTGTGAAGAGCGCCCCTAGGGCACGATGAATCACCTAGTAAGGAATATAAACCTGACAGAAGAGAACACTCTGCTCAACATTCTGTGTAATAACCATGAGGCCACTGGGGGCGCTATCCTATTGTAATGATGATACTTCTGCTCTGACTGCGATGGCATGGCTACTGTATTCAGTATGGTGGCAGGGATGATATATGAGCCCCACTTACCGCCGAAGCCCGTGACACCTCTCGGCACGTACTAAGAAGCCCGTTTTGTAGTTCGTCCCTCTGCAGAACGACACTCTGAATGGCTGTAGGGTTGTCTGTATTCATCTCAATCTCCTGACTGGCAGAGACCAAAGCCTGTTCCAGGGTGTACTAGGGGAGCAAAGGAAATGAATTAGTCTACAAGGAAGCTGCAGTGCTGAGAACCACAGCTAGGTGGTGCCATTACCTTCTCCTTGTGTAACTGCTGCAGCTTCTGCTCCAGTGCCTGGACCAGTTTGTCCTGTTCACACAAACTGCTCAGCTTGGCCTGGGAAGAAGCACAGATATAAGTGGGAGGTCATCCCAGCTCCACGTCACCCCGATACCGACACATGTATGTTAAAGGGTTAAGCTTTGAAGTCCACATTACACAATGCAGAGAGTTAGGAGCCAATGACAGAAGGAACGACCTGCTCCTCCTTGTTCTAGGCCAGTGGGTCCCATGGCCCAGGCAGTAATGGCAATTGTTGCCATTAAAATCGATGGTTGCCATAGATTGTGCTAAACTATGCAATGGATGATCATTAATATTTTTACCTATCGATGGTCATCCATTAAGTTTGAGTGATAGGACTGGGGGCCAATTAAAACACAAGGGGCGGGGCTTCGCGGGTGTCAGGGGCGGGGTTATGCTCCGTGTCCTGGCACTTTGGGGGGAAAAAAGCAAAACTTTGATTTTGCTGTGCCATTGATGGAGGGAAATCATCTGGTTCTACCCCACCGATGGCGAAAGTATTCGACATTGGCCATAAACCATCGAGTATTTTGAATCATCGATGGTCAATGGCCATCCATAGGCATAGGCCAGCCTTCCCTCCCCCAATCCTTTGCCTAGGCCGGCCAGCCCCCCCCTCCCTTTGGCCTAGCCAAGCTAGCACCCCCCGCACCTTGGCCTAGCCCAGCTGGACCCCTGCCCCTCGGCCTAGGTTAGCCGGACCCCTGCACCTTGGCCTAGGTTAGCCGGAACCCCGCACCTTGGCCTAGGCCAGCCGGACCCCCGCACCTTGGCCTAGGCCAGCCGGACCCCCGCACCTTGGCCTAGGCCAGCCAGACCCCCGCACCTTGGCCTAGGCCAGCCAGACCCCCGCACCTTGGCCTAGGCCAGCCAGACCCCCGCACCTTGGCCTAGGCCAGCCAGACCCCCGCACCTTGGCCTAGGCCAGCCAGACCCCCGCACCTTGGCCTAGGCCAGCCAGACCCCCGCACCTTGGCCTAGGCCAGCCAGACCCCCGCACCTTGGCATAGGCCAGCCGGACCACCACCCCTCAGCCTAGGTTAGCCGGACCCCCGCACCTTGGCCTAGGCCAGCCGGACCCCCGCACCTTGGCCTAGGCCAGCCGGACCCCCACCCCTCGGCCTAGGCCAGTCAGACTCCCGCCCCTCGGCTCGGCGGTATAAGGAGGAAGCTGAGTCCACGTCACTGTAACCAGACCACCTATTTGCAGGGTAAGGAGCAGTGTCTGTACTACGATTACTCACATCCACGTCCACCTCTTCAGTCCGGTGCTTATATCCGGTAGGCCGGCAGTCCTCCTGACTCATCTACAAGCAGAGACTCAGGATTAGAGATCTAGTAATCAGCCGTCCGTCCGGTTCTCTACTCTTTAGCATCTGATGCATTATATGATGCCGGCTTGTGCCACAACTACACATTAGCGGGATGGAAAATGGATCAGCCACAGACCAGAGACAGATCTGATACCATCAGTTACCAGACACTGAAATTCCCATGTCTGCCAATATGCCCATGTTACCCATAGGTATGGTTCTGTATACCCGCCACAATGACCAGTACCAAACACAAAAGCCATTACCATGCCACGGCTCTGGGGAGCACTAATCTGCACAGGTTACATCAGTCATTACTCAGAAGCACCACCGTAGCCTCCTCGCATTCACTTATCGCATTGCCGCCCACCATGCCTTACACATGCACCTGCGCAATGGAGCCATGATCAATAAACGCACACACGGACGGTAATATTATGTATTATCCTGCAGAAGGCTCCGCCTCATAGACCTACATCATAGAACGACACAGCACCACACGGTCACACAGGCAGGCATAGTCATGCACAGTAGATGGAGAGATGACAGCGCACGTACGTGGTGATAACAGCAGCCACGCGGTGCTGGCTTGTCATGCACATCCAGAATATCTCAGCGCAAGGGAACATCAAGCAGTGCTGAAAATACATCTAAAGATGAAAGTAGAGGAAAATGGATGAACAGCAAAACACTCGGGAGGTAGCCGGCGCCCCTGAATGCTTACCAACCCCCACAACGTATGGATAACCCATTCTGGAGGTGCCACCTGCTGCCCACTCCCTCCCCAGTCTGGCACATCACAGTCTGCGTGGGTCTCATAGTTGTGAAAACGAAGATCAGGGCTCAAAGCGATTGCGCGTAACCATCGCCACACTATCGGAGGCCTGGCCTCTAGGCATCAATCCCGAGGGCCACACAAGAGCAGCTGGGCTCATACGTGGCTTGTGCTCAAATCCATCCAATACTAGGCATAGTACATACCCAGAGGTCACGCTCAGGCCTGTATGGATAGCACCGCAGCACTCTCAGCCCACCAGAGGTCACGCTCAGGCCTGTATGGATAGCACCGCAGCACTCTCAGCCCACCAGAGGTCACGCTCAGGCCTGTATGGATAGCACCGCAGCACTCTCAGCCCACCAGAGGTCACGCTCAGGCCTGTATGGATAGCACCGCAGCACTCTCAGCCCACCAGAGGTCACGCTCAGGCCTGTATGGATAGCACCGCAGCCCTCTCAGCCCACCCAGTTGCCCAGGTAACCAGCCTGCGGTCCCCCTGCGGGCTCCGCCTTCTCGGAGCGGGATCTGCACAGGACTGAGGAGTGCAGCGCGTGCGGCGATGTTACGGCATGATACAGACAGACGCCAACAGCCAATACTAGGCATAGTACATACCCAGAGGTCACGCTCAGGCCTGTATGGATAGCACCGCAGCCCTCTCAGCCCACCCAGTAACCAGCCTGCGGTCTCCGCCTTCTCGGAGCGGGATCTGCACAGGACTGAGGAGTGCAGCGATGTTACGGCATGATACAGACAGACGCCAACAGCCAATACTAGGCATAGTACATACCCAGAGGTCACACTCAGGCCTGTATGGATAGCACTGCAGCCCTCTCAGCCCACCCAGTAACCCAGGTAACCAGCCTGCGGTCCCCCTGCGGGCTCCGCCTTCTCGGAGCGGGATCTGCACAGCACTGAGGAGTGCAGCGCGTGCGGCGATGTTATGGCATGATACAGACAGACGCCAACAGCCAATACTAGGCATAGTACATACCCAGAGGTCACACTCAGGCCTGTATGATAGCACTGCAGCACTCTCAGCCCATCCAGTAACCAGTAACCCAGGTAACCAGCCTGCGGTCCCCGCCTTCTCGGAGCGGGATCTGCACAGCACTGAGGAGTGCAGCGCGTGCGGCGATGTTACGGCATGATACAGACAGACGCCAACAGCCAATACTAGGCATAGTACATACCCAGAGGTCACGCTCAGGCCTGTATGGATAGCACCGCAGCCCTCTCAGCCCACCCAGTAACCCAGGCAACCAGCCTGTGGTCCCCCTGCGGTCTCCGCCTTCTCGGAGCGGGATCTGCCCAGGACTGAGGAGTGCAGCGCGTGCGGCGATGTTACGGCATGATACAGACAGACGCCAACAGCCAATACTAGGCATAGTACATACCCAGAGGTCACGCTCAGGCCTGTATGGATAGCACCGCAGCCCTCTCAGCCCACCCAGTAACCCAGGTAACCAGCCTGCGGTCCCCCTGCGGTCTCCGCCTTCTCGGAGCGGGATCTGCACAGCACTGAGGAGTGCAGCACGTGCGGCGATGTTACGGCATGATACAGACAGACGCCAATAGCCAATACTAGGCATAGTACATACCCAGAGGTCACGCTCAGGCCTGTATGGATAGCACCGCAGCACTCTCAGCCCACCAGAGGTCACTCTCAGCCCACCAGAGGTCACGCTCAGGCCTGTATGGATAGCACCGCAGCCCTCTCAGCCCACCCAGTAACCAGTAACCCAGGTAACCAGCCTGCGGTCACCCTGCGGGCTCCGCCTTCTCGGAGCGGGATCTGCACAGCACTGAGGAGTGCAGCGCGTGCGGCGATGTTACGGCATGATACAGACAGACGCCAATAGCCAATACTAGGCATAGTACATACCCAGAGGTCACGCTCAGGCCTGTATGAATAGCACCGCAGCCCTCTCAGCCCACCCAGTAACCCAGGTAACCAGCCTGCGGTCCCCCTGCGGTCTCCGCCTTCTCGGAGCGGGATCTGCACAGCACTGAGGAGTGCAGCACGTGCGGCAAGGTTACGGCATGATACAGACAGACGCCAACAGCTGATACTTGTGCGGGACACAGAGGGGAGGCAAAATAAAAGTGATGATGAAGAGCTCACCACACAGTTAAGCACAGTGATGCTTGCATGTGATGTCACTGAGGGAGGGGGGTTTGCGTATGATGTCACTGAGGGAGCGGGGGTGATGGCGTTGGGCTTACTTGCTGGTACAGGTGCGGTCTAAGCGCAGAGTTCTCAATCAGAGCATGAACCATGCTGATTAACGGCTCATTGTCTTTCATCTATGTCAGACACGGAGGAGCAGACAGTTTAATGGTTATACACAAGGCTATCCTGCACACATGGCCCTGCTCTGTCCCTGCACAATCCCATATAGAATTCTCATAGGACGGACATTGATGTGCAATGGTTTTATCTTCACAAATTGCCCTTTAGTAAAACATTTCCCCTATAGTCCCCAGGGGTAATGGGTCATTGGATCGACAGCAAATAGGTTGACAAGCATTAGGTCAACAGAGTCACTAGGTCGACACAAGCATTAGGTCGACAGTCAATTGGGTTTTTCGCATTAATTTGAGCCGGCATGTCGACATGGACACTATTTTATTCTCTCACCACGCCCTACGAGTGGATGGTAGGGCACATGTTGGCACATGTCGGCTTAAAAAAACACCATGTTGACCTTTTGACTGTCGACCTTTGCCATGTCGACCTAATGACCCTGTCAAGCAAACCCATGTCGACCTAATGCTTGTCCGCAGACACGGAGAAGTGACATACAGGTTGTGGGAATGGCACCAGGACTCACGCAGCGCATACACTGAAGCCTGCTGTTCTAACGTATGGACCCAGGAGGGGACGATAACCTGCAGATGGGACGTTCCTCAGAAGACGCAGAGGAACGCCGACGTGTCGGCATGTTGTATACATATTATTATAGCTGCTGAATCCAATATTCTGACCGACTGCAGAAGCTCCTAAATTTATATCTCTCAGAATCCAATTCCCCTAACCCAACAGAAGCTCATATACCGCATTCCTACACTACACCAGAGCTGGGGGACCTGCTGTAATTAGGCACAACGGACAGTATTGCAGATGTGGCCCCCAGGGGCCCAGGACAGATACATAAGGCAGGTCTCATTCCTACTGAAGGATATGGACAGTATTGCAGATGTGGCCCCTAGGGGCCAAGGACAGACATATAAGGCAGGTCTCATTCCTACTGCAGGATATGGACAGTATCACATACTGTATGTGGCCCCAGGACAGACACATAAGAGGCAGGTCCTACACATTAGCATTCTGATCAGGTACAGGATGGGTTCAGCGTCAGGTTACAGAAACTCATCTACACGCAGTAAATGCACAAAAACCTTCCAAATCCCACCTGGTCATCCACATAGATGAGGGTCCTTTGAAGATGATGTGAGAGAATCTCATTCTACAGCAGCAGCATTAAGGAATAAAGAGACAGAGCAACGTGTAAGACAGAGAACATCTCAACTCAGCATGCGTTACTGATTCATAGTATCACTAGCCAGTACACCACGCATACATAGTATCACTAGCCAGTACACCACGCATACATAGTATCACTAGCCAGTACACCACACATACATAATATCACTAGCCAGTACACCCCACATACATAGTATCACTAGCCAGTACACCACTGATACATAGTACATCTCATCTCAGCATGCGTTACTGATACACCGTATCACTAGCCAGTACACCACGCATACATAGTATCACTAGCCAGTACACCACGCATACATAGTATCACTAGCCAGTACACCACGCATACATAGTATCACTAGCCAGTACACCACGCATAGTATCACTCCTCCCTGCACCACTGATACATAGTACATCTGATCTCAGCATGCGTTACTGATACATAGTATCACTAGCCAGTACACCCCGCATACATAGTATCACTAGCCAGTACACCACTGATACATAGTACATCTCATCTCAGCATGCGTTACTGATACCCCGTATCACTAGCCAGTACACCCCGCATACATAGTATCACTAGCCAGTACACCACGCATACATACCGTGTTTCCCCGATAATAAGACACTGTCTTATTTTTAATTTTCAGTCCAAAAAACACCATAGGGCTTATTTTCAGGGTAGGGCTTATTTTAGCTCCTCAGTCCCTGCTTTTATCCACATCATGCCCCTCAATCACCTTATACTTTAAGCACAACTGACGCTTTCCTTTCCTTCTGCATTTTTCAGCCACTCAGCCTTTCCGGCGCCGCTCAGTCTCTCCGCTTCCGCCTGTGTACAGATGCCAATCAGTCCCTGAGGTGCGCAATGACGTCACATGCCCAATGCATCCCTGCATCAGCAGAGGCTTCAGAGCTGCAGCAGCGTCCATTTCATGCGGGGGGCAGAGCTGGAAGTTTAGCACAGGGACTGGGCAAAATGGGGATTTAGCTAGGGTTTATTTTAGGGGTAGGGCTTATTCTAGACCATTGTCCAGAAATGAGGGTAGGGCTTATTATCAGGGTAGGTCTTATTATCGGGGAAACAGGGTAGTATCACCCCTCCCTGCACCACTGATACATAGTACATCTCATCTCAGCATGCGTTACTGATACATAGTATCACTAGCCAGTACACCATGCATACATAGTATCACTCCTCCCTGCACCACTGATACATAGTACATCTGATCTCAGCATGCGTTACTGATACATAGTATCACTAGCCAGTACACCCCGCATACATAGTATCACTAGCCAGTACACCACTGATACATAGTACATCTCATCTCAGCATGCGTTACTGATACCCCGTATCACTAGCCAGTACACCCCGCATACATAGTATCACTAGCCAGTACACCACGCATACATAGTATCACCCCTCCCTGCACCACTGATACATAGTACATCTCATCTCAGCATGCGTTACTGATACATAGTATCACTAGCCAGTACACCATGCATACATAGTATCACTCCTCCCTGCACCACTGATACATAGTACATCTCATCTCAGCATGCGTTACTGATACACCGTATCACTAGCCAGTACACCACGCATACATAGTATCACTAGCCAGTACACCACGCATACATAGTATCACTAGCCAGTCCACCACGCATACATAGTATCACTAGCCAGTCCACCACGCATACATAGTATCACTAGCCAGTACACCACGCATACATAGTATCACTAGCCAGTACACCACGCATACATAGTATCACTAGCCAGTACACCACGCATACATAGTATCACTAGCCAGTACACCACTGATACATAGTACATCTCATCTCAGCATGCGTTACTGATACACCGTATCACTAGCCAGTACACCACGCATACATAGTATCACTAGCCAGTACACCACGCATACATAGTATCACTAGCCAGTACACCACGCATACATAGTATCACTAGCCAGTACACCACGCATAGTATCACTCCTCCCTGCACCACTGATACATAGTACATCTGATCTCAGCATGCGTTACTGATACATAGTATCACTAGCCAGTACACCCCGCATACATAGTATCACTAGCCAGTACACCACTGATACATAGTACATCTCATCTCAGCATGCGTTACTGATACCCCGTATCACTAGCCAGTACACCCCGCATACATAGTATCACTAGCCAGTACACCACGCATACATAGTATCACCCCTCCCTGCACCACTGATACATAGTACATCTCATCTCAGCATGCGTTACTGATACATAGTATCACTAGCCAGTACACCCCGCATACATAGTATCACTCCTCCCTGCACCACTGATACATAGTACATCTCATCTCAGCATGCGTTACTGATACACAGTATCACTAGCCAGTACACCACGCATACATAGTATCACTAGCCAGTACACCACGCATACATAGTATCACTAGCCAGTACACCACGCATACATAGTATCACTAGCCAGTACACCACGCATACATAGTATCACTAGCCAGTACACCACGCATACATAGTATCACTAGCCAGTACACCACACATACATAGTATCACTAGCCAGTACACCACGCATACATAGTATCACTAGCCAGTACACCACGCATACATAGTATCACTAGCCAGTACACCACTGATACATAGTACATCTCATCTCAGCATGCGTTACTGATACACCGTATCACTAGCCAGTACACCACGCATACATAGTATCACTAGCCAGTACACCACTGATACATAGTACATCTCATCTCAGCATGCGTTACTGATACATAGTATCACTAGCCAGTACACCCTGCATACATAGTATCACTAGCCCGTACACCACGCATACATAGTATCACTAGCCAGTACACCACGCATACATAGTATCACTCCTCCCTGCACCACTGATACATAGTACATCTCATCTCAGCATGCCTTACTGATACATAGTATCACTAGCCAGTACACCACGCATACATAGTATCACTAGCCAGTACACCACTGATACATTGTATATCTCATCTCAGCATGCGTTACTGATACATAGTATCACTAGCCAGTACACCACGCATACATAGTATCACTAGCCAGTACACCACGAATACATAGTATCACTCCTCCCTGCACCACTGATACATAGTACATCTCATCTCAGCATGAGTTACTGATAACATAGTATCACTAGCCAGTACACCACGCATACATAGTATCACTAGCCACTACACCACTGACACATAGTACATCTCATCTCAGCATTCCTTACTGATACATAGTATCACTAGCCAGTACACCACGCATACATAGTATAACTAGCCAGTACACCACACATACATAGTATAACTAGCCAGTACACCACGCATACATAGTATCACTAGCCAGTACACCACTGATACATAGTACATCTCATCTCAGCATGCGTTACTGATACATAGTATCACTAGCCAGTACACCACGCATACATAGTATCACTAGCCAGTACACCACTGATACATAGTACATCTCATCTCAGCATGTGTTACTGATACATAGTATCACTAGCCAGTACACCACGCATACATAGTATCACTAGCCAGTACACCACTGACACATAGTACATCTCATCTCAGCATGCGTTACTGATACATAGTATCACTAGCCAGTACACCACGCATACATAGTATCACTAGCCAGTACACCACTGATACATAGTATATCTCATCTCAGCATGCGTTACTGATACATAGTATCACTAGCCAGTACACCACGCATACATAATATCACTAGCCAGTACACCACGCATACATAGTATCACTAGCCAGTACACCACGCATACATAGTATCACTAGCCAGTACACCACGCATACATAGTATCACTAGCCAGTACACCACGCATACATAGTATCACTAGCCAGTACACCACGCATACATAGTATCACTAGCCAGTACACCACGCATACATAGTATCACTAGCCAGTACACCACGCATACATAGTATCACTAGCCAGTACACCACGCATACATAGTATCACTAGCCAGTACACCACGCATACATAGTATCACTAGCCAGTACACCACGCATACATAGTATCACTAGCCAGTACACCACGCATACATAGTATCACTAGCCAGTACACCACTGATACATAGTACATCTCATCTCAGCATGCGTTACTGATACACCGTATCACTAGCCAGTACACCACGCATACATAGTATCACTAGCCAGTACACCACTGATACATAGTACATCTCATCTCAGCATGCGTTACTGATACATAGTATCACTAGCCAGTACACCCTGCATACATAGTATCACTAGCCCGTACACCACGCATACATAGTATCACTAGCCAGTACACCACGCATACATAGTATCACTCCTCCCTGCACCACTGATACATAGTACATCTCATCTCAGCATGCCTTACTGATACATAGTATCACTAGCCCGTACACCACGCATACATAGTATCACTAGCCAGTACACCACTGATACATAGTATATCTCATCTCAGCATGCGTTACTGATACATAGTATCACTAGCCAGTACACCACGCATACATAGTATCACTAGCCAGTACACCACGCATACATAGTATCACTCCTCCCTGCACCACTGATACATAGTACATCTCATCTCAGCATGAGTTACTGATACATAGTATCACTAGCCAGTACACCACGCATACATAGTATCACTAGCCACTACACCACTGATACATAGTACATCTCATCTCAGCATTCCTTACTGATACATAGTATCACTAGCCAGTACACCACGCATACATAGTATAACTAGCCAGTACACCACGCATACATAGTATCACTCCTCCTTGCACCACTGATACATAGTACATCTCAACTCAGCATTCCTTACTGATACATAGTATCACTAGCCAGTACACCACGCATACATAGTATAACTAGCCAGTACACCACGCATACATAGTATCACTAGCCAGTACACCACTGATACATAGTACATCTCATCTCAGCATGCGTTACTGATACATAGTATAACTAGCCAGTACACCACGCATACATAGTATAACTAGCCAGTACACCACGCATACATAGTATCACTAGCCAGTACACCACTGATACATAGTACATCTCATCTCAGCATGCGTTACTGATACATAGTATCACTAGCCAGTACACCACGCATACATAGTATCACTAGCCAGTACACCACTGATACATAGTACATCTCATCTCAGCATGCGTTACTGATACATAGTATCACTAGCCAGTACACCACGCATACATAGTATCACTAGCCAGTACACCACTGACACATAGTACATCTCATCTCAGCATGCGTTACTGATACATAGTATCACTAGCCAGTACACCACGCATACATAATATCACTAGCCAGTACACCACGCATACATAGTATCACTCCTCCCTGCACCACTGATACATAGTACATCTCATCTCAGCATGAGTTACTGATACATAGTATCACTAGCCAGTACACCACGCATACATAGTATCACTAGCCAGTAAACCACGCATACATAGTATCACTCGTCCTTGCACCACTGATACATAGTACATCTCAACTCAGCATTCATTACTGATACATAGTATCACTAGCCAGTACACCACGCATACATAGTATCACTAGCCAGTACACCACTGATACATAGTACATCTCATCTCAGCATGCGTTACTGATACATAGTATCACTAGCCAGTACACCACGCATACATAGTATCACTAGCCAGTACACCACTGATACATAGTACATCTCCTCTCAGCATGCGTTACTGATACATAGTATCACTAGCCAGTACACCACGCATACATAGTATCACTAGCCAGTACACCACTGACACATAGTACATCTCATCTCAGCATGCGTTACTTATACATAGTATCACTAGCCAGTACACCCTGCATACATAGTATCACTAGCCAGTACACCACTGACACATAGTACATCTCATCTCAGCATGCGTTACTTATACATAGTATCACTAGCCAGTACACCACGCATACATAGTATCACTAGCCAGTACACCACGCATACATAGTATCACTCCTCCCTGCACCACTGATACATAGTACATCTCATCTCAGCATGAGTTACTGATACATAGTATCACTAGCCAGTACACCACGCATACATAGTATCACTAGCCAGTAAACCACACATACATAGTATCACTCCTCCCTGCACCACTGATACATAGTACATCTCATCTCAGCATGAGTTACTGATACATAGTATCACTAGCCAGTACACCACGCATACATAGTATCACTAGCCAGTAAACCACACATACATAGTATCACTCCTCCCTGCACCACTGATACATAGTACATCTCAACTCAGCATTCGTTACTGATACATAGTATACCTCATATCCTCACTGCATTACTGATACATAGCATCACTACCGACTGCATTACTGATACATAGTATACCTCATATCCTCCCTGCACCACTCATACATAGTATCACTACCCACTGCATTACTGATACATAGTATACCTCATATCCTCCCTGCATCACTCATACATAGCATCACTACCCACTGCATTACTGATACATAGTATACCTCATATCCTCCCTGCACCACTCATACATAGTATCACTACCCACTGCATTACTGATACATAGTATACCTCATATCCTCCCTGCATCACTCATACATAGCATCACTACCCACTGCATTACTGATACATAGTATACCTCATATCCTCCCTGCACCACTCATACATAGTATCACTACCCACTGCATTACTGATACATAGTATACCTCATATCCTCCCTGCACCACTCATACATAGTATCACTACCCACTGCATTACTGATACATAGTATACCTCATATCCTCCCTGCACCACTCATACATAGTATCACTACCCACTGCATTACTGATACATAGTATACCTCATATCCTCCCTGCATCACTCATACATAGCATCACTACCCACTGCATTACTGATACATAGCATACCTCATATCCTCCCTGCATCACTCATACATAGTATCACTACCCACTGCATTACTGATACATAGCATCACTACCCACTGCATCACTCATACATAGCATCACTACCAACTGCATTACTGATACATAGCATCACTACCCACTGCATTACTGATACATAGCATCACTACCCACTGCATTACTGATACATAGCATCACTACCCACTGCATTACTGATACATAGCATCACTACCCACTGCATTACTGATACATAGCATCACTACCCACTGCATTACTGATACATAGCAGTGCCTTTCTATTCGCACCCCAGCGATCGGGTGTAAATCAGGCACAATGACACGTGGTTTGTTTCATGCTGGAAGAAGCGGAACACAACACATGGGATCATACAGAGGATACACACAACAGGGTACGGTGTATGCATATGCATGATGTGGTATATATAGTGCAGTGCTGACACATGACACGGTACAGTACATGTATGATGTGGTATATAGTGCAGTGCTGACACATGACACGGTACAGTACATGTATGATGTTGCATGTAGTGCATTGCTGACACATGACACGGTACAGAACACATATAATGTGGCATGTAGTGCAGTGCTGGTACATGACATAGGACAGTACACGTATGATTTGGCATGTAGTGCAGTGCTGACACAAGACAGGGTACACGTATGAGGTGGCATGAAGTGCATTGGTGACACATGACACGGTACAGTACACGTATGATTTGGCATGTAGTGCAGTGCTGACACAAGACAGGGTACACGTATGAGGTGGCATGAAGTGCATTGGTGACACATGACACGGTGCAGTACACATATGATGTGGTGTGCAGTGCAGTGCTGACACATGACACGGTACACGTATGATGTAGTGTGTAGTGCAGTGCTGACATTACATGTATGATGGAGCATGTAGTGCATTCCTTGCACATGACACGGTACATTACGCGTATGATGGGAAATGTAGTGCGGTGCTGGCACATGACGTTACAGTACACATATGATGCTGACACATGACATGGTACACATATGACGTAGTGTGTAGTGCATTGCTGACCTTTTGGCTGCAGGACTGCTTTAGATGCAGGAGTTGCGTTAGCGTGTGCTCCCGGATACTGCTCAGCTCCGCCTGCTGCCTCCGCAGTTTGATTAATAAGAGTGTCAGCTCCTCAGGCTGGAGTGCAGCATAAAGAAGCCAGAGACGTCAATGTAAGCAGATTGTTATATGTAATACCAGCAGGGCAGCGTATTGTACATATACTATACAATACACTGACAGGGTTGGGGGGCCCAAGGGCGGGCGGTGGGGTGGAAGGGATGGGGGCCCACAGACAGGCGCTGGCAGGGTAGCTAGGGGGCCACGGGCAAGCGCCAGAGTGGTAGGGTTAGGGGGGCCCCCAGGCGAGCACCGGAGTGGGAGGGTTAGGGGGGGCCCCCGGGCGAGCACCGGAGTGGGAGGGTTAGGGGGGCCCCCGGGCGAGCACCGGAGTGGGAGGGTTAGGGGGGCCCCCGGGCGAGCACCGGAGTGGGAGGGTTAGGGGGGCCCCCGGGCGAGCACCGGAGTGGGAGGGTTAGGGGGGGCCCCCGGGCGAGCACCGGAGTGAGAGGGTTAGGGGGGCCCCCGGGCGAGCACCGGAGTGGGAGGGTTAGGGGGGCCCCCGGGCGAGCACCGGAGTGGGAGGGTTAGGGGGGCCCCCGGGCAAGCACCGGAGTGGGAGGGTTAGGGGGGCCCCCGGGCAAGCACCGGAGTGGGAGGGTTAGGGGGGGCCCCCGGGCAAGCACCGGAGTGGGAGGGTTAGGGGGGCCCCCGGGCGAGCACCGGAGTGGGAGGGTTAGGGGGGGCCCCCGGGCGAGCACCGGAGTGGGAGGGTTAGGGGGGCCCCCGGGCGAGCACCGGAGTGGGAGGGTTAGGGGGGCCCCCGGGCGAGCACCGGAGTGGGAGGGTTAGGGGGGACCCCGGGCGAGCACCGGAGTGGGAGGGTTAGGGGGGGCCCCCGGGCGAGCACCGGAGTGGGAGGGTTAGGGGGGCCCCCGGGCGAGCACCGGAGTGGGAGGGTTAGGGGGGCCCCCGGGCGAGCACCGGAGTGGGAGGGTTAGGGGGGCCCCCGGGCGAGCACCGGAGTGGGAGGGTTAGGGGGGCCCCCGGGCGAGCGCCGGATGAAATACCAATGAAATAACTGCTCTCTCAGACAGTAGGTGACTGCTGTTACTGTAACCATACAACACTTATTGGCCTGAAACATTTATATGTTAATTGCTAATCTACACGTAACGTTGCCACACATAATACATAACACAAGCGCGGCAAAGACCGATATCAGGTTCCCAACATTTGCACGATTTTCTATCCACATGGACACATATTGCGAGCAACCATGCTGGAACGTGGTGAGTGGACCACGCACTTCAATCTGTACGTTCTCTCAGTGTTCTGGAATTAGAGTGTGAGCTCCAATGGGACAGATGTGAATGGCGAAACCTTCTTTGTACAGCGCTGCAGAGTATGTCGGTGCTACAGTATATGTGGAGTAATTGTAGCACAAGCATCATAACTCAGGTCTATAACCACTTCCTGGAGATTAGACAAGAGCCAACAATACCCGCACAACATGGAAATGGATCGGACGGTGAAATAAGGGATTCCCCGCGTCGCCCGGCTTCAGAGATAAAGAGCTCACTCACCGTTTTGCCTTGGAGACCCTGCTGTGTAACCGTCTGTACAGGCAAAGCCACCGGCGCAGATCTTCGGTCAGGAACAAATCCGTGCTGCAGAGACAGAGACACCATGACACCCTGCAGGGCGCGGCACATGTGTGTATGAACACAAATAACACAACACCATGACACTTATGGTACAAATATAATGCCTGCATGTATCACTACCAGAGGGGGCAACAGATCCTGAGAATACACTGCCCTGATCTGCAGTCACTGTGAGGAGCATGTCACTGTGAGCTGTGCTACACATACTGTAAGGAGGAGGAGAATGTCACAGTGAGGAGCTGTGCTACACATACTGTAAGAGGAGTAGAAATTCACTGTGAGGAGCGGTGCTACACGTAAGAGGAGGATAATGTCGCTGTAAGAAGCTGTGCTGCACATAAGAGAAGGAGAATGTCACTGTGAGGAGCTGTGCTACACATACTGTAAGAGGAGGAGAATGTCACAGTGAGGAGCTGTGCTACACATACTGTAAGAGGAGTAGAAATTCACTGTGAGGAGCGGTGCTACACGTAAGAGGAGGATAATGTCGCTGTAAGAAGCTGTGCTGCACATAAGAGAAGGAGAATGTCACTGTGAGGAGCTGTGCTACACATAGGAGGAGGAGAATGTCACTGTGAGGAGCTGTACTACACATATGAGGAGGAGAATGTCACTGAGGAGCTGTGCTACACATAAGAGGAGGATAATGTCACTAAGAAGCTGTGCTGCACATAAGAGAAGGAGAATGTCACTGGGAGGAGCTGTGCTACACATAGGAGGAGGAGTATGTCACTGAGGAGCTGTACTACAAATATGAGGAGGAGAATGTCACTGAGGAGCTGTGCTACACATAAGAGGAGGATAATGTCACTAAGAAGCTGTGCTGCACATAAGAGAAGGAGAATGTCACTGAGGAGCTGTGCTACACATAGGAGGAGGAGAATGTCACTGTGAGGAGCTGTACTACACATATGAGGAGGTGAATGTCACTGAGGAGCTGTGCAACACAGGAGGAGAATGTCACTGTGAGGAGCTGTGCTACACATACTGTAAGAGGAGGAGAATTTCACTGTGAGGAGCTGTGCTACACATAGGAGGAGGAGAATGTCACTATGAGGAGCTGTGCTACACATACTGTAAGAGGATAATGTCATTGAGGAGCTGTGCTACACATAGGAGGAGAATGTCACTGTGAGGAGCTGTGCTACACATAGGAGGAGGAGAAGAATGTCACTGTGAGGAGCTGTGCTACACATAAGAGAAGGAGAATGTCACTGAGGAGCTGTGCTGCACATAAGAGAAGGAGAATGTCACTGTGAGGAGCTGTGCTACACATAGGAGGAGGAGAATGTCACTGTGAGGAGCTGTACTACACATATGAGGAGGAGAATGTCACTGAGGAGCTGTGCTACACATAAGAGAAGGAGAATGTCACTGGGAGGAGTTGTGCAACACAGGAGGAGGTGAATGTCACTGAGGAGCTGTGCAACACAGGAGGAGAATGTCACTGTGAGGAGCTGTGCTACACATACTGTAAGAGGAGGAGAATTTCACTGTGAGGAGCTGTGCTACACATAGGAGGAGAATGTCACTATGAGGAGCTGTGCTACACATACTGTAAGAGGAGAATGTCATTGAGGAGCTGTGCTACACATAGGAGGAGAATGTCACTGTGAGGAGCTGTGCTACACATAGGAGGAGGAGAATGTCACTATGAGGAGCTGTGCTACACATAGGAGGAGGAGAATGTCACTATGAGGAGCTGTGCTACATATACTGTAAGAGGAGAATGTCATTGAGGAGCTGTGCTACACATAGGAGGAGAATGTCACTGTGAGGAGCTGTGCTACACATACTGTAAGAGGAGAATGTCACGGAGAAGATGTGCTACACATAGGAGGAGAATGTCACTGAGGAGCTGTGCTGCACATAAGAGAAGGAGAATGTCACTGAGGAGCTGTGCTACACATAGGAGGAGGAGAATGTCACTGTGAGGAGCTGTACTACACATATGAGGAGGAGAATGTCACTGAGGAGCTGTGCTACACATAAGAGGAGGATAATGTCACTAAGAAGCTGTGCTGCACATAAGAGAAGGAGAATGTCACTGGGAGGAGTTGTGCAACACAGGAGGAGGTGAATGTCACTGAGGAGCTGTGCAACACAGGAGGAGAATGTCACTGTGAGGAGCTGTGCTACACATACTGTAAGAGGAGGAGAATTTCACTGTGAGGAGCTGTGCTACACATAGGAGGAGAATGTCACTATGAGGAGCTGTGCTACACATACTGTAAGAGGAGAATGTCATTGAGGAGCTGTGCTACACATAGGAGGAGAATGTCACTGTGAGGAGCTGTGCTACACATAGGAGGGGGAGAATGTCACTATGAGGAGCTGTGCTACATATACTGTAAGAGGAGAATGTCATTGAGGAGCTGTGCTACACATAGGAGGAGAATGTCACTGTGAGGAGCTGTGCTACACATACTGTAAGAGGAGAATGTCACGGAGAAGATGTGCTACACATAGGAGGAGAATGTCACTGTTAAGAGCTGTGCTACACATACTGTAAGAGGAGGAGAATTTCAATGTGAGGAGCTGTGCTACACATAGGAGGAGGAGAATGTCACTGAGGAGCTGTGCTGCACCTAAGAGGAGGAGAATGTCACTGTGAGATGTGCTACACAGAGGAGAATATCACTGTGAGGAGCTGTACTACACATGAGTAGGAGAATATCACTGTGAGGAGCTGTACTACACATGAGTAGGAGAATATCACTGTGAGGAGCTGTACTACACATGAGTAGGAGAATATCACTGTGAGGAGCTGTACTACACTTGAGTAGGAGAATATCACTGTGAGGAGCTGTGCTACTCATACTGTAAGAAGAGGAGAATTTTACTGTGAGGAGCTGTGCTACACATAGGAGGAGAATGTAACTGTGAGGAGCTGTGGGGCAATCCTGCACAGTACAGAGTATAACACATCCATAGGGAATACCTTATTGGACGGAGCCTTCGGCCTCCGATCTATGGTCAGGTCTCCTCTCTGCACTGGAGAAGACAGCTGTGATCTGTAGGCCCGATGCGGAGAATAGGTGTGATAGCCTGAGATGGAGCCATGGGATGGGGACAGGGGGATGGAGTGTAAGGCCTGCTCGGAGATGTGCACCATAGTCTTCGGGCTGGTCAGAGACGAGTGTCGGCGCAGAGTCGTCTGCTTGTTGTAAAATTGTCTCTGCTGCCATTCGTACAACTGCCACATGGTATCGTCCCGAATGGAGCGCCGCTTCTCGTCATTCGTGGCGGATGCGGGCATCATGCCCGCTGTGCTACACACACTCTCCGGCCGGGTCTTGAGGTTACGTGGCAAAGTTTTATATCCTTCGGGGTAACGTGGCACAATCTGAGTGCGGTAGCTGGGCATATTCCGGGGTAGCGTCTGATAGGACATCACCCTGCGCAGGAAGAGAACGTGGACACTGAGTGATACGGGAACGAGACACACAACGAGCAATGTGACAATATAACACGGACTTACACGCTATTGTCATCCTCTCTCTGCGCTCTTATCCACTGCTCCAGCTGCAACATAGAATTGGTCCTCTGTATGACTCTATCGGCGTCCTCGTGGGGGGCGAAGGTGCGCTGGTTTACCCTGGAATCCGTCTCGGAGTGGTGGCGCTGCCCTTCATGTGTTCTGCTGTCAGGCCCATTCACGTGCGCGGACCTGTAGTCATACTCATAAATGTAGGACTGATGTTTGACGCTGTTTATCTTGGTTAAAGGTCGCTCCTGTCCGTCCTTCTGGAAACCGTATTTCTCCGCCTCCCGCGCCGCTTTCTCCTCCACTTTCCTCACCACGTCCGTACTCCTCAGGGTGTTATTATTCTCAGGCCGAATCAGTAGTCTGTGGTTCCCCAGGTGGTTGGTTTCTTGGGGGGCGAAATCTTCAACTTTGGTAATAATAGCGCTAAACAGAGAGGAGAAAAACCATAGCTATGATACAACGCAGCAATGAGTGTCAGCTCACTGGCCGAGGTCTGTGTCGGACAGAATGACAGATTATAGGGAGAGAGATAAATGCTGCAACGCTACATAGTAACGGGTCAGCTCACTGGCTGAGGTCTGTGCCATGGGTATTATATGGAGAGAGATAAATGCGGGTCAGCTCACTGGCTGAGGTCTGTGCCGGGCAGATTATAGGGAGAGAGATAAATGCTGCAGCGCTACGGAGTAACGGGTCAGCTCACTGGACGAGCTCTGTGCCGGGAGAGATAAATGCTGCAGCACTACGCAGTAACGGGTCAGCTCACTGGCCGAGCTCTGTGCCGGGAGAGAGATAAATGCTGCAGCGCTACGCAGTAACGGGTCAGCTCACTGGCCGAGCTCTGTGCCGGGAGAGAGATAAATGCTGCAGCGCTACGCAGTAACGGGTCAGCTCCCTGGCCGAGCTCTGTGCCGGGAGAGAGATAAATGCTGCAGCGCTATGCAGTAACGGGTCAGCTCACTGGCCGAGGTCTGTGCCGGGAGAGATAAAGGCTGCAGCGCTACGCAGTAACGGGTCAGCTCACTGGCCGAGGTCTGTGCCGGGAGAAAGATAAATGCTGCAGCGCTACGTAGTAATGGGTCAGCTCACTGGCCGAGCTCTGTGCCGGGAGAGAGATAAATGCTGCAGCGCTACGCAGTAACGGGTCAGCTCCCTGGCCGAGGTCTGTGCCGGGAGAGAGATAAATGCTGCAGCGCTACGTAGTAACGGGTCAGCTCCCTGGCCGAGCTCTGTGCCGGGAGAGAGATAAATGCTGCAGCGCTACGCAGTAACGGGTCAGCTCACTGGCCGAGCTCTGTCCCGGGAGAGATAAATGCTGCAGCGCTACGCAGTAACGGGTCAGCTCACTGGCCGAGGTCTGTGCCGGGAGAGAGATAAATGCTGCAGCGCTACGCAGTAACGGGTCAGCTCCCTGGCCGAGCTCTGTGCCGGGAGAGAGATAAATGCTGCAGCGCCACGCAGTAACCGGTCAGCTCCCTGGCGGAGCTCTGTGCCGGGAGAGAGATAAATGCTGCAGCGCTACGTAGTAACGGGTCAGCTCACTGGCCGAGCTCTGTGCCGGGAGAGAGATAAATGCTGCAGCGCTACGTAGTAACGGGTCAGCTCACGGGCCGAGCTCTGTGCCGGGAGAGAGATAAATGCTGCAGCGCTACGCAGTAACGGGTCAGCTCCCTGGCCGAGCTCTGTGCCGGGAGAGAGATAAATGCTGCAGCACTACGCAGTAACGGGTCAGCTCCCTGGCCGAGCTCTGTGCCGGGAGAGAGATACATGCTGCAGCGCTACGTAGTAACGGGTCAGCTCCCTGGCCGAGCTCTGTGCCGGGAGAGAGATAAATGCTGCAGTGCTCACTGGCCGAGCTCTGTGCCGGGAGAGAGATAAATGCTGCAGCGCTACGTAGTAACGGGTCAGCTCCCTGGTCGAGCTCTGTGCCGGGAGAGAGATAAATGCTGCAGCGCTACGCAGTAACGGGTCAGCTCACTGGCCGAGCTCTGTGCCGGGAGAGATAAATGCTGCAGCGCTACGCAGTAACGGGTCAGCTCACTGGCCGAGGTCTGTGCCGGGAGAGAGATAAATGCTGCAGCGCTACACATTAACGGGTCAGCTCCCTGGCTGAGCTATGTGCCGGGAGAGAGATAAATGCTGCAGCGCTACGTAGTAACGGGTCAGCTCCCTGGCCGAGCTCTGTGCCGGGAGAGAGATAAATGCTGCAGCGCTACGTAGTAACGGGTCAGCTCACTGGCCGAGCTCTGTGCCGGGAGAGAGATAAATGCTGCAGCGCTACGCAGTAACGGGTCAGCTCCCTGGCCGAGCTCTGTGCCGGGAGAGAGATACATGCTGCAGCGCTACGCAGTAACGGGTCAGCTCCCTGGCCGAGCTATGTGCCGGGAGAGAGATAAATGCTGCAGCGCTACGCAGTAACGGGTCAGCTCACAGGCGGAGCTCTGTGCCGGGAGAGAGATAAATGCTGCAGCACTACGTAGTAACGGGTAAGCTCACTGGCCGAGCTCTGTGCCGGGAGAGAGATAAATGCTGCAGCGCTACGTAGTAACGGGTCAGCTCACTGGCCGAGCTCTGTGCCGGGAGAGAGATAAATGCTGCAGCGCTACGCAGTAACGGGTCAGCTCCCTGGCCGAGCTCTGTGCCGGGAGAGAGATACATGCTGCAGCGCTACGCAGTAACGGGTCAGCTCCCTGGCCGAGCTATGTGCCGGGAGAGAGATAAATGCTGCAGCGCTACGCAGTAACGGGTCAGCTCACAGGCGGAGCTCTGTGCCGGGAGAGAGATAAATGCTGCAGCACTACGTAGTAACGGGTAAGCTCACTGGCCGAGCTCTGTGCCGGGAGAGAGATAAATGCTGCAGCGCTACGCAGTAACGGGTCAGCTCCCTGGCCGAGCTCTGTGCCGGGAGAGAGATACATGCTGCAGCGCTACGCAGTAACGGGTCAGCTCCCTGGCCGAGCTCTGTGCCGGGAGAGAGATACATGCTGCACACACACACGCTGCCCCGTGGCACATGACGTTCAGCAGCAATATCTGTACCGTTTAGTGGGCTCTGAGTGCACCAGGGCGGCTCCGATCATCACCCTCATCCACAGCTCCATCTCCTTACTGGTGTCAGAGCAGAAGTAATAGGTCCGCATGTTAGAGTGCGCTGCCTGGTACAGAGGACAGAGAGAGGAGGTGATGTGTCTGCGGGGGAAGAGACAGTCCGTCAGTACCTGGTGCATGATATCATGTGATTAATCACACATACAGTAATCAGACCCATGGACATAGATCCAATCAGATCAACTTTATGGTCAAACAAATCAGAAATTTGTTAAATGAAATTCAACGGTACTTGTGTATTATCTGGGCGCCGATGTTGAAATTGTACGCCACTACCTTAAACATGCGATGCGACGTGATTTGACGCGATTTCCCTTGAAGAGAAAATCGTGTCGCATTGTATGCTATTGTATTGTATGCGATGCGATTTTATTATGTACAGGCACGCAGATGCCTGTTTCATATGTGAAATGGCCCCCCAGACCCCATTTTTTATTGTATACCCACCCTGATGGCTAAATGCCCCCATTGTTAAAGCCACCCCACTATCAACACCGACCCGAAGCATGGCGAGCGCAGCGAGGGGCGGCGGTACGCGTCCTCTGACCTTTTCATACCCCCACTATCCACGTCGGCGTGGAGTTGACTTTATATAGCGTGGCGAGCGCAGCGAGCCCTGCGAGGGGACGCATATTACTTCATATGTAATTCGCGTGCGCTCGCCACGCTTCGGGCTCGCTGTGCTCGCCGCACTATATAAAATCAACTCCACGCCGACGTGGATAGTGGGGGTATGAAAAGGTCGGAGGACGCGCACCGCCGCCCCTCGCGGGCTCGATGTGCTCGCCACGCTCAGGGTTGGCGTTGATAGTGGGGTGGCGTTAACAATGGGGGCATTTAGCCATCAGGGTGGGTATACAATTAAAAATGGGGTCTGGGGGGCCATTTCACATATGAAACAGGCATTTACGTGCCGGTTGTAATTCAGCCTATACATAATGCAGTATATAACTTACCAGGGTGACATTTCCAGAAGGTGACACAGTGTAAGTACAGTATATCCGAGTATGGTCCCCGAGACACAGGAACATAAGAGGGAAACAGGAGAAATATATACATGAAGTTATATAGCAGCAATGCAGCTGTATAAGGTACATTAGTATCTGGTGTATTACGCTGCGGGTGGGGCGGGTAATGCCAGTTAGCAGCTGAATAAGGTACATTAGTATCTGGTGTATTACGCTGCGCGTGGGGTGGGTAATGCCAGTTAGCAGCTGTACAAGGTACATTAGTATCTGGTGTATTACGCTGCGCGTGGGGCGGGTAATGTCAGTTAGCAGCTGTATAAGGTACATTAGTATCTGGTGTATTACGCTGCGCGTGGGGCGGGTAATGCCAGTTAGCAGCTGTATAAGGTACATTAGTATCTGGTGTATTACGCTGCGCGTGGGGCGGGTAATGTCAGATAGCAGCTGTATAAGGTACATTAGTATCTGGTGTATTACGCTGCGCGTGGGGCGGGTAATGCCAGTTAGCAGCTGTATAAGGTACATTAGTATCTGGTGTATTACGCTGCGCGTGGGGCGGGTAATGTCAGTTAGCAGCTGTATAAGGTACATTAGTATCTGGTGTATTACGCTGCGCGTGGGGCGGGTAATGCCAGTTAGCAGCTGTATAAGGTACATTAGTATCTGGTGTATTACGCTGCGCGTGGGGCGGGTAATGCCAGTTAGCAGCTGTATAAGGTACATTAGTATCTGGTGTATTACGCTGCGCGTGGGGCGGGTAATGCCAGTTAGCAGCTGTATAAGGTACATTAGTATCTGGTGTATTACGCTGCGCGTGGGGCGGGTAATGCCAGTTAGCAGCTGTATAAGGTACATTAGTATCTGGTGTATTACGCTGCGCGTGGGGCGGGTAATGCCAGTTAGCAGCTGTATAAGGTACATTAGTATCTGGTGTATTACGCTGCGCGTGGTGGGGGTAATGCCAGTTAGCAGCTGTATAAGGTACATTAGTATCTGGTGTATTACGCTGCGCGTGGGGCGGGTAATGCCAGTTAGCAGCTGTATAAGGTACATTAGTATCTGGTGTATTACGCTGCGCGTGGGGTGGGTAATGCCAGTTAGCAGCTGTACAAGGTACATTAGTATCTGGTGTATTACGCTGCGCGTGGGGCGGGTAATGCCAGTTAGCAGCTGTATAAGGTACATTAGTATCTGGTGTATTACGCTGCGCGTGGGGCGGGTAATGCCAGTTAGCAGCTGTATAAGGTACATTAGTATCTGGTGTATTACGCTGCGCGTGGGGCGGGTAATGCCAGTTAGCAGCTGTATAAGGTACATTAGTATCTGGTGTATTACGCTGCGCGTGGGATGGGTAATGTCAGTTAGCAGCTGTATAAGGTACATTAGTATCTGGTGTATTACGCTGCGCGTGGGGCGGGTAATGCCAGTTAGCAGCTGTATAAGGTACATTAGTATCTGGTGTATTACGCTGCGCGTGGGGCGGGTAATGCCAGTTAGCAGCTGTATAAGGTACATTAGTATCTGGTGTATTACGCTGCGCGTGGGGCGGGTAATGCCAGTTAGCAGCTGTATAAGGTACATTAGTATCTGGTGTATTACGCTGCGCGTGGGGCGGGTAATGCCAGTTAGCAGCTGTATAAGGTACATTAGTATCTGGTGTAATACGCTGCGCATGGGGCGGGTAATGCCAGTTAGCAGCTGTATAAGGTACATTAGTATCTGGTGTATTACGCTGCGCATGGGGTGGGTAATGCCAGTTAGCAGCTGTATAAGGCACATTAGTATCTGGTGTATTACGCTGCGCATGGGGTGGGTAATGTCAGTTAGCAGCTGTATAAGGTACATTAGTATCTGGTGTATTACGCTGCGCGTGGGGCGGGTAATGCCAGTTAGCAGCTGTATAAGGTACATTAGTATCTGGTGTATTACGCTGCGCGTGGGGCGGGTAATGCCAGTTAGCAGCTGTATAAGGTACATTAGTATCTGGTGTATTACGCTGCGCGTGGGGCGGGTAATGCCAGTTAGCAGCTGTATAAGGTACATTAGTATCTGGTGTATTACGCTGCGCGTGGGGCGGGTAATGTCAGTTAGCAGCTGTATAAGGTACATTAGTATCTGGTGTATTACGCTGCGCGTGGGGCGGGTAATGCCAGTTAGCAGCTGTATAAGGTACATTAGTATCTGGTGTATTACGCTGCGTGTGGGGCGGGTAATGCCAGTTAGCAGCTGTATAAGGCACATTAGTATCTGGTGTATTACGCTATGCATGGGGGGGTAATGCCAGTTAGCAGCTGTATAAGGTACATTAGTATCTGGTGTATTACGCTGCGCGTGGGGCGGGTAATGCCAGTTAGCAGCTGTATAAGGCACATTAGTATCTGGTGTATTACGCTGCGCGTGGGGCGGGTAATGCCAGTTAGCAGCTGTATAAGGCACATTAGTATCTGGTGTATTACGCTGCGCATGGGGCGGGTAATGCCAGTTAGCAGCTGTATAAGGTACATTAGTATCTGGTGTATTACGCTGCGCGTGGGGCGGGTAATGCCAGTTAGCAGCTGTATAAGGTACATTAGTATCTGGTGTATTACGCTGCGCGTGGGGCGGGTAATGTCAGTTAGCAGCTGTATAAGGTACATTAGTATCTGGTGTATTACGCTGCGCGTGGGGTGGGTAATGCCAGTTAGCAGCTGTATAAGGAACATTCGTACCTGGTGTATTACGCTGCGCGTGGGGCAGGTAATGCCAGTTAGCAGCTGTATAAGGTACATTAGTATCTGGTGTTTTACGCTCGTGGGGCGGGTAATGCCAGTTAGCAGCTGTATAAGGTACATTAGTATCTGGTGTATTACGCTGCGCGTGGGGTGGGTAATGCCAGTTAGCAGCTGTATAAGGTACATTAGTATCTGGTGTATTACGCTGCGCGTGGGGGGGGGTAATGCCAGTTAGCAGCTGTATAAGGTACATTAGTATCTGGTGTATTATGCTGCGCGTGGGGGGGGTAATGCCAGTTAGCAGCTGTACAAGGTACATTAGTATCTGGTGTATTACGTTGCGCGTGGGGCGGGTAATGCCAGTTAGCAGCTGTATAAGGTACATTAGTATCTGGTGTATTACGCTGCGCGTGGTGCGGGTAATGCCAGTTAGCAGCTGTATAAGGTACATTAGTATCTGGTGTATTACGCTGCGCATGGGGTGGGTAATGCCAGTTATGAGCAGCTATAGGAATATACACGTGACAGTGACCGGTTACTGGCGGTCTCACCTTGAAGGCGTGCATGCGGTTTATGTGGTCTTCTGGCGATACCACCGATATCTGGAAGCTCGGAAGCAGAATGCTGCCCAGGACGCCCTCCTCCTTCTCATCTGCCAGAACGAGGTATCATCAGTGCCCGCAGCAAACCCTTATTATACCAGAGATACAGCAAGGACGGGTCTCCCCTCACACCAGCCCGGAAACACCGGGGGTCTCCCCTCACACCAGCCCGGAAACACCGGGGGTCTCCCCTCACACCAGCCCGGAAACACCGGGGGTCTCCTCTCACACCAGCCCGGAAACACCGGGGGTCTCCTCTCACACCAGCCCGGAAACACCGGGGGTCTCCCCTCACACCAATCCAGTTATTGGAAACAGAAGATAACAATGTGACCTCAGTGACCAGGTGCCATGGCCAGCAATGTGACCTCAGTGGCCAGGTGCCGTGGCCAGCAATGTGACCTCAGTGGCCAGGTGCCGTGGCCAGCAATGTGACCTCAGTGGTTAGGTGCCGTGGCCAGCAATGTGACCTCAGCGACCAGGTGCCGTGGCCAGCAATGTGACCTCAGCGACCAGGTGCCGTGGCCAGCAATGTGACCTCAGTGACCAGGTGCCGTGGCCAGCAATGTGACCTCAGCGACCAGGTGCCGTGGCCAGCAATGTGACCTCAGTGACCAGGTGCCGTGGCCAGCAATGTGACCTCAGCGACCAGGCGCCGTGGCCGGCAATGTGAACTCAGCGACCAGGTGCCGTGGCCAGCAATGTGACCTCAGTGGCTAGGTGCCATGGCCAGCAATGTGACCTCAGTGGCCAGGTGCCATGGCCAGCAATGTGACCTCAGTGGCCAGGTGCCGTGGCCAGCAATGTGACCTCAGTGGCCAGGTGCCGTGGCCAGCAATGTGACCTCAGTGGCCAGGTGCCATGGCCAGCAATGTGACCTCAGTGACCAGGTGCCGTGGCCAGCAATATGACCTCAGTGGCCAGGTGCCGTGGCCAGCAATGTGACCTCAGTGACCAGGTGCCGTGGCCAGCAATGTGACCTCAGTGACCAGGTGCCGTGGCCAGCAATGTGACCTCAGTGACCAGGTGCCGTGGCCAGCAATGTGACCTCAGTGGCCAGGTGCCGTGGCCAGCAATGTGACCTCAGTGGCCAGGTGCCGTGGCCAGCAATGTGACCTCAGTGGCCAGGTGCCGTGGCCAGCAATGTGACCTCGGAGCGCTTACCTCTGTAATAGAACAGACACAGGTCACACAACACGAACCAGCGTTTCTTCCACAGCTTCATTCCCGAATTTGCCTGGTGAAAAAACATAGGACGCGATTACATAGCGCAGAGCACACTGTCACTATACAATAAGTAAAAGCGTTATTCTATACTGGATCCAAGGACACCAGGTCCCGGATCCTGCTCACCTGGGGCCCTCAGGACACTACAGTATGTGCCGGCGTGTGCTCATAGGGGCCCTCAGGATAGCAGGTCCTGGATGCTGCTTACCAGGGGCCCTCAGGACACCAGGTCCCGGATGCTGCTCACCGGGGGGCTCTAAGGATAGCAGGTCCTGGACGCAGGTCACCAGGGGCCCTCAGAACACCAGGTCGAGGATGCTCACCGGTGGCCCCCAGGACACAAAGGAACAGTGCTGACAGCAACAGAACAAGCGATATGTTTCAGCATATACTGCAGCGCTGTATTACAGGATCTGTGTACAGAGCACTAACACTATATGGTAACAGTGCTGACAGTGTAACAGAACAAGCGATATGTCACCAGCATATACTGCAGCGCTGTATTACAGGATCTGTGTACAGAGCACTAACACTCTATGGTAACAGTGCTGACAGCAACAGAACAAGCGATATATCACCAGCATATACTGCAGCGCTGTATTGCGGGATGTGTATACAGAGCACTAACACTCTATGGTAACAGTGCTGACAGCAGCAGAACAGGCTGTGTTACCGTACCTGGCCCTGTGACCGGAAGCACCGCCTTCCTGCACCCCCTCATTTTTGGGGGGTCCCACACTTTCAGAGTACAATCATCACTGATTGGTCCAGTCAGCCAGCAACAGACTGCGCAGCAACATGGCGCCACCAGCAATTGGAAGCATTCGCCGTCCAGTCACTGTGTGGCTGCTGCGGCACAGCTTGGCTGGTCGCTCCAGCAGATGAAGCCTGCCAGATGAGGAGAAGCTGGGTGATTATTCCAGCAACTGAATTATCTCATTCATCAGATGGGTATGGCATAGTGGGAACCAGTTACAATCCCGACGTTCAAAATCCCCACGCTGAAATCCCGTCCACGACACCCACAGAGGGAGAATAAATTAGTGTGCCGAGCATAGCGAGGCACCGGGCCCGCTGCGTGGAGAGCATGTCGGCGGGATTCCGACCGCCGGGATTTAGTACCAATCCCGTTACAGGCATGGGCCAGCCATGAGTTACAGGAATTTTGTTTTTGGCATCTGAGTTCCCTGCCGACATCACCCTTTGGTTACGGCATCTATTCCCGAGTTCCCTGCCGACATCACCCTTTGGTTATGGCATCTATTCCCCGAGTTCCTGCCAACATCACCCTTTGGTTACGGCATCTATTCCCGAGTTCCCTGCCGACATCCCCCTTTGGTTACGGCATCTATTCCCCGAGTTCCCTGCCGACATCACCCTTTGGTTACGGCATCTATTCCCGAGTTCCCTGCCGACATCACCCTTTGGTTACGGCATCTATTCCCCAAGTTCCCTGCCAACATCCCCCTTTGGTTACGGCATCTATTCCCCGAGTTCCCTGCCGACATCCCCCTTTGGTTACGGCATCTATTCCCCGAGTTCCCTGCCGACATCACCCTTTGGTTACGGCATCTATTCCCGAGTTCCCTGCCGACATCACCCTTTGGTTACGGCATCTATTCCCGAGTTCCCTGCCGACATCACCCTTTGGTTCCGGCATCTATTCCCCGAGTTCCTGCCGACATCATCCTTTGGTTACGGCATCTATTCCCCGAGTTTCCTGCCGACATCCCCCTTTGGTTACGGCATCTATTCCCCGAGTTCCCTGACGACATCATCCTTTGGTTACGGCATCTATTCCCCGAGTTTCCTGCCGACATCACCCTTTGGTTACGGCATCTATTCCTCGTGTCTCCTGCAGACATCACCCTTTGGTTACGGCATCTATTCCCCGAGTTCCCTGCCGACATCACCCTTTGGTTCCGGCATCTATTCCCTGAGTTCCTGCCGACATCATCCTTTGGTTACGGCATCTATTCCCGAGTTCCCTGCCGACATCACCCTTTGGTTACGGCATCTATTCCCGAGTTCCCTGCCGACATCACCCTTTAGTTACAGCATCTATTCCTCCAGGTTCCCTGCCGACATCACCCTTTGGTTACAGCATCTATTTCTCCAGGTTCCCTGCCGACATCACCCTTTGGTTACGGAATCTATTCCCCGAGTTCCCTGCCGACATCGTCCTTTGGTTACGGCATCTATTCCCCGAGTTCCCTGCCGACATCACCCTTTGGTTACGGCATCTATTCCAGAGTTCCCTGCCGACATCACCCTTTGGTTACGGCATCTATTCCCGAGTTCCCTGCCGACATCACCCTTTGGTTACAACGGTTATTCCCCCAGGTTCCCTGCCGACATCGTCCTTTGGTTACGGCATCTATTCCCGAGTTCCCTGCCGACATCACCCTTTGGTTACGGCATCTATTCCCGAGTTCCCTGCCGACATCACCCTTTGGTTAAGGCATCTATTCCCGAGTTCCCTGCCGACATCACCCTTTGGTTATGGCATCTATTCCAGACTTCCCTGCCGACATCACCCTTTGGTTACGGCATCTATTCCAGAGTTCCCTGCCGACATCACCCTTTGGTTACGGCATCTATTCCAGAGTTCCCTGCCGGCATCACCCTTTGGTTACGGCATCTATTCCCCCAGGTTCCCTGCCGACATCACCCTTTGGTTACGGCATCTATTGCCGAGTTCCCTGCCGACATCGTCCCTTGGGTACGGTGGTTATTCCCTCAAGTTCCCTGCCGACATCATCCTTTGGTTACAATGGTTATTCCCCCAGGTTCTCTGCCGACATCGTCCTTTGGTTACGGCATCTATTCTCCGAGTTCCCTGCCGGCATCACCCTTTGGTTACGGCATCTATTCCCGAGTTCCCTGCCGACATCCCACTTTGGTTACGGCATCTATTCCCCGAGTTCCCTGCCGACATCACCTTGGTTATTGCTTGTTCACCGAGGCTACTACCGAATGCACAGCAGAAGATGGGGATAACAGAAAAGAAAGTGAGGGTAACGTAAAGTTATCCTTTTTAGAGGCGCTCGATAAATGAGCTGTATCACACAAGCTGCAGCAGTGTTAAGAGGTTGTCAGCCTCCAATTTGATCGAGAGAAAAAAAAAAGGGGGGGTTTTGCTGCGCTTTTTTGAAGTAGATAAATTTATTAAACAATATTATTCGACACAATTTAAAAATATATATTCTACACAATTTAAAAAATAACAATAAAAATGGAAAATAAAAAATGAGGTATATAAGGTGCGTGATTGTTTAAAGAAATTTCTCTTGGTTATTTCACATAATAAGGTGCAATTAGGTAGCAGTATAGTCACCCGTAACCGGTTACCAGGTATAGGTCCGTTCTTTTGGGACAAAGTAGGTTCTTGGACTGGGTTGTTAGTTCCCCCTTGGCACTTTGTAAATCTGCAGGAGTCCTTTATGGATTTGGCGACAGGTTGTGTTCCTGTGAGTTGGCAGTTGGCTGTATGGGGTCAGCAAGCTGGATATGCCTCTCTCTCTTATTGCCCAGGTTCCAAAGGTATGGCTCCAAATTTTCAGCAAATAAAGTGCTAGTGCAGGAAAAATTGTAGGTCCAAGGGTAGGTGGTATGGTGACTCAAATTGTTAGCTGCTGGCACCTGTTCACCGGTGAACAGGTGCCAGCAGCTAACAATTTGAGTCACCATACCACCTACCCTTGGACCTACAATTTTTCCTGCACTAGCACTTTATTTGCTGAAAATTTGGAGCCATACCTTTGGAACCTGGGCAATAAGAGAGAGAGGCATATCCAGCTTGCTGACCCCATACAGCCAACTGCCAACTCACAGGAACACAACCTGTCGCCAAATCCATAAAGGACTCCTGCAGATTTACAAAGTGCCAAGGGGGAACTAACAACCCAGTCCAAGAACCTACTTTGTCCCAAAAGAACGGACCTATACCTGGTAACCGGTTACGGGTGACTATACTGCTACCTAATTGCACCTTATTATGTGAAATAACCAAGAGAAATTTCTTTAAACAATCACGCACCTTATATACCTCATTTTTTATTTTCCATTTTTATTGTTATTTTTTAAATTGTGTAGAATATATATTTTTAAATTGTGTCGAATAATATTGTTTAATAAATTTATCTACTTCAAAAAAGCGCAGCAAAACCCCCCCTTTTTTTTTTCTCTCGATGGGGATAACAGGACTGGCTGAGTGCCTGATACAGAGGGGGCCGGCACAGAGAGGGCCGGCACAGAGGGGGCCGGCACAGAGGGGGCCGGCATATTCATTACTACCTTCTCCTTTATGTGTGAGCAACTGCAGAACTGACCGGCCATGTACATGGCATGTAATAATGTCACACAACATACTGTACGTGTGACACAGATTTGGGTCGGTACCTTCTTGTACAGCCAGCCGCGCATGATCACAGGGGCATTCGGGTTCCTCTTTATAGAATTGGACCTTTTCCCAAAGTTGTGCAGCTTTCCAGAGGATCTTGAGGTCTGTTAGTAGAAAAATGCAAAAAACACACATTACAAAACAACCCAGATATTGTATAAAATACATAGACAGAGAGCGCCAATGTACAGAGAGGGGCGGTCTGTAACGCACAGGTAGGAGCGCCAATGTACAGAGAGGGGCGGTCTGTAACGCACAGGTAGGAGCGCCAATGTACAGAGAGGGGCGGTCTGTAACGCACAGGTAGGGGCGCCATTGTACAGAGAGGGGCGGTCTGTAACGCACAGGTAGAGGCGCCAATGTACAGAGAGGGGAGGTCTGTAACGCACAGGTAGGAGCGCCAATGTACAGAGAGGGGAGGTCTGTAACGCACAGGTAGTAGCGCCATTGTACCGAGAGGGGAGGTCTGTAACGCACAGGTAGGAGCGCCAATGTACAGAGAGGGGAGGTCTGTAACGCACAGGTAGGGGCGCCGTTGTACAGAGAGGGGCGGTCTGTAACGCACAGGTAGAGGCGCCAATGTACAGAGAGGGGAGGTCTGTAATGCACAGGTAGGAGCGCCAATGTACAGAGAGGGGAGGCCTGTAACGCACAGGTAGTAGCGCCATTGTACCGAGAGGGGAGGTCTGTAACGCACAGGTAGGAGCGCCATTGTACAGAGAGGGGAGGTCTGTAACGCACAGGTAGGGGCGCCATTGTACAGAGAGGGGAGGTCTGTAACGCACAGGTAGGAGCGCCATTGTACCGAGAGGGGAGGTCTGTAACGCACAGGTAGTAGCGCCATTGTACCGAGAGGGGAGGTCTGTAACGCACAGGTAGGAGCGCCAATGTACAGAGAGGGGAGGTCTGTAACGCACAGGTAGGGGCGCCGTTGTACAGAGAGGGGCGGTCTGTAACGCACAGGTAGAGGCGCCAATGTACAGAGAGGGGAGGTCTGTAATGCACAGGTAGGAGCGCCAATGTACAGAGAGGGGAGGCCTGTAACGCACAGGTAGTAGCGCCATTGTACCGAGAGGGGAGGTCTGTAACGCACAGGTAGGAGCGCCAATGTACAGAGAGGGGAGGTCTGTAACGCACAGGTAGGGGCGCCATTGTACAGAGAGGGGAGGTCTGTAACGCACAGGTAGGAGCGCCATTGTACCGAGAGGGGAGGTCTGTAACGCACAGGTAGGAGCGCCAATGTACAGAGAGGGGAGGTCTGTAACGCACAGGTAGAGGCGCCATTGTACCGAGAGGGGAGGTCTGTAACGCACAGGTAGGAGCGCCAATGTACAGAGAGGGGAGGTCTGTAACGCACAGGTAGGGGCGCCGTTGTACAGAGAGGGGCGGTCTGTAACGCACAGGTAGGAGCGCCATTGTACAGAGAGGGGCGGTCTGTAACGCACAGGTAGGAGCGCCATTGTACAGAGAGGGGAGACCTGTAACGCACAGGTAGTAGCGCCATTGTACAGAGAGGGGAGACCTGTAACGCACAGGTAGGAGCGCCATTGTACAGAGAGGGGCGGTCTGTAACGCACAGGTAGGAGCGCCATTGTACAGAGAGGGGCGGTCTGTAACGCACAGGTAGGAGCGCCATTGTACAGAGATGGGTGGTCTGTAACGCACAGGTAGGAGCGCCGTTGTACAGAGAGGGGAGGTCTGTAACGCACAGGTAGGAGCGCCATTGTACAGAGAGGGGCGGTCTGTAACGCACAGGTAGGAGCGCCATTGTACAGAGAGGGGCGGTCGGTAACGCACAGGTAGTAGCGTCATTGTACAGAAAGGGGCGGTCTGTAACGCACAGGTAGGGGCGCCGTTGTACCGAGAGGGGCGGTCTGTAACGCACAGGTAGAGGCGCTGTTGTACAGAGAGGGGCGGTCTGTAATGCACAGGTAGGAGCGCCGTTGTACAGAGAGGGGCGGTCTAACGCACAGGTAGGAGCGCCATTGTACAGAGAGGGGCGGTCTGTAACGCACAGGTAGGAGCGCCATTGTACAGAGAGGGGAGGTCTGTAACGCACAGGTAGGAGCGCCATTGTACAGAGAGGGGAGGTCTAAAACGCACAGGTAGGAGCGCCATTGTACAGAGAGGGGAGGTCTGTAACTCACAGGTAGGAGCGCCTTTGTACAGAGAGGGGAGGTCTGTAACTCACAGGTAGGAGCGCCATTGTACAGAGAGGGGAGGTCTGTAACTCACAGGTAGGAGCGCCATTGTACAGAGAGGGGAGGTCTGTAACGCACAGGTAGGAGCGCCATTGTACAGAGAGGGGAGACCTGTAACGCACAGGTAGGAGCGCCATTGTACAGAGAGGGGAGGTCTGTAACGCACAGGTAGGAGCGCCATTGTACAGAGAGGGGCGGTCTGTAACGCACAGGTAGGAGCGCCATTGTACAGAGAGGGGCGGTCTGTAACGCACAGGTAGGCGCGCCATTGTACAGAGAGGGGAGGTCTGTAACGCACAGGTAGGAGCGCCATTGTACAGAGAGGGGCGGTCTGTAACGCACAGGTAGGAGCGCCATTGTACAGAGAGGGGCGGTCTGTAACGCACAGGTAGGAGCGCCATTGTACAGAGAGGGGAGGTCTGTAACGCACAGGTAGAGGCGCCGTTGTACAGAGAGGGGCGGTCTGTAACGCACAGGTAGGAGCGTCATTGTACAGAAAGGGGCGGTCTGTAACGCACAGGTAGAGGCGCCATTGTACAGAGAGGGGAGGTCTGTAACGCACAGGTAGGAGCGTCATTGTACAGAGAGGGGCGGTCTGTAACGCACAGGTAGGGGCGCCGTTGTACCGAGAGGGGCGGTCGGTAACGCACAGGTAGTAGCGTCATTGTACCGAGAGGGGCGGTCGGTAACGCACAGGTAGTAGCGTCATTGTACAGAAAGGGGCGGTCTGTAACGCACAGGTAGGGGCGCCGTTGTACCGAGAGGGGCGGTCTATAACGCACAGGTAGAGGCGCTGTTGTACAGAGAGGGGCGGTCTGTAACGCACAGGTAGGAGCGCCATTGTACAGAGAGGGGCGGTCTGTAACGCACAGGTAGAGGCGCCATTGTACAGAGAAGGGAGGTCTGTAACGCACAGGTAGAGGCGCCGTTGTACAGAGAGGGGCGATCTGTAACACACAGGTAGGAGCACCATTGTACAGAGAGGGGCGGTCTGTAACGCACAGGTAGTAGCGCCATTGTACAGAGAGGGGAGGTCTGTAACGCACAGGTAGAGGCGCCGTTGTACAGAGAGGGGCGGTCTGTAACGCACAGGTAGGAGCGTCATTGTACAGAGAGGGGCGGTCTGTAACGCACAGGTAGGGGCGCCGTTGTACCGAGAGGGGCGGTCGGTAACGCACAGGTAGTAGCGTCATTGTACAGAAAGGGGCGGTCTGGAACGCACAGGTAGGGGCGCCGTTGTACCGAGAGGGGCGGTCTGTAATGCACAGGTAGGAGCGCCATTGTACAGAGAGGGGCGGTCTGTAACGCACAGGTAGGGGCACCATTGTACAGAGAGGGGCGGTCTGTAACGCACAGGTAGAGGCGCCGTTGTACAGAGAAGGGAGGTCTGTAACGCACAGGTAGAGGCGCCGCTGTACAGAGAGGGGCGGTCTGTAACACACAGGTAGGAGCGCCATTGTACAGAGAGGGGCGGTCTGTAACGCACAGGTAGGAGCGCCATTGTACAGAGAGGGGAGGTCTGTAACGCACAGGTAGAGGCGCCGTTGTACAGAGAGGGGCGGTTTGTAACGCACAGGTAGTAGCGCCATTGTACAGAGAGGGGAGGTCTGTAACGCACAGGTAGGAGCGCCATTGTACAGAGAGGGGAGGTCTGTAACGCACAGGTAGGAGCGCCGTTGTACAGAGAGGGGCGGTGTGTAACGCACAGGTAGGGGCGCCGTTGTACAGAGAGGGGCGGCCTGTAACACACAGGTAGGGGCGCCGTTGTACAGAGAGGGGCGGTCTGTAACGCACAGGTAGTAGCGCCGTTGTACAGAGAGGGGCGGTCTGTAACGCACAGGTAGGAGCGCCATTGTACAGAGAGGGGAGGTCTGTAACGCACAGGTAGGGGCGCCGTTGTACAGAGAGGGGCGGTCTAACGCACAGGTAGGAGCGCCATTGTACAGAGAGGGGCGGTCTGTAACGCACAGGTAGGAGCGCCGTTGTACAGAGAGGGGCGGTCTGTAACACACAGGTAGGGGCGCCGTTGTACAGAGAGGGGCGGTCTGTAACGCACAGGTAGTAGCGCCGTTGTACAGAGAGGGGCGGTCTGTAACGCACAGGTAGGAGCGCCATTGTACAGAGAGGGGAGGTCTGTAACGCACAGGTAGGGGCGCCGTTGTACAGAGAGGGGCGGTCTGTAACGCACAGGTAGAGGCGCCGTTGTACAGAGAGGGGCGGTCTGTAACGCACACAGGTAGGAGCGCTGTTGTACAGAGAAGGGAGGTCTGTAACGCACAGGTAGGAGCGCCGTTGTACAGAGAAGGGAGGTCTGTAACGCACAGGTAGAGGCGCCGTTGTACCGAGAGGGGTGGTCTGTAACACACAGGTAGGAGCGCCATTGTACAGAGAGGGGCGGTCTGTAACGCACAGGTAGGAGCACCAACGTACAGAGAGGGGCGGTCTGTAACGCACAGGTAGTAGCGTCATTGTACCGAGAGGGGCGGTCGGTAACGCACAGGTAGTAGCGTCATTGTACAGAAAGGGGCGGTCTGTAACGCACAGGTAGGGGCGCCGTTGTACCGAGAGGGGCGGTCTATAACGCACAGGTAGAGGCGCTGTTGTACAGAGAGGGGCGGTCTGTAACGCACAGGTAGGAGCGCCATTGTACAGAGAGGGGCGGTCTGTAACGCACAGGTAGAGGCGCCATTGTACAGAGAAGGGAGGTCTGTAACGCACAGGTAGAGGCGCCGTTGTACAGAGAGGGGCGATCTGTAACACACAGGTAGGAGCACCATTGTACAGAGAGGGGCGGTCTGTAACGCACAGGTAGTAGCGCCATTGTACAGAGAGGGGAGGTCTGTAACGCACAGGTAGAGGCGCCGTTGTACAGAGAGGGGCGGTCTGTAACGCACAGGTAGGAGCGTCATTGTACAGAGAGGGGCGGTCTGTAACGCACAGGTAGGGGCGCCGTTGTACCGAGAGGGGCGGTCGGTAACGCACAGGTAGTAGCGTCATTGTACAGAAAGGGGCGGTCTGGAACGCACAGGTAGGGGCGCCGTTGTACCGAGAGGGGCGGTCTGTAATGCACAGGTAGGAGCGCCATTGTACAGAGAGGGGCGGTCTGTAACGCACAGGTAGGGGCACCATTGTACAGAGAGGGGCGGTCTGTAACGCACAGGTAGAGGCGCCGTTGTACAGAGAAGGGAGGTCTGTAACGCACAGGTAGAGGCGCCGCTGTACAGAGAGGGGCGGTCTGTAACACACAGGTAGGAGCGCCATTGTACAGAGAGGGGCGGTCTGTAACGCACAGGTAGGAGCGCCATTGTACAGAGAGGGGAGGTCTGTAACGCACAGGTAGAGGCGCCGTTGTACAGAGAGGGGCGGTTTGTAACGCACAGGTAGTAGCGCCATTGTACAGAGAGGGGAGGTCTGTAACGCACAGGTAGGAGCGCCATTGTACAGAGAGGGGAGGTCTGTAACGCACAGGTAGGAGCGCCGTTGTACAGAGAGGGGCGGTGTGTAACGCACAGGTAGGGGCGCCGTTGTACAGAGAGGGGCGGCCTGTAACACACAGGTAGGGGCGCCGTTGTACAGAGAGGGGCGGTCTGTAACGCACAGGTAGTAGCGCCGTTGTACAGAGAGGGGCGGTCTGTAACGCACAGGTAGGAGCGCCATTGTACAGAGAGGGGAGGTCTGTAACGCACAGGTAGGGGCGCCGTTGTACAGAGAGGGGCGGTCTAACGCACAGGTAGGAGCGCCATTGTACAGAGAGGGGCGGTCTGTAACGCACAGGTAGGAGCGCCGTTGTACAGAGAGGGGCGGTCTGTAACACACAGGTAGGGGCGCCGTTGTACAGAGAGGGGCGGTCTGTAACGCACAGGTAGTAGCGCCGTTGTACAGAGAGGGGCGGTCTGTAACGCACAGGTAGGAGCGCCATTGTACAGAGAGGGGAGGTCTGTAACGCACAGGTAGGGGCGCCGTTGTACAGAGAGGGGCGGTCTGTAACGCACAGGTAGAGGCGCCGTTGTACAGAGAGGGGCGGTCTGTAACGCACACAGGTAGGAGCGCTGTTGTACAGAGAAGGGAGGTCTGTAACGCACAGGTAGGAGCGCCGTTGTACAGAGAAGGGAGGTCTGTAACGCACAGGTAGAGGCGCCGTTGTACCGAGAGGGGTGGTCTGTAACACACAGGTAGGAGCGCCATTGTACAGAGAGGGGCGGTCTGTAACGCACAGGTAGGAGCACCAACGTACAGAGAGGGGCGGTCTGTAACGCACAGGTAGGAGCGCCATTGTACAGAGAGGGGTGGTCTGTAACGCACAGGTAGGGGCGCCATTGTACAGAGAGGGGAGGTCTGTAACGCACAGGTAGGAGCGCCATTGTACAGAGAGGGGAGGTCTGTAACGCACAGGTAGAGGCGCCGTTGTACCGAGAGGGGTGGTCTGTAACGCACAGGTAGTAGCGCCATTGTCTTGAGGTTACAGTACATGATCTCTTCTGCACTTTCTCTCTGTGTAACTGGGGTGTTTCCGCACACATGGGAAGGGCTGTCTGGGGTTAATCATTTCCTCATGACAGCACAGGTTACACAATACAGTTGTACCGCAGTAAGTGAATTGGGAAGACAGCGGGAAAGGTTATATACAGCCCGATCCACATTAATGCAGCTCCAGCCTAATCCATCAGTAATGGAGTCTTTATATGAGGACTCCAGGACACCGTACAGAATGTAATGCTGGGATGAGGGGGAGGGAAGTGTAGGAGACATACACACAATATAGGGAACAGCACCATAGGAGACCAGTGTACAGCAATTACACAGTGTGTGCAGAGATGGCAGTGGGCGAATCGCAGCGCTCAGTAACTCAGGGCATGACGTAACCCTCTGCACATCACTGTGTGGCTGTCTAGTGGACAGCGCTCTCCACAGCTCGTGACTAGCCGGGGGGACGCCACAGTCCCCGCCTAGCCGGGGGACGCCACAGTCCCCGCCTAGCCAGCCGGGGGGACGCCACAGTCCCCGCCTAGCCAGCCGGGGGGGACGCCACAGTCCCCGCCTAGCCGGGGGACGCCACAATCCCCTCCAAGCCGGGGGACACCGGACTCCTCCAGCACTCCCTATACCCAGTACCTCCTATAGATACAGCAGGAAATGTTGGACAGTCTGCAGAAGTGACCATTTGTGAGGTTGAATAAAAGACGTCAGTCCATCGAGTCCAAACTATTATTGATTTCTGCTAGAGTTATACCTACCTATGACAATCCTATATTATCACTGGTTTCTTACATTTATCTACGATAAGTCTAATTTCCCAATGATCAGCCCAAGTCTCCAGCTTGTTGAAGTCCCTCTGTGCGGCGGTGACATCCTGGTCTGGTTATAACCTTACTTAGTTTAGGGTCACCTGCGACAAGGGTTGGCTCTGTATCAGCGTGGGCACAACCAGATAATAGCACACTTACCCTGGTCAGGGGGCTAGTAGGGTTTGCAGCAGGGTCAGGGTTGTAGTTGGAATTATCACTCGTCACACTCAGGGTTCGGTCTTTTGTCTCCTGAGACGTCATTGTAGAGGACGCCCTACAAGGGAGGAAAAGGAAGGAAAAGGAATAGACATCGGCAGCACCAGGACATCAGCGGGACACTAAGACCAAAGGTGGAACCAAGCAAAGTTCTCACAGGACAGATACAAGGATACAAGACGCCTGTATCGCTGGATACCTGGGGTCTCTTGGTATTGTCCTGGAACAAGTATAACATAGAACCCCTCAGACATTATACATTTATACAATCGGAAGGTGTGATACCGGCGGCAGCCCACACTACGGTACCGATGTTCTGCCACACCACACAGAATCTGCATATATCCGCTAGGAGAAACCACAGGAAGTATGGGCAGAGAATCAATATCGTCTCCAGGTGCTCAGGGGCCATTACTACATACAGTTAGGATACACACCTCTGTCCCTGGGTGGTCCCGGGTAATTACTATAGGGTATAAACCTCTGTCCCTGGTCCAGGGTAATTACTATAGGATACACACCTCTGTCCCTGGGTGGTCCCGGGTAATTACTATAGGGTATAAACCTCTGTCCCTGGTCCAGGGTAATTACTATAGGATACACACCTCTGTCCCTGGGTGGTCCCGGGTAATTACTATAGGGTATAAACCTCTGTCCCTGGTCCAGGGTAATTACTATAGGATACACACCTCTGTCCCTGGGTGGTCCCGGGTAATTACTATAGGGTATAAACCTCTGTCCCTGGTCCAGGGTAATTACTATAGGATACACACCTCTGTCCCTGGGTGGTCCCGGGTAATTACTATAGGGTATAAACCTCTGTCTCTGGTCCGGGGTAATTACTATAGAATACACACCTCTGTCCCTGGGTGGTCCCGGGTAATTACTATAGGATACACACCTCTGTCCCTGGGTGGTCCCGGGTAATTACTATAGGGTATAAACCTCTGTCTCTGGTCCAGGGTAATTACTATAGAATACACACCTCTGTCCCTGGGTGGTCCCGGGTAATTACTATAGGATATACACCTCTGTCCCTGGGTGGTCCCGGGTAATTACTATAGGATATACACCTCTGTCCCTGGGTGGTCCCGGGTAATTACTATAGGATATACACCTCTGTCCCTGGGTGGTCCCGGGTAATTACTATAGGATATACACCTCTGTCCCTGGGTGGTCCCGGGTAATTACTATAGGATATACACCTCTGTCCCTGGGTGGTCCCGGGTAATTACTATAGGATATACACCTCTGTCCCTGGGTGGTCCCGGGTAATTACTATAGGGTATAAACCTCTGTCTCTGGTCCAGGGTAATTACTATAGAATACACACCTCTGTCCCTGGGTGGTCCCGGGTAATTACTATAGGATACACACCTCTGTCCCTGGGTGGTCCCGGGTAATTACTATAGGATATACACCTCTGTCCCTGGGTGGTCCCGGGTAATTACTATAGGATATACACCTCTGTCCCTGGGTGGTCCTGGGTAATTACTATAGGATAGACACCTCTGTCCCTGGGTGGTCCCGGGTAATTACTATAGGATATACACCTCTGTCCCTGGGTGGTCCTGGGTAATTACTATAGGATATACACCTCTGTCCCTGGGTGGTCCCGGGTAATTACTATAGGCTATACACCTCTGTCCCTGGGTGATCCCGGGTAATTACTATAGGATACACACCTCTGTCCCTGCGTGGTCCCGGGTAATTACTATAGGGTATACACCTCTGTCCCTTGGTGGTCCCGGGTAATTACTATAGGGTACACACCTCTGTCCCTGGGTGGTCCCGAGTAATTACTATAGGATACACACCTCTGTCCCTGCGTGGTCCCGGGTAATTACTATAGGGTATACACCTCTGTCCCTGCGTGGTCCCGGGTAATTACTATAGGGTATACACCTCTGTCCATGAGTGGTCCCGGGTAATTACTATAGTATATACACCTCTGTCCCTGCGTGGTCCCGGGTAATTACTATAGGATATACACCTCTGCCCTGCGTGGTCCCGGGTAATTACTATAGGCTATACACCTCTGTCCCTGCGTGGTCCCGGGTAATTACTATAGGATACACACCTCTGTCCCTGCGTGGTCCCAGGTAATTACTATAGGGTATACACCTCTGTCCCTGGGTGGTCCCGGGTAATTACTATAGTATTTACACCTCTGTCCCTGCGTGGTCCCGGGTAATTACTATAGGGTATACACCTCTGTCCCTGCGTGGTCCCGGGTAATTACTATAGGGTATACACCTCTGTCCCTGCGTGGTCCCGGGTAATTACTATAGGATACACACCTCTGTCCCTGCGTGGTCCCGGGTAATTACTATAGGATACACACCTCTGTCCCTGCGTGGTCCCGGGTAATTACTATAGGATACACACCTCTGTCCCTGCGTGGTCCCGGGTAATTACTATAGGGTATACACCTCTGTCCCTGGGTGGTCCCGAGTAATTACTATAGGGTATACACCTCTGTCCCTGCGTGGTCCCGGGTAATTACTATAGGCTATACACCTCTGTCTCTGCGTGGTCCCGGGTAATTACTATAGGATACACACCTCTGTCCCTGCGTGGTCCCGGGTAATTACTATAGGATACACACCTCTGTCCCTGCGTGGTCCCGGGTAATTACTATAGGGTATACACCTCTGTCCCTGGGTGGTCCCGAGTAATTACTATAGGGTATACACCTCTGTCCCTGCGTGGTCCCGGGTAATTACTATAGGATACACACCTCTGTCCCTGCGTGGTCCCGGGTAATTACTATAGGCTATACACCTCTGTCCCTGCGTGGTCCCGGGGAATTACTATAGGATACACACCTGTCCCTGCGTGGTCCCAGGTAATTACTATAGGGTATACACCTCTGTCCCTGCGTGGTCCCGGGTAATTACTATAGGGTATACACCTCTGTCCCTGGGTGGTCCCGGGTAATTACTATAGGGTATACACCTCTGTCCCTGGGTGGTCCCGGGTAATTACTATAGGGTATACACCTCTGTCCCTGCGTGGTCCCGGGTAATTACTATAGGGTATACACCTCTGTCCCTGCATGGACCCGGTAATTACTATAGGATACACACCTCTGTCCCTGCGTGGTCCCGGGTAATTACTATAGGGTATACACCTCTGTCCCTGGGTGGTCCCGGGTAATTACTATAGGATACACACCTCTGTCCCTGCGTGGTCCCGGGTAATTACTATAGGGTATACACCTCTGTCCCTGGGTGGTCCCAGGTAATTACTATAGGGTATACACCTCTGTCCCTGGGTGGTCCCGGGTAAGTACAGTATATATTACATAGAGATCGGACAGCACTCACTGATCATTCACCACGAAGATGCAGTTGTCCTGGGATGGCTGGCCGGTTACAGGATGCTTACACGTTACTTTCCGTTCATTGTGACTGCAAGAAACAAAATCAGTAATGTGAGCACAGACGTATGTACAACATTCATCAGCACGGCAGCAATCCAGTCCCCGAGAACCCCATATACAGTGTGTGCAATCTGCATCACTGCTCACACATCTATACATCTGGCCAACATTTTTTCTACCTCTATATATCTACTCTACTACCCCCCCACACCCACAGGACTGATGCTCCTCCCTCTGCATGATCTACTACCCCCACCTGACTGACGCTCCTCCCTCTGTGTGTTCCCTTATCCCCTACCTGACTGACGCCCCTCCCTCTGCATGATCTACTACCCCCACCTGACTGACGCTCCTCCCTCTGCGTGTTCCCCTATCCCCCACCTGACTGACGCTCCTCCCTCTGCCTGATCTACTACCCCCACCTGACTGACGCTCCTCCCTCTGCGTGTTCCCCTATCCCCCACCTGACTGACACTCCTCCCTCTGCGTGTTCCACTATCCCCCCCACCTGACTGACGCTCCTCCCTCTGCGTGTTCTACTATCCCCAACCACACTGATGCTCCTCCCTCTGCGTGATAAACTACCCCCACCTGACTGACGCTCCTCCCTCTGCGTGTTCCCCTATCCCCCACCTGACTGACGCTCCTCCCTCTGCGTGTTCCACTATCCCCCCACCTGACTGACGCTCCTCCCTCTGCGTGTTCCCCTATCCCCCACCTGACTAACGCCCCTCCCTCTGCGTGATCTACTACCCCCACCTGACTGGACGCTCCTCCCTCTGCTTGTTCCCCTATCCCCCACCTGACTGATGCTCCTCCCTCTGCGTGATCTACTACCCCCACCTGACTGACGCTCCTCCCTCTGCGTGTTCCCCTATCCCCCACCTGACTGACGCTCCTCCCTCTGCGTGTTCCCCTATCCCCCACCTGACTGACGCTCCTCCCTCTGCGTGTTCTATCCCCCCCCCACCTGGCTAACGCTCCACCCTCTGCGTGTTCTATCCCCCAACCTGACTGATGCTCCTCCCTCTGAGTGTTCTACCATCCCCCCACCTGACTGACGCTCCTCCCTCTGCGTGTTCTACTATCCCCCACCTGACTGATGCTCCTCCCTCTGCGTGATCTACTACCCCCACCTGACTGACGCTCCTCCCTCTACGTGATCTATTACCCCCACCTGACTGACGCTCCTCCCTCTGCGTGTTCTACTATCCCCCACCTGACTGACGCTCCTCCCTCTGCGTGTTCTACTATCCCCCACCTGACTGACGCTCCTCCCTCTACGTGTTCCCCTATCCCCCCACCTGACTGACGCTCCTCCCTCTGCGTGTTCTACTATCCCCCACCTGACTGACGCTCCTCCCTCTGCGTGTTCCCCTATCCCCCCACCTGACTGACGCTCCTCCCTCTGCGTGTTCTACTATCCCCCACCTGACTGACGCTTCTCCCTCTGCGTGTTCCCCTATCCCCCCACCTGACTGACGCTCCTCCCTCTGCGTGTTCCCTATCCCCCACCTGACTGACGCTTCTCCCTCTGCGTGTTCCCCTATCCCCCACCTGACTGACGCTCCTCCCTCTGCGTGTTCTACTATCCCCAACCACACTGATGCTCCTCCCTCTGTGTGATCTACTACCCCCACCTGACTGACGCTCCTCCCTCTGCGTGATCTACTACCCCCACCTGACTGACGCTCCTCCCTCTGCGTGTTCCCCTATCCCCCACCTGACTGACGCTCCTCCCTCTGCGTGTTCCACTATCCCCCCCACCTGACTGATGCTCCTCCCTCTGCGTGTTCCCCTATCCCCCACCTGACTGACGCTCCTCCCTCTGCGTGTTCTATCCCCCCCCCCACCTGGCTAACGCTCCACCCTCTGCGTGTTCTAACCCCCAACCTGACTGATGCTCCTCCCTCTGAGTGTTCTACTATCCCCACCTGACTGATGCTCCTCCCTCTGCGTGATCTAGTACCCCCACCTGACTGACGCTCCTCCCTCTGCATGATCTACTACCCCCACCTGACTGACGCTCCTCCCTCTGCGTGTTCTACTATCCCCCACCTGACTGACGCTCCTCCCTCTGCGTGTTCTACTATCCCCCACCTGACTGACGCTCCTCCCTCTGCGTGTTCCCCTATCCCCCCACCTGACTGACGCTCCTCCCTCTGCGTGTTCTACTATCCCCCACCTGACTGACGCTCCTCCCTCTGCGTGTTCCACTATCCCCCCCACCTGACTGATGCTCCTCCCTCTGCGTGTTCCCCTATCCCCCCACCTGACTGACGCTCCTCCCTCTGCGTGTTCTATCCCCCCCCCCCCACCTGGCTAACGCTCCACCCTCTGCGTGTTCTATCCCCCAACCTGACTGATGCTCCTCCCTCTGAGTGTTCTACTATCCCCACCTGACTGATGCTCCTCCCTCTGCGTGATCTAGTACCCCCACCTGACTGACGCTCCTCCCTCTGCATGATCTACTACCCCCATCTGACTGACGCTCCTCCCTCTGCGTGTTCTACTATCCCCCACCTGACTGACGCTCCTCCCTCTGCGTGTTCCCCTATCCCCCCACCTGACTGACGCTCCTCCCTATGCGTGTTCTACTATCCCCCACCTGACTGACGCTCCTCCTCTGCGTGTTCCCCTATCCCCCACCTGACTGACGCTTCTCCCTCTGCGTGTTCCCCTATCCCCCACCTGACTGACGCTCCTCCCTCTGCGTGTTCCACTATCCCCCCCACCTGACTGACGCTCCTCCCTCTGCGTGTTCTACTTATCCCCAACCACACTGATGCTCCTCCCTCTGTGTGATCTACTACCCCCACCTGACTGATGCTCCTCCCTCTGCGTGATCTACTACCCCCACCTGACTGACGCTCCTCCCTCTGCGTGTTCCATTATCCCCCACCTGACTGACGCTCCTCCCTCTGCGTGTTCTACTATCCCCCCACCTGACTGAGGCTCCTCCCTCAGCGTGTTCCCCTATCCCCCCATCTGACTGACGCTCCTCCCTCTGCGTGTTTTATCCACCACCTGACTGACGCTCCTCCCTCGGCATGCTCTATGCCCCCCACCTGACTGACACTCCTCCCTCGGCATGCTCTATGCCCCCCACCTGACTGACGCTCCTCCCTCGGCATGCTCTATGCCCCCACCTGACTGACGCTCCTCCCTCTGCATGCTCTATGCCCCCCACCTGACTGACGCTCCTCCTCCGCATGCTCTATGCCCCCCACCTGACTGACGCTCCTCCCTTCGCTATGTCCTACAATACAAATACATGGGTGGCAAGGAGGACGGCTCCCACAGACTTATAAGAACAACCCCAATCACTCTCAGAGTGGCTAAAAAGAGAGTCCCTAAATAACCAACAAATCTAGAACATAATAAATGGGAGTAATTAGGAATTCGCTGCATAACAGGATCAGACAATAACGCAGGACATCGGCCTATTTTATGCCCTATATAATCACTTCCCGCCCTGGATAGAACGCTGGCAAATAACGGTACTGTAGAGAGTCAGGCCGTACGCAGTGGGTGGGTTGTATCCGGGCAGCGCAAAGGGCGTATTGGGAGATAAGCCACATGAGCGATATAATCACTTACATGTAATCAGAACCCAGACGCGCAAAACAAGTCACTTCCCAGAACTGCACATTGTTATCCACCTATAGCAGTTATTGCAGGGTCACCGTGCCCGAGGCTTCCCTGCACCCAACACCACCACAGTCAGTGCCAGTGTTCTTATACCCCCCCAACACACACTAAACCTGGCACCACATTGGACAACAAACGCGTCAGCAGATCTTCCGTCATGCAGGCAGGGTGCGGAGGATATGGGGGCATGTCCTCCGCTCCCCCGCCATCGGTAAGGGTGTACGCACACAGTCATTGATGAAACATGTCAGCAGATCTCCCGTCATGCAGGCAGGGTGGGGAGGATATGGGGGCATGTCCTCTGCTCCCAGCCATCGGTAAGTGTGTACGCACACAGTCATTGACGAAACGCGTCAGCAGATCTTCCGTCATGCAGGCAGGGTGGGGAGGATATGGGGGCATGTCCTCTGCTCCCCAGCCATCGGTAAGGGTGTACGCACACAGTCATTGACGAAACACGTCCGCAGATCTTCCGTTGTGCACGCAGGGTGGGGAGGATATGGGGGCATGTCCTTTGCTCCCCAGCCATCGGTAAGGGTGTACGCACACAGTCATTGACGAAACGCGTCAGCAGATCTTCCGTCGTGCACGCAGGGTGGGGAGGATATGGGGGCATGTCCTTTGCTCCCCGCCATCGGTAAGTGTGTACGCACACAGTCATTGACGAAACGCGTCAGCAGATCTTCCGTCATGCAGGCAGGGTGGGGAGGATATGGGGGCATGTCCTCTGCTCCCCAGCCATCGGTAAGGGTGTACGCACAGTCATTGACGAAACACGTCCGCAGATCTTCCGTTGTGCACGCAGGGTGGGGAGGATATGGGGGCATGTCCTTTGCTCCCCAGCCATCGGTAAGGGTGTACGCACACAGTCATTGACGAAACGCGTCAGCAGATCTTCCGTCGTGCACGCAGGGTGGGGAGGATATGGGGGCATGTCCTTTGCTCCCCGCCATCGGTAAGTGTGTACGCACACAGTCATTGACGAAACGCGTCAGCAGATCTTCCGTCATGCAGGCAGGGTGGGGAGGATATGGGGGCATGTCCTCTGCTCCCCAGCCATCGGTAAGGGTGTACGCACACAGTCATTGACGAAACACGTCCGCAGATCTTCTGTCGTGCACGCAGTGTGGGGAGGATATGGGGGCATGTCCTTTGCTCCCCGCCATCGGTAAGTGTGTACGCACACAGTCATTGACGAAACGCGTCAGCAGATCTTCCGTCGTGCACGCAGGGTGGGGAGGATATGGGGGCATGTCCTCTGCTCCCCAGCCATCGGTAAGTGTGTACGCACACAGTCATTGACGAAACGCGTCAGCAGATCTTCCGTCGTGCACGCAGGGTGGGGAGGATATGGGGGCATGTCCTTTGCTCCCCGCCATCGGTAAGTGTGTACGCACACAGTCATTGACGAAACGCGTCAGCAGATCTTCCGTCATGCAGGCAGGGTGGGGAGGATATGGGGGCATGTCCTCTGCCTTCCCAGCCATCGGTAAGGGTGTACGCACACAGTCATTGACGAAACACGTCCGCAGATCTTCCGTCGTGCACGCAGGGTGGGGAGGATATGGGGGCATGTCCTTTGCTCCCCAGCCATCGGTAAGGGTGTACGCACACAGTCATTGACGAAACGCGTCAGCAGATCTTCCGTCGTGCACGCAGGGTGGGGAGGATATGGGGGCATGTCCTTTGCTCCCCGCCATCGGTAAGTGTGTACGCACACAGTCATTGACGAAACGCGTCAGCAGATCTTCCGTCGTGCACGCAGGGTGGGGAGGATATGGGGGCATGTCCTCTGCTCCCCAGCCATCGGTAAGTGTGACCGCACACAGTCATTGACGAAACGCGTCAGCAGATCTTCCGTCGTGCACGCAGGGTGGGGAGGATATGGGGTATGTCCTTTGCTCCCCGCCATCGGTAAGTGTGTACGCACACAGTCATTGATGAAACGCGTCAGCAGATCTTCCATCATGCAGGCAGGGTGGGGAGGATATGGGGGCATGTCCTTTGCTCCCCCGCCATCGGTAAGTGTGTACGCACACAGTCATTGACGAAACGCGTCAGCAGATCTTCCGTCGTGCACGCAGGGTGGGGAGGATATGGGGGCATGTCCTTTGCTCCCCAGCCATCGGTAAGGGTGTACGCACACAGTCATTGATGAAACGCGTCAGCAGATCTTCCATCATGCAGGCAGGGTGGGGAGGATATGGGGGCATGTCCTTTGCTCCCCCGCCATCGGTAAGTGTGTACGCACACAGTCATTGACGAAACGCGTCAGCAGATCTTCCGTCGTGCACGCAGGGTGGGGAGGATATGGGGGCATGTCCTTTGCTCCCCAGCCATCGGTAAGGGTGTACGCACACAGTCATTGACGAAACATGTCAGCAGATCTTCCGTCATGCAGGCAGGGTGGGGAGGATATGGGGGCATGTCCTCTGCTCCCCAGCCATCAGTAAGTGTGTACGCACACAGTCATTGATGAAACGCGTCAGCAGATCTTCCGTCGTGCACGCAGGGTGGGGAGGATATGGGGTATGTCCTTTGCTCCCCGCCATCGGTAAGTGTGTACGCACACAGTCATTGACGAAACGCGTCAGCAGATCTTCCGTCGTGCACGCAGGGTGGGGAGGATATGGGGGCATGTCCTTTGCTCCCCAGCCATCGGTAAGTGTGTACGCACACAGTCATTGACGAAACATGTCAGCAGATCTTCAGTCATGCAGGCAGGGTGGGGAGGATATGGGGGCATGTCCTCTGCTCCCCAGCCATCGGTAAGTGTGTACGCACACAGTCATTGACGAAACGCGTCAGAAGATCTTCCGTCGTGCACGCAGGGTGGGGAGGATATGGGGGCATGTCCTCCGCTCCCCTGCCATCAGTAAGTGTGTACGCACACAGTCATTGGCGAAATGCGTCCACAGATCTTCCGTCGTGCAGGCAGGGTGGGGAGGATATGGGGGCATGTCCTTTGCTCCCCCGCCATCGGTAAGGGTGTACGCACACAGTCATTGACGAAATGCGTCCGCAGATCTTCCGTCGTGCAGGCAGGGTGGGGAGGATATGGGGGCATGTCCTCCGCTCCCCCGCCATCGGTAAAGGTGTACGCACACAGTCATTGACGAAATGCGTCCACAGATCTTCCGTCGTGCACGCAGGGTGGGGAGGATATGGGGGCATGTCCTCTGCTTCCCCACCATCAGTAAGTGTGTATGCACTTACTCCCCGCCAGGTACATACATGGCTAAGTGTGTGCCAGACATTATACATCCTGACATCAAGAGAAGGATGAATTAGGAGACAGGTGATTCCCCAGGTTGGTCGGCCATGACCTAGGTAATGTGCCATATCCCAAACTACGTACAGTCCTACAGTCCTAAGGTACGTCCA